>NC_056748.1:449140653-449478153 GCF_019279795.1 Protopterus annectens | reverse complement strand
CAGTGGTACAGATTTAATGAGCTAGAGAAGCAGTGGTACAAATTTAATGAGCTAGACAAGCAGTGCTACAGATTTAATGAGCTGGACAAGCAGTGGTACTTATTTAATGAGCTGGACAAGCAGTAGTACAGATTTAATGAGCTAGAGAAGCAGTGCTACAGATTTAATGAGCTGAAGAAGCAGTGGTACAGATTTAATGAGCTAGAGAAGCAGTGGTACAGATTTAATGAGCTGAAGAAGCAGTGGTACAGATTTAATGAGCTAGACAAGCAGTGGTACAGATTTAATAAGCTAGACAAGCAGTGGTACAGATTTAATGATCTGAAGCTCAGTTGATGTTAGTGTACTCTATACACTGCTCAAGACCATGGTATGGAGGTAAACTTCAAACCAATAACAAATAACATGTTTGTAAGTATATGGAAGGAAATTAATAATAAATAATAATAATAAGAAGAAAAAGAATGATAGCAGAACTGTTAACAGCTTTCATTGGGCAACATACAGAGAACTCCATCAGAAATAATAATGTCAAGTGTTTAATTACACCACTTAAATAATCCTATGACCTCAAAGCAGCTGATAATTAAATACCATTTGAAAGCATTTAATCACATCTTATAAAACCTAAATAAAACTACAAAAAGATTGGAGGTAATGTCTTTAAAAATATTCAGTATTAATATTATTATGAAATTCTAGCAGTTTAATGGGTACCAGTAATAACTGACTTTTTATTGGTCACCACCCCTCATGGTTTCATCTACAGTATATGCTATAATATACAAAAGAAAGAAAACTGAAATGGATAGATATTATATTATATTAATTCAGAACTTATAGGTGCCTTTTTGCTTTGCATAGGTGAGTTTATAACCTTTACAAAATAAATAGTCAAATCACAAAAACAATGTAGTCATTAAGGACGAGCCTAGAAAACAATCTAAACATTGACCAGTGAGTTATCTAAGAAAGTCTTAGAAGAGTTTTCTTTAGCAATTCTAATTCCAAAGGGCATGTTTATTTCCTCTCATCAGATTACTCTAATACCTTATGTTTCACTGATCAGATCCATTGTTGGTTCAATGCAGTGCTGTGTTCTATAGCCACCTAATAAGCCACCTAAACACCTGGAAAAATTACAGGGATGGAAAACACAAACTACTGAAAAAGATTTTAAGGACCAGTCATATTTTTTTTCTTATGGATTACTTAGAGGTGACCACTGTCTGATCTACAAGTGAAAGACAGATTTATGCTTGGTCCACACTCCTGGTGAAGCTAACACTATATGGGAGAACCTATTATGACAAATAAGTATCAGTGACAAAAAAAAATAAACAAAACATGACAGATACAGCATATGATAGCTTCCAATATTATAAAATACACTTTTTTCTTTAGAAGTTGTCAGTCATTACTGTCCTTCTAGCATAATATTGATATAAATTAGCTCCATGGCATAACAGGATGAAACCCTGGCTGTGTCCCAGTTAATATGGATCCAGTTAGCATTCTAGGCACAGGACAGGGAGCAAACCATGAAGAGCAAAAGTGAGTGACCAATAGTAGCTTCTCCATACTGGATTGTGGGAAGTGGTCCAGTATTCCGCAGTGATGATTGCCAGGGTGGACTACAGCATTCAAGATACAGACTGGAGAGGTGTGCTTGGTTCTGCCAAGCTACAGTTAGCAACATCTTTCCAGAGGGTGTGTACTAGAGAGATATCTCAGCAGATGGAAGGCTTTGAAGGCCTTTATGCAAGTGAATGCTCATATAAGCTGATAGGGTGTGGGGACTTAGGCCATCACAAGAAAAAAAAAATGACTGGTGCCAGCATTATATTCACCCAAAAGAGGAATGGATGGGCTGATCAGTCATAAGATGGCTAGTGACTGACAGGCAACAAGAATAAGAATAAAAAAATATATTTCTATGTATACACACATACACAAACACACGGAAATGTTGGACGTATCAACATGAATTTATGTCAGTCAAGCTTGCCCAGAAAGTTATAAATTGACAACTGAGCCTATGAGCTGATGAACAGTGAAACTATACTGTATGTCTAGTTTCTCATATCTGGAAATTGGGTCTATGTTAAATCAGCGATCTCTTAAAAAAGCGAAAGCTGATTTATCGACCCCACGTAAGTGAAAGCTTACAATCCCAAACACTTGGAACAGCAATTTTTTTCCAAGGGAAAAAAAATTGCTGTTCCACAAAAAAAAAAAAAAAAAAAAAAAACCTTTAAAACAGTACATAAAGTGTGTGTGTGTGTGTGGGGGGGGGGTGCACCCCCCCCCACACTTAAATATACCAACTCCGAGATCTCACTACAGTGGGAAAAATTGCAAAGTAATGGAGGTGGCCAAGTGATTTCTTGCCCAGGGAAAGAAATCGCTTATATGCCGTTTCACTAGTTTGCTGTTTCGTGCTTTCAAGTTCGATCAAGACGCATTCAAAGGATTGCGTCTTCGATTATATAATAGGAACCCTGGAAATCTTAGCTATGTGACAACCCGCTATTATACTTAGTTTTAATAGCATTTCTATTAACATTTGGATACAGAGATAATCAAAAGTTTTGGTCTGCTGTTTGAGCTTGTAGCTGTGAGTGATTGCCAATTTTATATGCAACTGTACATGCAGTGTTTTTATCTCTCACTCCTATGCGTACACACACAAACACACAAAGACTGCATGATCATAGGTTTATGATTTACTTGCCTGATCATATGAATACTTTCCATTCTAAAATATTTTCATTCCTATAAATATTCAGTTTATTTAGGCCCATGATGTCACTCAGTTATGTACCACTCCCATATTAATTACAATGTATTATATTGTGATTCTTTCTATTGTGGAAAAAAATTACAGCAGTGAAACACTAAATCACCAAAATCATTATTACAATTCTAAAGTACTGTTGAAACAGACAATCTTCTTGCACCCTCTCATGTAGAGGGCTGCAATCTCACCCCCCCCCCACTAACTACGTACATATACTAACTCCGGGGAAACTATACGCTAGAGAACAGAAGTAGTCTGTCATGCTGCACCATAAAATTGGTATATCTTTCCTAACACCACATCCTCTTTTATAGCCTCATATTTTCAAGAATCACAGTTGTGGTATTTGTAAATACAAAGACAAAACTTAATGTAGTTGCACATTAATCCAAACACTCATAACATTTAAAAAGTGCTCTCCAAACAGTGTGTACATTTAGACAAATTGTCGATACCTTCAATGCATTTGGGTTATGATCCAAGTTATATACTGTTAATCAGAAAGTTAACTGAAACAGACTGGAAAACTATAAATTAAGCATCTGACCTTGTTTTCTTCATGCCATATGATATAACTGGTATTGACTGTGATTTCTTTCATATTGGTAGCCTTTGGATCAATTCTTCCAACCTTTATAAGCTTGAAGAAGTCTGCTGTTGGTATTTGTACATTAACAATATCATAACTCTTTAGGACATCACCATTTGCATCAAAATAGACCTCTTCTCCAAATTCAGTATAGAAATGGACATTCCTTACATAATGAAGCACCTATCAAGTTTAGACATTAACAGCACAATTTTTAAATATACAGTTCTGGATCTTAATAAAAACATTTCACATTAAGATTGGTGTGCAATATTAATATCAACAAGAAAATAATAACTTTTGTATAAACTGTGCAAAAATGGGGTCTATGTCAGAACAATGAAAGTGCATATGTGCGACTACATAAAAGTCAACACATAATACTCAAAACCTGTAAATAGTGAACAGCCACATAATCAAATTTTTTCCTAGTGAAAAATATTCACGTGGCCGTTTGGAAAAAGTAAAAATTAAAAACCATTATTGCTCCCCCCCCCAACTAAATATACCAACTCTGAGATTACACTATAGCGAAGGAAAGGGCATCTCTGTGTAGTTGGCCAACTACCTCCTTGTCCTGTGACATATTCATCGAATCCCTTAAATGCTGTTTGATGAATATGTGTCGCTCTTTGCATGTTCGCTCACAAGCAGTTTTGTGCTTCTAATATAGACCCCAGAAAATGTGCATATTTGCAACATTTAAATGTTTAACTTTTATGATGCTGAAAGATGTATAAGTTACCCATCATGGCTGAATGTCGCATATAACAGGAGTTATATAAAATATCTGTGTTTTTAATAAGGTAGGTGGCCTGGTCTAAGGACTCTTTTCAGCGATGAACTGGTTGCTGAAGCTTCGACATTTTGCACTTATAATACAAAAGCACATGAAATACATTAACGCACAAAGGCAAAAAAAAAGTACAATATTGTGCAAATATGCAACTTAAATGTAAATACATGTACAATGACAAAAGCAGTAATAATAGGGATGATATAAATAACCTAAATCAAACAGAAAGAATATATAAAAGCAAGGAAGTACACTTACATGCTGTATAGACTGTTTTGCATCTTGAAGTGGAATTTGTTCCTATTATACCCATCCATCAATCCATCCATTCCCAACTCCTTTTTCCCATTTTTGCAAATTGGGTCAAGGTGTAACTTCAACAATGACAATCATCTAAAGCCAGTGTTCATACTGCAGGGTGGCTAGCCCTGCCATGGTTGCCCTTCCATACCACACATACACACTCACATCTACGGCCAGTTTAAAGTCTCCAATCTGCCTATTACATGTCTTTTGAATGTGGGTAAAAAACGGAGTATCTGGAGGAAACCCATGCAAATACAGGGAGGAAATGCAGACTCCACTTAGAAGGCACCCAAGCTGAGAAAAGAACCTCTTGCTGTGAGGCAACAACATTGCCTTCTGCATCATTGTGCCATCCTTCAACACTGATTATAAATGGGTAAATAAAAGAGTATCATCACGTGTGTGAAATTACAAAATATTAACTGAACAAATATTTGTATATAGCAAATTTAAGAGATTTATGTAGGAAGTCATCAGTGTAGTAGACTGCAGAGAGATGATCACAGGGTTATTAGTAGTAAGGAACAAAGAGAGAGAAGCTGTGAGAACTATAGGAATATGTAATGAGAAATGAATGTAGGAAAGTCAGAGGCTGAGAAGAAAAAGATGGATAAGAGGACAGATGATTATGGTAGCTGGATAACAGATGTGTAGTGAGCTTTATTTACATATTTACAAAGTTGATGTCATCAGTTTGATCTAGGGAATGTACTTCAGATGTGAAGACTCAGTACTACATCCTGCTGTGTAGAATGTGTGTTTTTATAAAATTATCCTTTGTTCAGGTTACAGGTGCAGTTGTAGCTTTCTTTTTGGTAGTCATAGCTCTTACATCTAAAAGGCCTTTAAGCAATAGCTTGCCTTATTGCTTGTGAAGGCTGTTCCACTATGTAGGAACAGTCTGAATAAAACTTTGCTCTCTGTGGGCCAGATAGAATGGAAGCCTCTCAAGACTAAGGTCATCATTATCATGGATTTGTAGTGAGTTTTATGAATATTTTACATGTGGTTTTAGGGCTAAGGAAGGTTTAGTTATGTTAACAGAGGATCCTGAAAGAAACTCACTCAAACTTCTAAGACCAAATGTGGAAACAAACAGCGTAACTAATACCACAACATGACATACAGAGACACACAGAAAAATGGAGTGTTTCATAGTTTCATAGTTTCATAGCTTAGTACTAGGCTATCTGCCCTGGGGCATTTATAAGCCTAGCCATAGTGATGTGGCTTTCGACACCCCATGTAATGGTACAAAAGTGTACAGAGTAGATTTAGAATACTGTGCCTCTGTCTAATAGTGACACAGTGAAGACCCCCTTACATAATAAAATTAGTTTACTGTGCCTCTGTCTAGTAGTGACACAGAGATGACCCCTGGGGTAAACCTACGATCTTCCATCCACTTGTCAAGATTTCTCTTGAAGAGAGTCAGTGAGGGGCTCTGCCTAACATGAACTGGGATTCTGTTCCAGAGTATGGGAAGCCTCTGAGTTATGAATCTGTCCCTCCAGCATGTCCTATTCATATTTGTGCTGAGGTTTAAATCTTTAGCTCTCGTGGTTCTGATGGATTTGGATTTTTTGAGGTGGAGCATGTCCATCAATTCCTGATTGGACATGGCCTTGTACGTCAGGTACAGATCACCTCTGAGCAGGCGGTATGCTACTGAATAGAGCTGGAGTTTCTTTAGTCTGGCAGCATATGACATATGTTGGAGACCTTTGATCCTCTTGGTGAGGTACTTTTGGGGTCTCTCTAGTTGTTGCAAGTGCTGGGTGAGGTACATACCAAATGGGGCATTGTACTCAATCATGGGCCTGATAAGGGAGGAGTATAGGGGTACAATGACCTCCTTTGATCTGGATGTGAATCCCTTCGTGATAAGGTGGGCAAGGTAGAAAGTCTTTCTAACCACTTTGGCAACGTGGGTGTCAAATGAGAGGTCACTATCGACTTGGGTCCCCAGGTCTCTGATTACTTTTTCCGTACTCAATGGGTTACTGTCTATGTGATAATTTGTGGGTACTTTGTTTTTCCCAAAGGGGATGACTATACATTTTTTGGCATTTAGTTTAAGGCCATGACTCTGGCACCAGTTGTCCGTTTCAGTGAGGCCTTTCTGTAGGATGTATGTGTCAGCTGGTGTATTGACTATAGCGCCTAGTTTGCAGTCATCTGCAAACTTTGTCAGCCACAACCCTCCCATGTTTGCTTTCACATCTGAGAAATAAATGCCGAACAAGAGGGGTCCCAGGACAGAGCCCTATGGGACACCACTTGTGACTGGCTTTGAGTCTGACATGGCTCCAGCAATTTTGACTTTATGGGTTCTATCCTGTAGCCAGTTTGCCACCCATCTTGTGACATATGGATTTACATTTAAGCTGTTGAGCTTGTCTATGATGCCAGAGTGGGGTATTGTGTCGAAAGCTTTAGCCAAGTCCAGGTAGGCTGTATGGACTGCTTTGCCCTCGTCAATGGCTCTAGTGACTGTTTTGAAAAAGTCAACCAGGTTCAAAAGGCAGGATCTGCCCTTTACAAAGCCAAACTGGGTGGGATCAAGTGTCTGTAAGTCCCCAATGTCTCTGTTTATGATTTCCATAATGATTCTTTCCATAGCTTTGCAGACCAGACTGGTTAAGCTTATGGGGCGGTAGTTACCAGGGTCTGTAGAGGTGCCTCCTTTGTGGAGTGGGACTACTGTTGCTATACGCCAGTGTTCAGGTACATATCCTGTAGTAAGGCTAAGGTTAAATAGCATTTTTATGTGCGGGTTTAGCTCCTCTTGGAGTTCACGTAGCACACAACCCGGGATACCATCAGGTCCCATTGATGCTGTGTTTTTAGCATTGCTGAGGGCGGTTCTCACCTGGGCATCTGAGATGACAGGGAGGTTACATTCAGCTGGGATAAATATTTCTTCTTTTGGGGGTGAGGGAGGGGAGAAATTTGCACTGAACCTGTCTGCCAGAATGTTGGCAATATCTGTGGGTTCAGTGTATTTTTTGTCATTGTGAACTAACTCTGAACATATCTGAAGGTTTCTGCCCAGGTTTCTAACATAGCTGAAGAAGGCCTTGTGGTTTTAGTTTTTTAATCAGTGAAGAACTTCATTAGAGTACTACACAGATGACATTCTAATGTAAATAATACAATAGTTATGGGGATTCGCTGTTCTTAAAGCAGATATCTAAATCTTGGAATTCCATACCCCAAACAGTACTCAGGAACACCAACACTTCCAAATTTAAACTACTAAAGGAGTACTTCACCAATAACTGGCTTTGCTCATGCACTAAGCCTGCCTGAATAAATATTTCTTTACTTCTAACACTTTCATACTATGCTTCTCTCTCTTGTACTTAGTCTTTCTAACTATATCCAGCTTCCAGCCCTTCTTCCATTTTGGTACTCAATGTCAATGTGTTCCTTCAAGCTTAGGTCCTGACCTTTCACATTTTATAGGTGAAGTTATCAGATGCATGCTTGTCTACTCCAATTTCGTAACTCTGTTCATATTTTTTTCTCTGGTGGTCCCTCTACCATACTGTCAACCTCCCTTACTACTGTTACATCTTAACAATGTATGACTTGATTATGCATTGTGTAATCGCCACACACACACACACACACACACACGTATATATATATATATATATATATATATATATATATATATATATATATATATATATTCAATATAATGTAAATGTTCTTTGGTTAAAATATTTCAATTTTAAAAAAGTATTTTTGTTATAATATTTCAGTTGTAATTTCATTTGTAATTTTTCTTTGTACTGGAGCTTTTCTGCCTGAGCATCCACTGAAAATGGACCATTGACCCAGTCGGTCCTTCCTGGTAAAGAGATGTAAAATAAAAAAAATAATTAAATCATTTACATATTCCTTCTACTAAAACACATCAGTACTATACAATAACTTATACAATAATACAATAAAATTAAATGTATATGTACATGTGTATACATATGTATCCACACACAACAATCATTTCTACTGTTCTGACTTTAATAAACATTTAATATTCAAAACATAATTCAAACCAGGATTTTATCAGCTCTCAATAACATCTACCATCTCAGTTCTGTATTTTCTAATTCAGTGTTGATGTTGCATCTTATAATATCTAATTTTACTTGCTCTACTTGTAAAATAAATTACCTAAATAAGTTTATAGTTTATGAATTTTTTATATTTTGCAATGTCTGAAAAGAGTTAAAAAGGAAATAATTATTTTAGTTATGCTAGTCACATGTTTTAGTAGGAGTATTTAAATGAAACTGTCATTGGTGTGATATTCTGATGAAGTTCTTTATTGAAAAAAAAGAAAGAAAAAGCTCAGTCTAACTTTTTGTGTGTCTCCTTAAGTCATTGTTTAACCCTGAAAGTGCAGCTGGATAAGAGGAAAAGAGATCTACCCTGGTTCTTAATCAAAATGCATTTTTCATCATTAAAATTGGAATGTCATATTCATATCAACAAGAAGATTATTCTATGATACACTTTTCAGAAAATGTAAGTAATTGCAACACTTAAATTTGTTTCATGTTGAGAAGTGTCTAATTTACCTGCCAAGGCTGAATTTTCTCAGTATCAGGACAGGAACCATTAATGAAGGGCCCATAGCCAGGTTTGCATATAAGAAGATTAGCTATGGCATATGCGAATGCATACACTGCAGTGTATGCCGGGAAGGTGTAACTCATATCATTTAGGTCAAAAACATTTACATCAAGGTCTTTCATACTTTCCTTGCCAGAGCAATAAATCATTTCCTGATTTGCTGCTTCAGAATTATTTTTCATTTCCATATCACATTTGAAATACTCCTTCCAAAATATTCTTACAAATATGTCTTTTGGAGATGCAGAAGGTTTCATACCATAGACAAAATCCTTGAAACCAGCTATGTCTGCAGCAGTGGAAATTAAACCTAAAGTTCCATTTATCAAGGTCCAGGTGTCTTTAGTGAAAAATCCTGGATTTATGATACAGAATGCACTCAGAATTATAGTTTTTCTCATTGCATTATTTGCATAAAGAGCTTCCAGTGCTGCTTTTGCATATACTTCATCACTGTTAACAATGATAATATTCACAGAGGACTGAATAACTAACTCTACAATCTTTTGAAAGTTTTCCTTCGAGTATTGGGGATACATTTTTTCTATAAAAGCAACACAGGCTCCAGATTTCTCGATTTGTATTTTAAGGTTCTGAGTACTAGTTTGACCTAAATCATTTCTTGACGTTAGAATTCCTACCCACTTCCAGCCAAAATACTTAATTAGTTGAGCCAGAGCATAATCTTGATGCACAGTGCCAGAAATGGTGCGAAGAAAGGATGGAAATTCCAGCTTGTTACTTAACATAGAATGAACTGCTCCGTGGCTGATCTGAAATAAGTGAGACAGAAAAAGGAAAGTAAAATTGAAAATTTCAAGGACTACAACATACTCTAAATTATATACTATAGCATCTAAATTATTATAATAGTTTCATTCTTAAATGAAAATACAAGGATTGATGTAAGAGGACAGAACAGAGGCTGCTGTTAAAAAGGGATAATTAATAGGATGTATAAAAAAATGCATGATAACTATAAGAATCAATCGGAGGAGGTTAGAAAAGACTGGGGGGGGGGACTGGAAAAGAAACTTACATATAAGCAATGGGATGGCATCTGAATAGCTCCCAAGTATGTAACAAAGTCCAGAAGGTTTGGTATTTTTGCTTGGAAGTACTTAACATAGATAATTTTTATATTCCAAACAGACTTCTGATATTTTCCTTAGGTAGAAAGTAAATACTGGCAGTACGACAGAAGAGATAACTTGGAGCATGTTTCTTGGGAGTGTAACAAGATAGCTGATTTAAAAAATTCCCTACGGAGTACTAAGTCAGAAATGTTGAGTAAGCAGATGGTTGTAACCAAGAATTCTTTTAAGTTGGGATACAAGATCTGAATTGTCAATACATAGTAAGGCCTTACTAAGTTTAATGCAATGGGCAAAAAATAACTAACTAAATAAATACATAAAAATAAAACAATTACAGGAAAATGAAAGGCAAAACTTAAAGTACCTGTAATTGAAGTACAAAATACTGTAAAGGATAAAAAAGGTTGACATGTAAAATCTTTAGAAAAGAGAAGTTACAGAGAAGTAAATGGAATTAGATGAAAACGCAAGCAAAATAATGTGAGGTTTAAGGAAAAGCAGGAATTGAGCAATCTATGCAAAGTTGGAGCGAATAATTGTTAAAAAAAGAATGAAAACATATATGCAATGTATAATGCATAAATATTTAAAATATTAATACAGTCTGTTTTCTTTTCAATTAATGCATTTATGCCTATGTCTTAAATGATTTAATAAAGGTGTTTGGACAAAAATAGAATACACTATAATCAAACCACTACTCTCAAATCCCCAGTAGAGAGTTGCAAACACAGAACTAAACAGTATGTGGTATGGACATGTGCTTCTCAACCCACTGTTTAAAACTATTAACTCCATAGTTGTGCAGTCATATGGAAAGGGCAGTCATTGTTCCAGTGAAAATCTCTTCCTGCAAGACATCAGGAGCACTTTTTAGGGAAAAAAAGAGATAAATGAATTGCTTATGCATTTCAAAGTAAATAAATAAATAAATAATGATATTCACCAACTAGAAACCCCAAAATCAGGAAATCCACACAGAAGATCACAATAGTTATATCAGCTGAAACTAACAACCATCCCAACATCAAACAAATGAAATCATTGCAAAGAGAGTGTCTTGATAGAGACTGGATTTTGAATCTTAGTTTCAAACAAGATATTTCTTAAGTAAGTGGATTCAGGAAAAAGTACATGGTCTCAAGTACAATACTATAATCAACTGAGCCTGAGGATTGACCTGTTCTCCAATCCTACTACTCAGCTTTATACCTAAAGAAGTACTCTTTATACACAACAAAAATAGATCTGTTTCATTTTTTTTTTAATGAAGACAAGAGGTGAATCTGGGATTAGAAAATTCTGTATCTGTTCACTGTCTTCTGGTTGACAGGGACCACTTCCACATTGCTCTATTTTTAGTATAAAACCAACCAATATACTGCCAGGATATTAAGCCCTATATTCATCTGTTAACTTGCTGTTAACTTTGTTCAAATGAACCAAAATTAAGCTGAGGTGATAACATACACCAATATGGATGACCCCATTTGTCAGTAACAAAAGCCTTTATCTTGGCTCCAACTGTAAAGCTTTTCTCAGAAGCAAATAAAATAAGCAAACTAAATGGTACCATTTAAAGTGGCCAAAAGGTAGGTTAAACTGTGGTACAGAGAAAACAGTTTTCAAAGAGATGATTTACAAGTCTCCCTCCACCTCTTCAAAGAGGCCAATTACAACTGGAGTCCCTCAGGGATCAGTCCTCGGACAGCTCCTTTTTAGCATTTATCTCTCAGAAGTCAAGGCCAATGTCAATGGTCTCTGTCTGACTAAATTTGCAGATCATTGCAAATTAGGACCTATCATCGAATCTCACACTGACACAAATGTTTTCCAGGAGGGGCTGATGCAGAAAACTGGTGTCAGAGCCATGGGCTAAAACAATATGCCAAGAAATGCATAATAGTATCTTTTGGGAAGTCATCCACTCCTGGTAACTATCATATTGGCAACACAGCCCTTAGAGATGACCCAGTAGTCAGGGACTTGGGGACACATATAGATAGTAATCTAGCTTTTGATCATCATGTGCCTACAGTGGTAAGGAAATCATTCTATGTTGCACAACTTATAAACAATGGTGTGGCATCTAAGTCTAAGGAAGTCATTGTTCCACTGTATTCGGCATTCATCAGAGCTGTCATTGAGTACATATTCATCAACTGGAAAGACCACAGAGATTCTTTACTAAAGGAATACAGGGTGTAAGTAATATGTCCTATGCAGACTGCCTCAAGGCTCTATCCCTGTATTATGTTCCCTACAGGCTTTTGAGGGGAGATCTATGCTTTGCATACAGGGCATTGTCAGACCCCACTCTGATGGAACTCATGCATATCCCTAAAACAATAGGTCATAGGACATATGTCCTCCTACCTGGACTTACTTGACTCCATCAAGGAACCCCCTAACACCCTGATCCTTGGTGGCTTCAACTACCCCACCATAGACTGGATGAACTATTCCTGCACTAATGCACTCATCCAATGATTCCTTGACTTCATCAGTTCTAATGCACTAGACCAGCTGGTCTCATCCCCTACAAGGGGAGATAACATACTGGACTCGGTTCTCACCAACATAGGTGACTGCTGCACCACTCCCATAGTATGTTCTTCCCTGGTGAGATCAGATCATTGGTCTGTCTCATTCAAAGTTTCTGTCCCACCCAACCCCTCCCCAGCGATAACCAGGCTAAAAAAATTCTCAAAAGCTGACTACAACCTCCTAAGGGAGGGTATCTACAGCTTCACACCACTGCCCCCTCAAATAATGCAGACAACTATGTTGAACAGTATGTCAGTGCAGTATACAAACAACTGTATAACTGCATGGACTCAGCCATACTCAACAGAACTAAAACCTGCTCCTCAAAGAAACACAACCCTGTCTGGTGGACATCCTCTGTCAACAGACTTTACAACAAAAGGAAGAAACTGTTGTCCAAGGCTAAAAAGGAACAAATTCCAAATCAGAAAAACTCCTTCCTCCAACTCAACAAGCAAATTACATCACTAGTGAAAACCTCCAAAGCCAATTATGAGTCAAAACTAGCCTCCAAAACAAAGAGAAACCACAAGTCCTTCATCAGTCACATTAGGAACCTCCATGGCAAAGTCCAAGTTTGCTCTAAATTAGTACTTAATGGTACCACTTACACTGATCCTATTGACATAGCCAACCTGCTAGCTGATAGGTTCAGTGCAAACTTCATCTCCCTATTGCTCCCCCAAAGGCCTAGTCAACATCCCCAATACTTGTCCCACACCTCACATCTCTGTAGATCAAGTGTTAAAGGCCCTACCCAAGGCAAAGGACACAGCTTCCATGGGACCTGATAATATCCCAGGCTGTATTTTGCACCATCTCCAGCATGAACTAGCTTCACCATTGAGCACCCTGTTTAACCACACCCTAATTACAGGCTTCATTTCAGCGAGTGGAGAACCGCTATTGTCGTCCCTTTACACAAAGGTGGTGCCACTACTGACCTGGGAAACTATCGCCCCATTAGCTTGACAAGTCTGATCTGTAAAGCCATGGAGTGTATTATTATGGATCTCATAAACAAGGACATAGACAATCTCCAAGCACTTGACCCAACCCATTTTGGATTCATCAGGGGAAGAGCTTACCTGTTGAACCTTGTTGACTTCTTTGAGACTGTCACCAATGCCCTGGATGAGGGAAAGTCAGTACATACAGCTTACCTTGACCTGGCCAAGGCCTTTGACACAATTCCCCACTCAAGCATCATCAAAAAGATACAACTTGAAGTTCACCCATCTGACGAGATAGGGATTACCAACTGGCTGACAGATAGGTTCATAGCTTGGTACTAGGCTGTTGGCCCTACGGCCTATACAAGCCTAGCCATAACAATTCCCTGGCTATATAGGACCCACAAGGTCAAAATAGGTGCCATCACCTCAGACAGCATACTTGTCACTAATGGTGTTCCCCAGGGATCTGTCCTGGGACCCCTACTGTAGTACTGTTTGGCATCTACTTCTCAGAGGTCCAGGCAAAGACAAAGGGCCTGTAGTTGATCAAGTTTGCAGATGACTGTAAGTTGGGTGCTGTCATTGACTCCCCAAATGATGTTAACATATTGCAAGAGGGTCTCACAGGTACAAATAACTGGTGCCAAAGTTATGGCCTTAAGTTAAATGCTAAAAAAAGTATTATCATACCATTCAGCAAAAACACAGCCCCTGCTGATTACCACATCAACGGCAACCCCCTAAGCACTCAACCTGTGGTGAGAGACCTTGCTACTCAGGTTAACAACAATCTCACATTTGGCCATCTTGTGGTGGCAGTGGTCAGAAAAGCCTTTTACTTAGTTCATCTCAAAAGTAAAGGGATTGCATCCAGAAAAGAGGAGGTTAGTACCTCTCTGTACTCCTCCCTCATTAGACCTATAATTGAATATAATACCCCATTTGGTGTGTACCTCTCCAAAAACCTGCACCAACTGAAAAGGGCACCAAAATACCTCACAAAGAGAATCCATGGCCTCCAACACCTGTCCTATGTGGACAGGCTGAACTGACTATCACTCTACTCGGTATCCTACAGATTGTTCAGAGGTGACCTGTGTCTCGCTTCAAGGCAATATCGGACCCTGCACTACTAGAGATACTCCATATCCATAAGTCTAAATCCTCACGCATTACTCACTCAATAGGTCTAAATCTAATATGCAACATCAACAAAACCTGCTGGAGAGACAGGTGTGTCTCAAAGAGGCTACCCCGTCTCTGGAATAGACTTCCCATACATGTCAAACAGAGTACCTTGCTGACTCTCTACAAGCACAACCTTGATGAGTGGATGAAAAACCACACATTTGTCCCAGGGGTTCCACCTTTGTCCTTCATTGACAGGGGTGACAGGTGCTGACTGAGGTTTCTTTTTTGGGATAATCCCTTGGCTAGGCTTATAAGGGCCCTAGGGCCATTAACCTAGTAACCTTCTATGATCCTATGAACAGTACCAGAATCACCCATTCTAAAGACTTAAACCTTGCCTGTGATATAAATAGGACCTGCTGGAGAGAGAGGTATGTATCCCAGAAAAATACCTCTTCTATGGAGCAAGCTCCATGTGAATCAGAGTTCCTCCCTAACCCAATTCAAGTGCAACTTGGACAATTGGATGGGAAATAGGAATTTCACCCCTTGTTTGGCACCTATGTCTCTAATGCAAGCAGGTAACCTGTAAATGGTTCATCTCCCAGGCCCATGCTTACACTTATCAAGGGTATCAGAACTTGTCAGAAATTTGTGGTGCTTGGCTAGGCTTAAAAAGGCCCTTGTGGTCATTAGCCTAGTAAACACCTATGAACCTAAGTCCACATACTTTATTACCTGAGTCAAGAACAACACTAGCTGTTATTTAAAAGTTGCAGTGTGTTGAAAAGAAAGTCATCTGCCTAATGATGTATGTAACTTACCTCTTGCAAAGAAAATAGCTTCACCTGAGCATTTGTGGGCAAACAGTACTCACTCTGACCATTCTTCTTAAAGAATTCTAGGGCTATAATAAATTTCTTACTCTTAACTATCATTCTTTCCATACCCTCATAAATTATAATCTGTAACTGACATATGTTTGACTGTTTCCTAACGGTCAGTGGAAAATCCTCCCAAAGCATTCCCCTGTACATTAATTATCACTCTTCTGACTCCATAGATAGTTAACATAATATAGATTCATGGTGCTGAAGATATTGGTTTAGTTGATAAAATTTGTTCTGGAAATTCTTCTAGTATGTCACTTGAGTAGTGAACACTCGCATCCAGCCTGGCCTGTTTGCTAATAATATAATATTTTTGCTCATGAACTGTTTTGTATTTCACCTGAGCTGAGCCTGAAATTGGTCAATATTGATCAATACAATATACTTGTAAACAAATATACACAAATAAATAAATAAATGCGTGTATTAAAATTTACACCCAAGAAATAAAAAGGGTGTAATAAAGGTGACTGTGTTGAAAAAGAAGTGATAAAAAAAATTAAGCCACTCACAGCAAAGAAAAGAATCAGAAGCATATCTCTCAAGTCGGTACTTTTCTGTTAACCCCCTACCAGTTTGCGCTGGTAAAAATATACACAAAGCTTCCTTTACTGCACCTTTGTACAAATACACTTCGCAGTGGCTCAAGCATGACTATCTGTAAGGTACAGTACACTTTTGTATAAGGGTAATGAAATAAAACAAAATAAAGACATGTGAAACTGTTTTCCGTTAAAATTGTACCACTTCGCGCTGCTGTGTTTTGCCACTATTTCTACACAAGTGAAGCAGCAGTCTAACTCAAAGCTAACCAGGTAACAAGACAGACAACTGAAGCAGTTGTCTTACACAGTGTTACTTCATTCAGAACTGTCAGGTGGGGAAAACCTGTACAAACCTTCTTTTACACAGGTAAAGGACCGACAGCAAATATAAACACTGATTTGCTATTATGGTTCCACAACTACAACTGAAAGCGCTACTAAAACAAAGAGTGGTGTGTCCAAAATATTTGACTGACCAACATGGGCTTTCACTTGAGAAAGCAACAGGTGACAGAGGATGGAAGGGGGGGGGGGGGACGACATCTCCACACAGATTCAGTTGTCCAGGCCATGTTTCGGTATAGGTGGTGATCCATGACAGTAAACAGTGGCTGACAATCAATACAGGGCCGAACTTTAGCTAGCTCACTTTCTTTAAACATTATCAGTCATGAAAACACTTTGACATGTAGTACCTAGAATAATACCCATACGTGAACAACATACTAAGTCGTACGATGTCAACTGCAGTAACATGCACACTTGCCGATCAGTCACCTAGCAGAAGTAACTTCAGCTGTCGGTGAGCATCCCTTTTGTCTCACAATTTCTGCAAAATCCTACTTGTTCATTGTCCCAACAGCTGTAGTGTATGTATCCAAAGAAGCCAGTGTTTCTGAAATACCAGCAAACCAGCATTGCAAAGTGGTAGGGGTTTAATGGAAAAGTACCCTCAGGTCATAGCAGAACAAAACTGGACAATGCCAAAAATAATGCTAGAATAACAAATTTTGTATTAATATTCATTTTCTAATGAATATAATGTCTGAAAATCAAATGTTTGTCATTATTTATTAACTTCATTCTTCAATGATTGGCCAGAAAACCACAAATTTTAGGAAGGCCAGACCAAAAACATCAGGTAAAAATATGGATATTCTGCAAAGTTCTGGAAAGTTGAGAGCTATGATTGCAAAAAGTGAATATAATGGATAATATGGAGGAGGATAAGATAGGAAACTTGTGCTGCAATGGATTGAGTGCAGAAGAAGTTTCTCCTTCTTAAAACAGGGAGAGAAATGAAAAAAAAAACATTAAAAGAACATCTAGTACAGGATAAGAAGTGGGAGGAGGTGGATATTGTATTGTTTGGGCATGCTACGGCAATCCAAGCATTAGTAGAGGAAAACAGAGTGCTTATAGTGGCAGAATATACTGAAATTTTTTGGATTATGCCAAAGCAAAGATGAGGGATATGAAGGGTACAGCCCATTGGAAAAATATAAAATTGATGGGAGCTCCAGTATAAGGAGGAAACTGCAAGGTGTATGTAAACAAAAACAAAATAAAAAAAAAACAAACAAACAAGATAAAACAAAAAAATAAAAAGGCTAAGTGGACTTGAGATAGAGGAAGCAGAGATTGCATTGGAGATGGCCTAGCGAGCAGCTTGGAAATGAGTATGGGGCTATAGGGTCACCCTAGGCTGATAATTCTGAGGTTTTAAATCTTTGCAGTCAAAGAGGAAGTACTTGCTACAAACCATGACTAGAGTTCAAGATGGAAGAAGCGATGATGTATATGGATATGGATGTTTCTCTGGTGACCAGAAGTACAAGAAATGCTGCTTTGCCTGTGACAAGGGTATGCAGACAGAGATGCTTGTATTGGCGACTTCTGTGTTTGGCACAAATACATGTTTTTTTTTTTTACCCAGGGGCAGCTAAGAATTTTAATGATCTAGATGTGGCAATGGCAGTATTATGGAAACCTATGGACCTGCAGATTGTAAAACCTGCAATGAAAATAAGGCAAGGAAGGGATCACAGGAGCTGTAATAAAATAGGAAAAGACACATGAACTTCTACAAAGAAAGAGTTATTCCCTTTCAATGATGGCAGTTATTTGGAGATAAGCTGGAGTTAATAAAGGAGAAGAGGGAGAGGCAGAAAGCTACAATTAGTAGAGTAGTCGCCGAGAGAAGGAGCCACATGGTCTATGGCATGAGGTACAATGGTGAACTGGTCATGGAGTGAAAAGCATGAATGAACATAAGGACTATGTTTCTTAATTTTGGGGTTTGTAGAAGTGTGCAATTTATGAGAGGACTTTAAAGGGTCTATAACAGAAACTGATTTAAAATTAAGTATGTAAATACTTCAAATGTAAGGATGTTTGCAAAACAATACATGTATAATGAGGAAGGGAGTGACTTGTAAGTGGCTTTTTTGCTCTTAGGGGGGTAAATGACGATAAATTTCTGTCTGCGCGTATGAATATTGAACCTGTGTTATATTCCTTTGCTAAGTAAAAATGTTTGTGTTTTTTTAAAAACTATAATGTAATCAAGATTTCTTGGATGATGGGGTTTAAAATAAAATCATTTTTCTGAAGTTTAAAGTGTCAAAAGGAAACATTTCATAAAAATAAGAAATATTATACATTGTACCATGATATTTTTTAGTAAGTGTTGGTAAGGATTGTGCACCTAAGATTATTCTTTGAATATATAATATGTATGTGTTTAATTGTTGCTGTATTTAGCTGAGAATATATATATATATATATATATATATATATATATATATATATATATATATATGGAGATTATATGTACATAAGACAGACTGATGATATAGTGTGCAACTGCTGAATTCATGGATGTAAGTTTCAACAAGGTGGGAGTTTAGGGTCTTATTGCATCTATTGGTGTCTAACTGGGGAAACTGGTGGTAGAGGGTGTGTATACTCATTATTATATGCACTGCAATATATTTTATGGCACTGAAGGGGGGAACATTTTTTTCTTTTTTCAACCTATTTATAGCAGTGAAGAGTATATAGTAAGGATTTTCAGTTATCCTGTTTTAAAAACTCTTATGTTTCTTGTTGAATTTCATAGGTAGTGTAGAATCATTACCTTATAAATATATCTTAGTGTGGATCATATGGTAATATTGTAAAAACTGCATACCTATGATTATTTTGTGATTTGCCAAAATATGCATGTGTTTGTTTGTTATAGCAAGGAAAAGGAATGAGGGAAGAGAAAGAGTGGAAGGATGAGAGGTAGTAGATGGGTGGATGGATATGGAAGAAGCACCTATCTATTCTGAGTAGCAACCATAGTAATGGATGACTGATGGGAGGTGGAGGGCGGCAGGAGGGATATAAGATCTCAGACATCAGAAGGATGAATAACATTGTTGTATACAGCTGTGAAAGTTTGGGGGAAAGACTAAGTGGGGAAGGTTGTAAATAGTTCAGGGCTTATGTGTTGTTACAATAGGATATCAGTCTGTTACTAGTATTTGGATATTGTTAGATGCACATTTTTTTGTTTTGTTTATAGGTTCATAGGTAGGTATTAGGCTATTGGCCCTGGGGCCTATATAAGCCTAGCCAAAAAGGTTCCCAGGCTTTTGCCTACCAAAGCTCAGGTGGGACAGGCCCAAAATTTAGTTGGAGACTCCCTTTTGGCCGAGACAACATTAGTTTCCCCTTCTTTTTCACCTGGCCAGGGACAATAATCACATATTAACTCACAGGATGTATCTACTCACACAGGACAAGGGCTTTATCATTCATGCTCATCTTCTCACCCTAAAATCGACTTTTTGGGTAATAGGGTTTTGATTCCTTTTCTGCACCAGTTTTCTGGGGACATGCATAGAGTTCTGTAGTAGGCCAGAAAGCCTAGAAAGTCTTATGCTGCTAAGTGGAAAAGATTTTATTTTTGGTGTCACAACAATGAACAGGACATTTTTTGGAGGGTATTACTGCTGATGTTCTTCGTAGTCAGTATTGCAGTACTGACTCTTTGGTTCTTCCTGCCATTCATAAGCCTGCAACCATCCTGATTTCCAGAGTGTTTGCATCATCCACAGTCCAGATGTCAGACTATAAGAAGGCCATCTATCAACTCCATCTTCAGTTCTTTGAAGCCACAAAGTCTCATGCACTCCATAGTGTGAATAAAATGCTTGCAGTCTGTCAACTGGCTCATTTTTTTCCAGAGTTTCACCTTTCTGCCAGTCAGATAAGCAATCTGTGGAGGATTTTCCACTTCTAATTAATGTTTAAAAAGGTTAACAATTGCTTGAAGTATGGGAAGCAAATCCTGCATAAAACATTTCACTCTTTGGGTTTGTTCTGTTTGGGTCTCTAATTGTCCATTGTGCTAAATTCCAAGAGAAGACCCTTAAATGCAGGGCCAAAGTATTAGCCGCTCATATGGAGTCCTCAGTTTCAGTTCCTTCAGCATCTTCATAATCCTGTGCTTGCTTGCAGCACATCTTAGCAAACTACAGCTGCTGTCAGTGTCATTCAAAAAAAAAAGCAAAGACAAAAAAGTTCAAGGAAAAAGACTTGTAGTATTGCAGTAGCTTTAGCCTATACTACTAAGTGGACTGGAAACTCAGGTGAGGCTCCTTTACAACCACCAGTCTGCCATCTACAGGCTCAAACTCTCTGGTTCAACTCTCTCAAGAGGACATTATTGTTCCTGGCCTAGGATTCACTTCTTCTACAACATCGGCGCTGGCTAGGTCTGAGGTTGCTCAGCAAGCTTCAGCTTCTGATATTAGTGTTGCATGTAATGAGGGAGACACCCAGTCTACCTTGGTTACTAAAACCCATGCCAAGTTCACAGTCAGATGATCACACCCTCAGGCAACCTTGTCTAAATGGAAACTAAAGCCAAAGTGAACTATCAGCCTTCCTCTTTCCTGTCCTGTCCTGAACCTTTGTGATGGAAAGTGTAAGATAGGGAAGGGGATGGAATTGAGGAGAAGGTAGGTAGAGGGGAATAAATGACTAATACAGAAAAAGGATGATGTTAGAGGATAAGGGAGGCATGTTGAGGAGGAGGTTGTGAATTGCTAGTTGGTACATTAATGGACTGATCAACTCAGTGAAGTGTTTTTAAATTGATTAGGAGGTTGGAAGGATGCTGGGATTTTAGTGGAAACAAATTTGCAGAGTGATGAAGCTTAAAGTATTGGAGGACTCAACATGTGCAAGAGTTAAGAGAAGGGGCTGGTGGAAGTGGTAAAAAGGCAATGATGATAGTGGATGAAGATATAAAAGTGAACAAGAAGGTACCTGTATAATGATGATAGCCTAGGTTTTAGGGGAAAATGCCAATAGTGAGAGCATATTTCATACCTAAATTGCAAATATCTACGAGAATAGTAGTCTTACTGAAGATTGTTGTAAAGCCGGAGGGAACCTTTGTAGTAATGGGTGATTAGAAATGATGACGGGAAAATAGAAAGTGAGTGAGGGCTGAGTCTAAGAAAGATAGGTAGAGATGTGAAATATTTCAACAAGTAGGTTAAAAAACTGGAATGGAAAGATTGTTGGAAATATAAGTTGAATGTAAATGGAGTAGAGGTATTTACCCTTTACTCCTCACATCTTAAGGAATGGTTGAGAATTGATAAGGGTTTTATGAATACAGTAGGAATTGAGAGATGAGGTAGTATGAGTGTTGATACATGAACATTATTAGGCCATGCACTTATTAAACTGGAGGTTACATTACTGAAGCAAGACGTAGAGCAGCACTGGAGATTTCTAGTGTATATGTTAAATGATATGTAGGAAAGGAATTTGGAAGAGGCAATGATTACAGGGATATTGGATGGTGAGATGGAGTGCAATGGAGACAATTTGGAAATATGTAATCTTTATTAGGGTGGAAGTGAAAGAGTATACAAGTAGGAAAACAAAAAGGAATGAGAGAGAACGAAAACAATTAGAGTGGGATCTACAAGGGAAAAAAAGACAGTGAGATATCCTGGGAAAAGGAAAATAAACTCATTGGGCTATGAGAGCTTTAGCTTTGTGAATTAGACAACTGGAGGTTGAGAGATGGTTTTTAAAGTAAGAAATAAGGACACATTGGAGGAGGTAAGGAGAGTAGACTTAATTTTAGAGAGGTTTAAACATTTCATGAAACTCTGTATAGACAAGAAGGGGATAGAGGAATATGGTAAATGGGAAAGGACATGCTGGGAGCATATGGAGTTATTAAGATGCAGAGAAAATGAAAAGGAAAGTTTGGTTGGGAAAATTACAGAGAAGGAAACTTGGGGTCATGTAGAGCAAGATGGCAAGGGGGAAATCACAGGGAGTAGATGGTATCCCAAAAACGTATGGGCAATGGTTTAACAGTAGGTGATACAGATATGGTGGGAATTGTTTAATAGAGTGTTCAGAGGAGGACGTAGCTCTGGAGTAATGGAAAGAGGTGGCAGTTACAGTTATTTTAAAGGAAGAGAAAGGTCCTGTTCTGCTGCCCCCATACAAGCTGGGTCTATATTAAATTATTGAAAGTTGAATTCACCAGACGATATTTCCATCGAAAATACTGTTCAACGAATTCTGAATATTGCGATCACAGTACAGTGAAGATCGGGAAATTTGTCCTTTCCTCACTGTAGTGCGATCTTGGAGTTGGTATATATAATTAGTGGGGGGTGTGGGGGGCAAAGCCCCCCACAAGAGCAAATTCCCTGAATAGTATTTTCAATGGAACTACCGTTAGGTGATTTCAACTTCTGATAATTTAATATAGACCCTACAGGCCTATATCAGTGCTTTATCATGAGTATCATTTTTTACAGCCATAATTGTCAATATTCATTATGGAGATCAGTGTAGATTGCTTAGGGGGGAGTAGACGACAGCAGATAATGTGATAAAAAACACAAATCTTGTTGCAGGATGCAGAGATGTCTCAAAAAGAGTTAGTGATTCTGTCAATGGATGTGGAGAAGGCATTTGATCAAGTAAATATGGATATATGTTTGAGTTGATGAAGACAGATGGGGATCTCCAAAGAAGGTGACAGAAGTGGAAAGGAAATTATATGAGATAGAAGGTAATGGTAGAAATTAGAATGAAATTAACTGAAGAATTTAGCTTGGGGAGAGATAAGAGGCAAGGGTTGTCTCTGCCCCCTTTACTCCCTTTAATATTTGTACTATATTAGGAACCACTGGCTATCTAGCTAAGAGGGTCAGCTGTGCAAGAATATACCTTATATGGAGAACAAAGCAAAGTCAGTAAATTTTCAAATTAACTCTTTATTACACTGGTGAGACCAGGGGAGGTTATGCCAATACTATCGGATATACTGGAAAAGTTTGAAAGGAAAATAGGGTATAAGGTTGATAAGGAAAAGACACAAATTTTAGTGATAATGAGATGGGAAGTGATGGAGTAATAGGATAGCTAGATAAAGCAGAGGACAAAACTTAAGTATTTTGGGATTTGAATAAAGAAGATGGTAGGGGACTCAGTGATGGTTATTCTAGAAAAAGTATGGTTGAAAACCCTAGAGCTATTGACTAAAACGCAGGCTATATCATTAGATCTAGATCAGGTGGTAAGAATTCTACAATCTTTGTTCCCCAGTTTTTATACTTGGGCCAGGTGTTTGGGAAGGTCCCATGGGGAAACTTTTGTAAAAGATAAAATAGACAATGAGACATTTTTTAGGAAAATGGAAAATGGAAAATGCAGGGAGGCACGGAGAGTGGTAAATATGCATGAATCCATTGGACGACTGGGGTTCTGGATATAAGGACTTACTTGACTGCAATTTATTTGGCGTTTTTGTAAGGTGTTTACAAGATGACTATGAAAGAGAATGGAAGAAAATGATGTATTGGCAATGCAGGTGGAGTAGGAAAGGGGAGCAGATACATGGACAATGTTCAAGTAAATTCCAAATAAAAGGCTGGGGAGTGATATATTAGAGGAAGGTGGTAGTGAAGATATGGGAGAACGAGGAACTATATAGTTAGAGAGTGGAAGTTTGTGTGACAAAGGGAATGCAGTATGATATGCAGATGCAAAATATACTTTGGATATGGAATATAGAGCTTAAAGCATTTGTTTGGGATGGGAGTGCAGACATGGGAGGAGGTAAGGAGAGAATATAATCTAAAGGAGATGGTGAGGTGGCTGTATAGATGGGTGTGTGGAGTGTTAGATGGCATGAGTGGTGCAACAAAGGGGACTAGAAGGTACTTTGTATGATGAGATTAGATGTAGAAACAAATATTGAGAGCTTATAAATGACTGGTAAGTCAAAAACAGGGGCTCAAAGACAAAATGAATGTAGTATAAGAAAGGGACTTGGAAATTTAAATTGAAAGGGTAGGTTTGCGGTTATTTTTCTAAATATTCAACAAAATTGAAGCTTTTTGCATATTTGCATGGAAATGTTTATGTAGATAGTTTTATATGCTATGTGGTCTTTAAAGTATGTTTGGAGGAGAGTGAGAGAGGAATATTACAGGTGCAACGGGGAGCAGAGAGGAATATGGATACATGCATTTTTTTTCTGAATGTGAACAACTGAGGAGCTATAGAAGAGGGTTGCAACAATTAAAAATAATGCAGCGCAGAAACGTGGAGTTGACAAACATGATGTATTTGTTAGGATATATAGGCTTATGTCTGAACTCCCCCAAATTTGCCCTCATATGTTTGGTCTGTTCCTCATAAAATTTGTGCTTTCTGGAAAATCATTGAGGACTGAAGTCATTCAATAAAGACAGGCATTTGTGTTTCAGACTTCATATTCTTCAGAATGCCAGTACAAAACTTATTATTCTAGTAATTTTCTAAGTTTATAAGAGCAATATTAAAATGTGTCCCTATTTTGGGCCTTTCACCCCATACTTTTGTAGTAAGAGTTTGAGAGGTATGTATATAGGGTCGACAGACAGAAATAGCCAATGTCTAGTTTGGGTAATATTATAGTTGGCCAAGAAGGCCATAAAAAGTAGGTGGAAAAACAAAGAACCCTTTAATTAACTGGAAGTGAGAGGGTTGTTGACATATTTAGCAAACATGGAGGAAGAAATATGGTCTAGAAATAAAAATGGGGGATTATATTAGAAAATGACAAAGATGGAAGGAATTGAAGAAGAGGGGATACTCTGAAGGGGCAAGACGTATAAATGAAAATTAAAGGAAGTATGAAAGGATATCATTAGAAAGGAATTGAGAGTGAAGGAGAGAGAGAGAGGATGAGGTCTTGTTTCCCTAACTGTGCCACTTGGGAGTACTTAATATGTGATCAGAGAGAAAGGTAGTATCCTGGCAAGAGCTCACATGTTATAGCAAGATAGAGAGGAATCTGTGGCTAGGGATTTGATAAGGGAAGGAATGATTAAAGATTTGGATGAATTTGGAACGATGGAGGATGAGAAAGAATGGAGAGCATACTAAAGGGCTGAGGAGGAGGAAGGGAGTGAGACTATAGTAATTATGAGGGCATCTATAAGTATTAGGACATGTTTCTAGTGCTAATTGTATGTAGGAAGTAAGACTATAATTTTAGTGTCATATTGAAATGTAAAGATACTTTTTTAAGAAGAAAATAAAGATGTTTTTCATAAAAAACAAAGGTAGAGTACAAAAAATAAATAAAAGAACACATGGAGTCTGAAAAACTATTTATAATTATATGAACATTATGGACGTGTACTCAAGGGATTCAACTCTTTCATAGTGCTTGAAATTTGTGAGCTATAGAATCTAAATTTTGTAAGAAAACTGTGAATAGTATATGGAACAGGTAATTTGTTTTACATTTTTTATACATATATGCATTGTTTTGTAAAATGGAAATGTATGATTTTAAATAAAGATTATGACAGTTAAGAATTTAAAGAAGAAAGAAAATCATACCAAAAATAAATTATTTTATTCAGTAGAAGTGAGCAGATTTCTGAAATCATGAATTCTGCAGCAATCACTACATCAGTAACAGTCCATGTCATGAAACTAAACAGAACTTAAAAAAACAAACATGTAGACAGTCTCGCAAATTAATAAACTGGGTGACTTTGGTAGTTTGACAAAGCCTCATCATCTACTTAAATCTCTTATTTGTATAATTGAATAGAATATGGACTGCATATCAAACCTCGGGTCTATATTAGAACACTGAACTTTCAAAATTTCGAGTGTTCTAATATCGAACCCTATTAATTGAAAATTTAAAACATCGAACATATAGAACAGCAAATTTTTTCCTAGGGAAAAAATTTGCTGTTCCAAAACACATACACACAACACAAGCACACCAAACAAACAGCAATCCACACACATACACCTAAACTCTTACACCTAACCCTACACTAAACTATACATACACCACTTACCTTAACCCAAACCCTAGCCCTAAGGTCCGTCACTATCACACAGTCACCTCACCTGCGCCCTAACCCTAACTCACCTACCCCGCCCTAACCCTCACATCCACACAATCGCACACTTACCTGAAGAATGCCCTAACCCTAACTCACCTAACTTGCCCTAACCCTCACATCCACACATTCGCACACTTACCTAAACCAGATCCGTAACTTTCCACCACAGCACTGAAAATACCGAAGCAACAGAAATGGACAACTGAATTCTTTCCCTAGGAAAAAATTCAGTTTTCTGTTTCTTCGATATTTTCAGCGTTCGCTGAAAACGGGTTGATATTAGAACACTCGACATTTTGAAAGTTTGGTGTTCTAATATAGACCTCCAAACATCAATACATGGATGACTGTCAGTCAGAAGCAGCAGAATGAAACCTGCTTTCACAAACAACCAAACATTTCTGAAGATGAAGAAGGGGAAATTGGTACACTTATAAGATCAAATGTTTTAATGACATATGATAGACAAGCCCTTGAGAATCTCATTTGCCACTATTCTATGTCAGAATTGCACTGTTAGCGAAATTGTTGCAAGTCATAATTTGCTCAAGTATTTTTGAAGTTAATTGGTAATGAATTGGTCATCTTTGTTCAGTTATTTTCTTAACTTAAGGTATAGCTCACTTGGTCGTATGTTGGATCTATTTGTTCTACATTCTTGATAAGCACAGATCCCTTTTCAAAATGCTGCATGACACTGTGGTAGTTCCTGTAGTCTGTGTTGTCCTGCATATCTGCTTCCTTCAGTAAGAATCTCTGAACTTTCTTGAGCTATGTCATGTGGCTTGGTTCTAGGCAGCATTCCATTTGACTAAAGTTACTGGACAAATGGGAAAAGAGAGAAGGAGAGTACATCACCATATTCTCTGAACCAGCATTCAAATTAAGTTCTGTACCAAATAGAAACCTTGGAGAAAAGTCACAGACAAAACCCAGGGTTTCAGTACCAACAAAGTACATGCTTCATTTAGGGCTGTAAATATACACCCTTCGAATCACTGCTCTTTATGTTTTACCACTAGCCTATTAAGACAATGAGAACTGCCAATGACACTGGGGATTTATCTCACGTTCATGCATATGTGATGGAGACTGATAAATGAGAAGAGATTAAGTACATTGTCTTTTTGTGTATGTTTGTCACATATTTATGAAGGAAAATAAGGATTTCTATTTCCCAGCTGTTTCAATGAATTAGTACATTGTCTGGAAATGTGATGTGGAAGACCTATGTTTGCATTCCAGTGGAAGGTCCACTTCTTTTGATCTATGTTTCAAGGCTTTGGCAACAGCATTGCCTGTATGTCTTCTTTTTTCACAGCAGACCATTTCATTTCCAGTTCAGTGCATGTCTTCATGCACTTCCTCCATTCCAGTCTTTTTAAAGTTACTTTGATGCAGACTGTTGGAGGAAAGAATGTGCATCTACACCTCAGTTGAGGGGATGGGCTAATGCTCTTGTATTGTTCACGTTTGTTTGTGTGAAACAGATAATATATGTAGAGAGTTGATGCTCCTCACCCAAGCCAGTTCTCAAGTGCTTCAATAATTTTAGTGGAAGTGCTGCCAGAATGGAAATTTGCAGGGTCTGGGTTAGAATCCTAGTATAAACA
Organism: Protopterus annectens; assembly: GCF_019279795.1. Taxonomy (NCBI): domain Eukaryota; kingdom Metazoa; phylum Chordata; order Ceratodontiformes; family Protopteridae; genus Protopterus; species Protopterus annectens. Next base: position 449,449,782 of record NC_056748.1, on the reverse strand, counting down.
TGCACTCGTTTAGTGATGTGCAATAAATTCAGGTAGCAGACCATTAGGAAGTCATCTTCAAACAATTTAATATGCAAATGTACCTTGGAGTCCACTTAGATTAAAACGTTAAAACAGACATCCTGAAAATATAATACATAACATGTTACATCAATTAAAATACTGTTATAAAATCTCAGATATACTAAGAAGAGAAGCTAGGCCTGCAATCTCTATTAAAGTATTACTCTTTAAACTAGTGTGGTCATTGCCTATAATAACACTGAATTTATTTGAAAAGAACAAGGCACTAAGCTTTATGTGCCTAGCTCCAAACAGAGAGCATGTCTTACAAACAACTGAAGTGTTTAATTGGTTAATAGTAAGAGGAAGGGCTACCTACCATCTACATTCTTTAACTTTTTAAACAATAACTATTTGTCACCTCTGATGAGTAAACAGAGAATAAAATGTTGTCTCATTGCCTAAGAAACCAAGAACAGATTAAGATCCTTTACAGGCTGCAGTTTTATGAACCAATCAAAAGAAGCATATGAGTTTGCACTTTTCACAGATAATGTCTAACTTAAGATTAAAACCTCTACATTAATTATGTATTTTAGGTAAGAAATGTTTATATGTGATTGATCAAAATTTCACACAGCCAGGACAAAAATGCAATAGCAAAGCAAAATCTAAGAATGGATTAACAAACAGGTGCAGTAACAGATGCATATGCAGCTATATGAACAAAGCAATCACAGAGACAATTACAGGTGATTGTAGAAAGCGTGTTCCATACCTGAGTAGTTCATAGGTTCAAAGGTATTTACTAGGCTAATGACCACAATGGCATTTTTAAGCCTAGCCATGCATCCCAAATCCTTGACAAGTTCTTGTACCCTTGATAAGTGCAAGCAATGTCCAATTGTCCAAGTTATACTTAAATTGGGTTAGGGAGGAATTCTGCTTCACATGGATGGTAAGCCTATTTCAGAGAAGACGGTAATCTCTGGGATATTTATATTTATATAACAGGTAAAGTTTATATCTTATTAATTATGTATTTTGAAGGTAGCTTGAATACATCAACTGAAGTAATTTCCTTACGGTCAAACAAAAATGAATATGGGAAGAACTTCCTCCACTTTGTAAATTTGTGCATCATTTTGCTTTAATTATGTATGTATGTGTATATGTTCTACTTTACTTTGTTTTACATTTACTAAATAAGTATTTATTTATTTATTGAAAGTATAAAGATGCTTAAATGTAAGAATCTTATCATACAAAAACAAAATAATATAAAACAGTGCAATAAGCAGTGGACAACCATGAAAACAATATATGATTATATACAGTTAAGATTTTGTATTATAGTTTTATTTTTTTTAATGTCCATGTACATCACAGGCCACAAGCTGTAGATATGTCATGTGTCAACCTTTTCAGCTAGTGGGATTTGACTTTATTAGCCCTGGGTGTTCCCATAAAGACTTAAGAAGTAAAAAGCCATGGGCATTCAGAAGCTACTGAGCTGAAAAACTGGTATGTCCTTAAAGGGGTTTTTTTTGCATATATCCCATGGGCCTCTGCTTCAAGGAGGTTTAAAGTATTACACACTGAAGATGCTAGCTTGGCTGAACATCTTGTAATTGTCAAGATATTTCACTAACCGCTATGCTTCACTTCTAATTAAATATGAAGAAATTAAACCAAACGGTAGTAGTCACAAGAAGGAGCCTTAAGGTACAACCATTAATTTTTGCATGTGATGATAGATAACCATTGCTTCTGTCTTCTCTTCAACCATTTTTTCACATTTAACCACAAAAGTGAAAATATCTTTAATAACCATGAATGTTAAGAGTCTGGAAAAATCATAGTAACAAGTCTGGAAAAGTGTTTGTTTTGATAATTTAGACGGGACAGACAGAATCCATGATCAATATGCAATTAATGGTTGCAGAATGTTTTTACAAGTGGAGTAAAGAACACAGCTGGAAAGAGCTAAGAACATAGTATTGACATAAGGTGTTTGATTCTGTATACTGAATGTTTTCTAACAGCATTTTTGAAAACAGATCATAAATGCCAAAAATGGACAGCCACTTTGTAAAATAGGATAGTGAGATGACAGAGTAAGTAAGTAAGGAGTTAAAAGAAGTATTCTATAAGCTGAATCAATGCAAGATTTCTTAAGGGATGAAAAGGGACAATGTGTATTATGGGAAAATGTTTGCTGCCTCAAAATCACAGAAGGTCAGCGTTCCTGAATATGTTTGTCTACTGTTTAGCTCATTTCTATTTTTTATTAGATTTCAAATGTCATCATACCAAGCAAAATGGGATAAAGGATTGATGACTTATGAAAGTCAAGAATTATTAGTGTATACCAGTTAGGCAGAAATGTTCTTTGGAGGTGGGGGGGCTAGACGTAAAGCAAACTTGCAAATATTGATAATCTGAAGACATTCCCTTAGGAGCTTTTGCCAAATGGGGCTAAAAAGCATGACTGCCAATTGCAGTTTCTTATCTGGAAATGGAAATACTCATACAAAACCTTTAGGTACTAACATCAAATAATGACTGGAGGTGTGTCTATATTAACATATAAGGAAGCCCAGAACAGTTTTTCCCTACAAGACTAACAATTTAGCTGCACAGTGTTAGTGAGAAAAGTTAAGTTCAAAATGATATGGGAAGGCATAAGACTAAAGTTAGAACTGATTAATGGATTGACAAGGTGAAAGAAGCATTAAGAGAGGAATCTGGACATCTAAAGCCTTCATAGCACTTTATATCTTAAAAAAAGAGCCACTAATTAATCAAGTAAGAAAATGATGGGAGAAATGTAATACTGAAATGCAAATGCAGACTTGTTCCACATCTCGTCAGTGATAGAATGACAACTAAAGCAGAACATTTCAGGGTATTTACCTGGAAGTATTTGAATAATTGTTTTTATATACCTGACTTAGTGAGAACAATTTTCCCTGGGATTACCACTACCTGTTGGAGGTTGATCACTTAGCATGTTGGTTATTGATTTTGTTTTGAGGGTCTGGGCAAAGTTAGGAATGTTTTTCAATGGATTACAGTAGATGGCAGATGATGTCCTTGAAAAGCATCTAGACATTACAGCATAAATGTATTTGTTGGTCCTACAAAATAGACAAGAACTCGATAATGCATCCATTGACTTTTGTGCTTAATACTGTTAATGGGGAAAAAGTAGCAACTCACTGCTGAAAAAACAGGGATCCATATAACATAGAATAGTTAAGGACATTGGTAACAAGCTTAATGGATGCAGAGGAAAACAATATAACCAAGAAAACGAACCTGTAAAGTCTGAGTAAATACTATCCTTTCTTACAAAATTTTGAACCATTTGAGTGTACATTAAAGTAAGAAATAATCAGGTAACTGATGAAAAGGTATAACTAAGAATAAACAAAGGCACCCCCTTGACCCAACAAACTGAATTGAAGCAAACTAAGACACCACCCTTCACAAGCCAAACTGAATTTAATCACTATATTACTGCTTATAGAATATTTTTTTCTAATTTTCTTAACAAGTAAATGAAAGCTAAATGTAGTCAAAAATGTATTGGTTTGCATTTAGTGTTTCAAGTGTTTTATGATATTGTTATGATTAACAGTTGTATAAAATGTTTAATAAAAGTTGATTAAAAGGAGTGAGCAGGAAAGAGATAAGAACATTAGAAGACCAACAAGGAATGAGGAATGGATGTCATTCTTCCAGGCTTTTCTCTGCAAGTAATAGAGAGCCTACTAAACATAGTATAGGAAAGACTGAATAGATTTCTTGCTGACTACTCTTATCCTCTCATTTCTAAATAACCACAACCATTGATTTTATTGACTGATTCTTTATTCATAAGAGCAAATAGAGGATATTGTTTTGCTTTTATTTTTACTTTATTTTATTAATTTTACAGTTTGTTAGCCAGGTACATGGACAAGTCTGCAGACCCTTTTCAGCCAGTACCTAAACACAGTTGTGTCCCCTCATCAGGTTAGACAAGGAGAAGATAATGGATAGTCACCTATCTGAAGCCAGGATCCATAATATCATGCATGCACTCAAGTTACTGCATACCAGGTACCAATTCTGTCATAGTCCATGTGGGTGTAAATGATCTAAGACATGCCTCACTGAATTATATGAAAAGAGAAATAATTGATATCTTGGAATATGTGTCACAGATAGGTAGGAACCTTACACTGAGCAGCATTCTACCTTCACCAAAAATAGTGCCATGGTATGAACATAAAATGATTGATTTTAATAACTGGATTAGTTTTCGGTGTCACTCCAGGGGTTTCCAATATCTGTTAGCATTGGAAAATGTGGTCAAAGTGCCAAGGATGAGTTGCACCTGTCTCTCATAGGCTATTGGATATTGGCTAAAACTACCAACATAGTGAAAAAGTCTACAAGCAACCTTAAGGTGTTACTGCTAATTGCACAGAGCCTAAACAAAAAACTCCACACCCTCAAGCCTTTTTTTTTGGAGAATGTAGACTTCAGTGCCATCACTGAGATTTGGTTAAAAGCCATAGCAAGTACTCCAAAAGTGCAGGGCTACACTGCCTTCTACACATTTAGACCAACAACAGCACAGACTAGAGTGAAAGGTGGAGGTATCTTGATCTACATTAGCAACAAGTATACCTCTAGCTTGGTTAAAAGTGATGATGCCATGCAGCTCATCCATGTTCAGTTCACCTTAGGTAAGGCCCCTTTCTTGGGGGCAGTATTTAAATACCTTTGTGAACAACTCTGAAGAAGCCTAATACTGTTTGGTGAAAGTGCTTAGTTGTTCTAAGTGGATTATTAAACAGCCAGGTGTTTTTACGGAAGAATCTGTTTCTGTGTGGATTTTTTAACAGCCTGTTGCTGTTGCTGGTTTTGGTATATTTGTTTGATTTGTATTCAGTTGCAGTGGCCTTTTGACCATTTTTGTTTTTTGTTTCACTGTTTTCAAACTGTACCAGATCAGTTCAGACTGTTATTTCATTTTCTACACCAATTTACAACTTTGGGTTTGGATATGGAAGGTTTATTAACCCAACTTTTGGAATCAATTCAAAATTTAACTGTTATATTAACCAAAGAAAAATCGTCCTCGGTGAATCCCGGTCAAGCTACTTTAACTAGTACTCAAGCTGAGTCATTTTCTCTACATTCTCTGATTAATTCGGATAATCACGAGGCGGGTGTTGCTATGGCAGTGGACAATGGCCATGAATCAGGAAATGACTTTTCAGCTTGGTTTGGCATTCCGGAAGTTGAATTGGGGCATGGTTCAGTGACTGTTAATACTACACCAACTTGGAGACAACAAGTTTCTTTGTTTGAAAAACTGTGTTTCAGGTATCGTTCCCTGCAGCTGGATAACATGTTTTTGCAGAAATCTATGTTGTTGAAACAGGTACCTAAAGGTCTTTGTTTATGGAAACTTCCTATGGGGATTGAAAATGACTCAACGACACATTGGGAACTTGTAGCCTTATTTAACAAGGCGGGACTTGAAATGTTGGACATTATAGTTAAAAATAATGACAGTAAGTTGAAATTGTTGCAAAATCAGATTACTCAACTAAATCATAACATCATTAATGATGCTTTATTTACTCCATATCAAGCTAGTTACAAAAAAGTGTTAATTGATGTAGAGAAGTTTGTCAACAAGAATGTGATTATTAAGCAATGGAAATTAGCACGTTATACTAAAGATTATAAAAATATTCAGAATGTTAATGAAAGTAACACCAGAAATAATTTTGACAGAAATGGATCTACATCTAGCAGAAATACTGTTGTGCATCATGATGTGGATTCTAATGATGTTGAACATGGTGTGGGTGTTGGTGATGTTTTAGAGGTGGACCCCCCCACCAGGAGGTCAGAACACCTGAGGAATCAGGCAAATCAGAAGGGGTTGAACCAGATGAACAATGGGTATGGTTCAAATCAAGGCAACAAATCTTATCAGGGGAGGTCCTGGAGGGGGAAGAAACACAGAAATTGGAATTGATAGACCTATTTAATATTAGTTGTGACAACAATGTGGAAAGTGAAACAGTAAATGACTATGGGTTGGTATGTGATGTCACCAGGGATGGTTTAACTATTTATAATTATAGTGAAATTGAATTGACTAACCAACATTTCGATCTTTTGAAAAAAGGAATGTCTTTTGTACCTAGTTTTGGTGTTGAATTAGCTGACACATTCTTGAGCTTAAAACTGTATACAAGACAGTTGAGTCTCAGAGTGTTTTTTCATGGCAGAGAACAAAGGCAGTCAGAAGGGCAGCTTAGACATAAAAGCATATTTATTCCCCCTACAGTTTCCGAGATAAGCATGTTTGAACGAACATGTGAAAAGGAAATTCAAAAACTGGTTAAGGGTACGAAAACATTTAATTATAATTTGACATGGGAAGAAAGTCAACTTCTTAAAGTTTTGGCCGATGATAAAAATCTGCGAATATTGACCCCTGACAAAGGTGGGGGCGGTGTTTTAATACAGAAGATTGATTATACGACCAAGATGGAAAGCATCCTAAATGACCCACCAACATATGAAAGAGTGTCCAGGCATGAAGTTAACAGGGCATAAGACTGGCTTGATATAATCCTATCTCAAGAAATGCTGAAAGACAGAATCTATGGAAGGGATTTGCATTATTTAATGGTAAAAAATCCAGTTCTTCCACATATATTTTGGAATTCCTAAGACCAATAAAAGTATTACCAACCCTTCTTTTAGACTCATTGTGGCTGCTAGGGGTTCTAAAATGAAACCCCTGGCAGAATGGGTAGATAAGCAAGCAGGACCTTTAGTGAAGGAAGTTGAGCATACAGTAAGGGATTCCTGGCACTGTCTAGAGAGATTGACTAAATACAGGAATGGCTTGAATCGTTCGTACAGTTTTTTGACAATTGATGTTGTAAATTTGTTTTCAGTCATTCTTCATGTTAGAGGGGAGGATATGTTCAGACGGAGCGTATCCTGTATGGGTATGCTGGATTCGGAAAAAAAATTAGGTTCTTGTTGAGCTCATAGAAATTATTCTCAATAACAACTTCTTAATGTTTGAGGGTGAAATTTTTCACCAAATGGCAGGAGTAGCAATGGGAGACAAGTGTGCTCCCATTTATGCCAACTTGGTTTTGTGGATTGGGAGAAGAAGTTTGTTTTCAGTTCCAGATTCCAGGACAAAATCCTGTTATACAACAGGTTTATGGATGACATCCTGATCCTTTGGAAGGGTGATGAAGGAAAAGCCCATGAATGTGCTGAGTATTTAAAAAGAACAATAGAATTTCTTAGATTTACCAGTAAATGGCAACAGGATGAAATTGATTACCTGGACATACATTTGTCGAAGAAAGAAGGGGTACTTGAGTGTTCAGTGTATAGAAAGCCTACTTTTTCAAATACCCTTCTTTATTATAACAGTAACCGCCCTCAACATCAGAAAAGTGGCGTGGTCAAGGGGCAGATGGTAAGAATTTCCAGACTGACTAGTATAGATGGAACTTTTAAAAATGAGATTTTTAAGTTGATAGGGTTATTCCTTGACAGGGGGTACCCTTTGAAGTTCCTCATTAATATAAAAAAGGAAGTGATACATGAAAGATCATCTTCCTTTTCCCCAATTTTGAATTTAGACCAGTGGGTGGAATTTATCAACCGAGTTCAGGGCAAGTCTAATGCCATGGTTATTCAGTACAATGAATATGCTCCCAGCATAGTTGATATTATTAATAAATGTTGGGAACTATGCTTTGATAGGGTAATGTTGTCCAAGTTGGGACCAAAGCCCCAAGTAGTATTTAGTAAGGGGAAGAATATAAAAGACATCTTGGAGAGGCAGGGATGTAAAGATTCCTACAGGTCATTCATGTCAAAATGTGGGGCCTGTAGGGCATGTAGGTACACCAATAGTGGTCCTTATGTGACCATAGCCAGTTATGAATCTTCTATACAGTGCCCAGGTAAATGCAATTGTAATTCTTCCATGGTGGTGTATGTTGCTATTTGCTTTTCCTGTCCCAGGTTTTATGTGGGAAAAACCACTAAGAGATTGAGGGACAGGATCAGAGAACATTTGAGGGCGATAAAAAATAAAGATGTACACAATGCCTTATTTGTACATACCATCAAGTGTGTTGATTTTAACAAATTTATATTTTTCATGATTGATAAAGTTTCAGTCAATGAAAGAGGTGGTGATTTAAAAAAATTATTGGAAGCTAAGGAGTCTAAATGGCAGTTGCATTTGAATGACATGATGGCACCAGGCTTGAATCAGTTTATATTTATCAAGCCTTGTTTGAAAATAAGACAAGATCAAATTGCTTGAACTGCCTTTTTGGTATTTTATTTTTAAACATTAAGTTGAATATTTGTTATCAGGAATTTTTTTATAGTATTCTTTAAAACTTTATGCTGTGTCTTTAATTGTGTTATGTCATGTGAATGAGCTGGTTTAAATTATTTGCTTAAGGTTTTCTTGGGGGCAGTATTTAAATACCTTTGTATAACTTTGTGAAGAACTCTGAAGAAGCCTAATACTGTTTGGTGAAAGCACTTAGTTTTTCTAAGTGGATTATTAAACAGCCAGATGTTTTTATGGAAGAATCTGTTCCTGTGTGAATTTTAAAACAGACGGTTGCTGTTACTGGTTTCGGTATATTTATTTGTTTTTTATTTAGTTGCAGTGGCCTTTTGGCCATTTTTGTTTTTTGTTATAAGGTCTCTCACCATATCATAGCTAGCTACAGGTTATCATCTATGACCATAGAATCTCATGAAGCTTAGCTAAACCTACTATAGGCATTTATTATTCAACCAAACACCGTATTCATGGATGACTTCAGCAACCCCTCTATAGACTTTGAAAAGTACACTGCCTCAAATTTAATGGCACAATGCTTCCTGTACTTTATTAACACAAGTACCCTGGAACAGATAGTTCACATTCCAATGGTTCGACCACGGAATCAAACATACTGGATCTGGTACTCACCAACATGGGACAGTGTTGCACCCCCTTCCCCCTCTATGTCAAGCCCTCACTAGTCAGGTCAGATCACAAAACTGTCTCATTTGAAGTAAAAATCAACCCAGAAAATCCAGCTAAACCAGTAACAAGTAGGAACTATTCAAAGGCAAACTACATCCTATTAACTGACAGTTTGTCAAAATTAAAGGCTTCTCCCACCCCAAGACCACAGCTTCCATGCAGAATTATTCACAGACTCACTATGCAAACATAAATGGCTGGATAGAGGCTGTTGTTCCTACCAGAAATAAAAACAAAACAAATGCTAAAAACAAATCACACTGGTGGCATACTCACCTAAATGTTGTGCATAATAAAAGGAGAAAACTCAAGGGCAAAATCAGGAAAAGGAACTCCCTTAAAGACAAGTAATCTCTTACACAGCTAAACAAGAAACTAAGATGTATAATTAAGTTCAACAAGGCTATCTATGAGGTCAGGATAGCCTCACAGACTAAGAACAGTCAGAAGGCTGTCTTCAGCTACATCCTGAACCTTAGAGTTAACACACAACAGTGTGGTGAACTGATGTTGAACAGTACCACCCACACCAATCAGGGTGACATAGCAAATCTACTGGCTGATAAATTTGGTTCAAATTTCATCCCCCATTTCTCCCCAGCTCCATCAGATGAAATCCCCTCCAACATACTACCCTCAGCTAACAGCAGGGACCAGGTGCTGGCAGCACTTTCTAAAGCTAAAAACACCACATCCATAGGTACCCACAGCATCCTCAGATGTCTCCTGAACAGTCTATAACATGACCTGTCAGGACTATTTGATGCACTCGTCAACTACAGTTTTGAAACAGGCCATGTTACAAGTGAATGGTGGACTACAACAGTCATTCCCCTCCACAAGGGCAAACCAGCAACCAACTAAGGGAACTACAGACCCATCAGTCTAACAAGCCTAATATACAATGCCATGGAATGACATCATGGAAATGATAAACAAGGACTTTGGCAACCTACAGACACTAAACCCATCACAATTTGGCTTATTTAAGGAAAGGTCATGCCTACTTAACCTGTAGGAACAAAGATGAGACTTACCACCAAGGCTGTTGTAAGACAACCATGTCACGTTAAAAACCAAATTCTTTAATATGAACAATAAAAAGTAGCATAAAACAAAGTACTAGGGTGGATAAGCGCTTTTGTTAAAAACCTTCTTCAGATCCTCACCCATTAACCAACAATTTTTCTTATAAAAGGAGTAATAGTCAATCATCAAGAATCAGGAACAAGCTGGACCAATGAGCTTCTCAAACTGAATCAACCATTTAGCATATCAAGATGACCAATGAGAAACTATTTCTTCCAATCAGGAGCACGCCAGTCTCAAATTCATTCAGAATCACAGTAGAACCAATCAACAAAAAACAGCAACAAGCTGGTCCAATGAACTAGTCATACTGACCCAGCTATTTATCATAACAAAAGCACCAATCATCTTTAATCAGGATGTTATTTCACCAATAGTAACCAAGCCATGACTATTCATAGTCAGGAAGCTTATCTTCCAATAGAAATTAGACCTCGACTATTCATATTCATGTGAGGAAAAGAGCCAGTGAAAACTCCCAGTAGAAGCAAAAGAAAACTAAGGAGCAAAATACGATGCCCATGATAACTTAAATGAAGGCCTTCCTAAATGATAGCATGATTTTTCTTTTATATCAGTAAAGTGGCTCTGTTTCTTAGTGGAACCATTTGTTTTTCTGATCAAGTGACTATGCACAGTGACATTTGCAAACAGACGATCAAGAAAAATATCTTCAGATATAAATAAGGCAATATCTATTAGTAATTGCAAGACCAAAGTGTGGTCAAAAACACCTTCTCCTTATATGAAAGGAAAGAAAGTAAGACAGCAAAATTCATAGCCTGAATATACTGAAGTCTGTAATGCAATCAACATGTTACATTAGATCAATTGCATTTCTTGACAAGCCCTCTTGCTTTTAAAATGGGCTTAAGGGGGATAACACAATTAAGACCAGGTGGACAATCGGCTCTGAGTTCCATAATCCATTTGGTTTCTTGTAATTCAGTGTTGTTACATATATCACCCCTTCTCAAATTCTCTCTTAGCATACTTATGGCCATAAAATGAAACCGGTGTATTTTGTTGTTTTTAATATGCTCATATAAGGCATTGGTCTCAACACTGTTGTGAATGTCAGATAGGTGTCGTAGAATCCATTCTTTAAAAGGTCTATTGGTTTTGCCTACATAGTAGACTGGACAGGACATGCAAGTGGCTATGTAAACAAATTTGGCACTCTTACAATTAGCTCTTCCATGGAAATAGTATTTGAATCCAGTAACTGGATGTACAAAAACATTTTTGTTACAAATATGTGGACAAGCCTTGCAAAAACCACATCTCCATGTCCCTTACCATGCATCAGATGTATCACTTGGATTTTGTCTATTACCAAACCATCATTCTAACATAACAGCCTTTTTAATTTTTTTCTGTTCTTATAAGAGAAACTGGGGAATCACCCACTATGTTCCTGATTTTTGGATTGGAAATCAGAATCAGCCAATATTTCTTGATTATCCCACTTACACAGGCATTAACAGAGCTGTAAGTTAAAGTACATCTCAAATGATTAGTTTGTTGTCTAGGCACAGTCATTATACTATTTGAATCTTGTGAGCAGTAGGGATGTCCTCTACTTTCCCTTAAATCCATTACTTCATCACGTTCCACATACACTTTGTTCCTTTTTTAACATCTTTTAGTGAAGACAGAGACTGATTTCTCCTGTTCATCCAAGTAATCATCAGTGCATGTGCACAGTTTGGACATGGGTACCCTGTGCACTAATAGCTATAGCTATTCTAACTTGGTCTTAGCACAATGGGAAAATTAATGAGCAATAGACCCAAGTGATACATGGAAGACACAGCTGGTTTCGTATAACCATTTTGTGGATGACATCTTTATTGCCTGGGAAGGGGATGAATGCAGCATACATACATTTGTTGGCTACTTGGAAAGTACCACTGACTTCCTTGAGTTTGAGCTGAAAGTGTCATCTAGAACTATTGATTTTCTGGATGTAAGGTTGACCTTGGATGCCACAAAAGAAATAGACACCATCATGTTTAGAAAACCCACATGGCATGATCATATGTTACATCAAACAAGCATGCACCCAAGGCACATCTTTCACAACCTAGTCAAGAACCAGGTAACACAACTGTCCAAAGGCTATGAGATAGGAGAAGACAGATATAGTAAAGTAAAACACAAGCTGGTATGAACACTAGTATTAACTTTAATGACCCTTTAAAATTTCTACCCCTGAGAAAATATGAAAGAATAGCCTTTTGAGCTATTTGAGCTAAGCTAAAACACCAAGCAGTAGTAATAAGAAATATTTGTAAATTAAACTCCAGACAGTAGTAATAGTAAAATATCTTGTCACAATCAAAATTTCTTCACTTTTGCAAACAAAAACAACTTCACATTCTTCGTACCAAAAGAATGAATCTTCTTGTTCTGATTAATATTGCTTCACTTCTTAATAGCAACAAATCTTTATTGGGTGAAACTTATATAAATCGGCAGAAAAGCACTGTGCTTATGTAAAGAAACTAGAAATAAATCTTGTGTTTATACATATTTCAGAAACAAAGAAAAATAAAAAAAAAAATCAACATTCTATCTAATTCTATAGAAACATAAATATATAATTGTGATTAGTTAAAACTTAAATATCTCTTAGATTATATATTAGCCAGGTAATTCAGTAGTACAACTTGAATGAGAAAACTTTGAAAAACTGGTGCATCAATTTAATAACAGTCATTTTTTTAAAAATACATAGGAGAATTTAAATAATAAGGAAAGTGAAAGTCACCCCACTTAAAACACCTCTGTATATTAAAAATTAATAAATATATATAGCTTGTCTGCAGTGTTTTCACTCATGTTTCTTCAGATAAAGAAAATGTTTTGTGCACAGAAGTACAATAACTAATAACCAATTAATAATTAAAAAATAATAATTATATAAATCTCCACCAAAGTCAAATTAAAACAGGAAGTTCAGCTATCAATAATAAGGGTGGTGATGGAGTTTCCTAAGATTGAGTATGCCAGTGATGGAAATCTGAGTGTTAAGTCCTGGTGGTTTACATGCTTTTAGTCTGATCTGCCATTCTAATTAATGTTTTTCCAGTCTGTCATTTAATGATCCTTGTAGTTCTTCCTTTGGTATGTGATCTAAAATATTAAATTGGAATGTCTGGTGTCCAGGTTGATCTCAGTTGTGTTTAGCTAGTGTATTGTTGTTGTTGCTGTAGTGGATGTCTATATGGTGTCTAGCAATTCTGGTTTTAAGTCTGTTGATAGTTTTCCCATAATAGAAGGGTTGTATTGGGCTCTGTAAACTACTGATTTCAAATTGCAATTCTTGGGTTCTTGGCTCTGGTAGTAGTGGTCAGTGTTATGGCAGTGGAAACCCATTTTGTTGCTTGTGTGCTTACAGTAACTGTAGTTGGGGGGGGGGGGTCCACAAGGTAATGTAACCTTTGGGAGTTGAGTTGATCCATGGCTGTTCTGCTCATTTTTTTTCAACAAAATATCTGATATCCCTGTTTCTCCAAATGTTGAAACTAGGTTTTTCTGGTTGTATGTTATTTAATGTTATGTTATTCATGAGAATAATCCAGTTGTCCTTAATGATGTCAATTATAAGCAGATCTGAAGCCTGTGGTGTAAATAACCATCATGGAAATGTCTTTATATCTCTCATTGTGGTTTCTTTTCCGGTTAGTTCTGTGGCTGTTGTCAGGATTTGAGTAATCAGGGTTGGTGTTTTTTTGGAGGGAAATAGGTCCAAGCATCCCAAAGACAAACCTTTTCTGTAACCACAGGTGAGCGAATATTTCTTTAGGTTCACTATGTTGATGGTGGAATCCCCTAGTTCCTTCGATACTATCTCAGTCCTGAGACCCTGAGATTTAATCACATTTTTCTTAGTCTGGAAAGGATATATTCTGTCCCAGTGCAATAGTAACTTTACTCTGGTGGGTTTTTGGTGTAAATGATTTGTGAGCCAGTCAGAGCCTTCTGGTTTTGATATTGTGAGTTCTGGGAAATTAGCATTGTCTTGGTTGTGGGAAGTTGTAAACTTTAGGAAATTTGTGGAGTTTCCAATGTAGTTGATACATTCCAGTAAAGTTGCCTCTGTGCTGCTCCAAATAATAAAAACGTCATCAATGTATTGGAAGTAACAACCCATGTGATGGTAGAAGAGAGGGTCATATATGTGTTCTCATTCCCATTTTTCCCCTGACAAGATCAGAAAGACTAAAGAACAAACAAGCATAGTATTACAGATACCTGAGAGGAACGAGAGATGTTGAACTAGATAATATATAAAGCAAATAATAAAGAAATAAATGGATGGGGTGATAGGGGTACCACAGTACCAACTGTTAATAAAGAAATAATTATTAAAAAGTAGGGAACAGATTTTAATTTAAGAATTTTAAAATGTTTGACTATAGTAGTTTGGATATTGATATAATTTTTTAAATTTATTTATTAAAGGTTTCAAATTCATCCCTAATAGAAAATGTGACTTAAGCAATATTCTTTAAATTGATTTTCCCCAATGATAGAACATGCTTAGAAGAAAGCAGTTTAAATAAAAAAGAGTATTTATAACCCCAGATACATCATCAACTGAAAATGTTTGAAACAGTAGTTGAGAAAGAAATAAGAGAAAGTACAAAGAAGAAGAACATTTATTTTAACCTACTTAATGATGAGAAAATACTTTTAGAACAACTAAGAAAGAATAAGTATATATAAGTAATAGGGCCTGATAAAGGAGGCAGCATTGTGATTATGGACACTTTACAGTATATGGGGAAATGATGGAGTTGTTAGGAAATGAGGATAAATGCATACAAGTGTCCAAAAATTTAATTTATTTGGAATATTCTAAGATTGATTATTACTTGAATGACTTTTTATACAAGGTGTTATTGATGCAGATACCCATCATTTTTTACATACTGAAAAACCATTAATACCATCTATCTTTGGTATCCCCAAAGTTCATAAGAATGTGATAGATCCACCAATGAGATCCATAGTAACTACATATGGGTCAAAAAACACATTCTTTGGTGATATATGCAGATCAGAAACTTAAAAAAAAACATATGGAAGGGAACCAATTCCTACTTAAAAGATTCATGTTTTTTTTTGAAAGGGGTAAATAACGTATATGCTAATATTTTTATCACCACTGACATAACTGATTTATTTTCTGTTGTACCCCATGATGTATGAATGGAGTGGTTCAAAAAGACACTTTGTGATTATATATTTTTGAACTCTAAAGAAATTATTTTAATATTAGAATTTTCAGAAATGATATTAAAGAACAATTTTATGTACTATGGAGGTGAATATGATAAAGAAGTAAAGAGTGTTACAACTGGGGATTCGTGTGTCCCCATTTACCCTAATTTAGTTCTTACAGTCTGGGAACAAAAATTATTTTTAATTCACCATATGTAAAATATTGGAATTTATATAAATGCTATTTGGATGATATTTGTATATTTTGGTTAGCAAATGAAGAATTATTAATGAAATGTATTCAATATATAGAAGGTATAACAACATTTTTAAAGTTTATCCACAATGTTTCTTATGAATACGTAAATTATTTGAATGCGACTATGCATAAAATACATAGTATTAGAGCATTTAAATCTTCTCAGTATAGGAAAGGAACATTTTCTAAATCTTATTTGTATTACACCAGCGAACACGATATTCAACAAAAAAGAGTATAGTGAAAGGTCAGTTTTTGATGGTATCTTGTATGGTTTGGCATGAAGATGACTTTCTTGAAGAATGTGAAAAAGTTAAAAAAATATTTCTAGAAAGAAAATATCATAAAACATTTGTTAATGACATTTTAAAAGAAATTAAGGAAGGAAGGTTGACTAAATAGACATCAGTAATTGGTGGGGGTTACATAGTTATACATCAAAATATGAACCAAGAGACAGAAAAAAATATACTAGGAAATATTTTCAAAGTTATAGGGGAGAAAAAGTATTCCCCTACAGGGATGCTTTTATTATGAACTGTATTTCAAAGATGAATTTGATTAAGAATATCATTGCTAGGAATTGGAATATTTTTGCTAAGTTTTTGACCTTCTGGGGATATTTTGAAAACCAATTATGTTTACATATAGAAGAAGTCATAATGTTTGTTTGTGTCTTTCGGCTTTTCCCAATTAGGGGTCGCCGCAGCGGAACTCCGGTCCGCTAATGATTGGTAGTTGATTTTTACGTGTCGAGTTACCAGCTCTGACACACAACTTTCAACGAAGGTATGCACATTCACGCATGTCTCCACACAGAAGACACTCTAGCTGAGAATCGAACCAGACAGCATCTTACTGTGAGGCGACATATGAATTCAATTTTAGAGAATAAAAGATACACCCCTTTTTCTCACTGCCAAAATGGAGTGGTTATTTTTAAATGTGGGTTTTGTACACAGTGTTTTCATTGTGAATGTGGAAGACCTATATATCTTAAGCAGGGACAGATACATTTATAATCGACATTTTAACTGTAATAGTAAAGGAGTGCTATATTTAGCTATATGTAAGGAGTGTGGTGCATTTGGGAAACAAAGATTGAATATAGTGAATAATACTGGCAGCTAATCCTGTATGCTAGTAAAACTCCAGGATTAAATTAGACTATATCTATATCTCCAGTATTAAAACTAAAGGCAGCTAAGTTATAATTTAGTAGACTGAATTTTAAAGAACTTAAGATATAAATATACATACTTTTTATGTGACTCAGAAGTTTTAGGTTTTATATGTTTAGTATGTGTATTATTGTTATTATTATTATTATTATTATTATTATTATTATTAGGTGACAGAGTACTAAATACAGTTAGATTTATGTTTCATAAGCCATTATGGTTTTAATGCTTCTACCTAATTCATTTATCATATATTTATCTTTTTATTTATGTATTCAAACAAAATATTTAAACACTGACTTTACAAAATATTATGAGGGTCCATAACCAGGATAAATCAATTCAGATTTTTCTATTCATGTAGTGCAGTATCAGTTTTTTATCAAAATTTTTTTATGGTTAAATTTCTTTATGGTTTATATACTCATATTTATAGGTTATATATTTATTTTTAAACTGTTACTTCTGTCACCCACATTTTAAGACAAGTCCTAAGTTCAGGATGAAAATGCTGATATGAGTGCTAGTGTTAAAATTGCTTTTATATTTAATTAAAGTTTGATTTTTACAGCAGTTTCAATGCCTGATTTCTGGACCTTCACAGTACAATTACTGTAGTTTTTTGGTGGTTTGGGTTATATATTTTCATACTACACTGTCTTCCACTCATTGAGATTTTCGTTGGTGGTTAATACAGACAAAGGACATGGTCTAAAACTTAATGCCAAAAAATGCACTATAATGTCCTCTGGGAAACTGTCAACTCAAGGCAATTACTCCACTGATAAAATTCCCCTTAGAGTCAACCTACTAGTATGGGATGTGGGAACATATGTAGACAACAATCTGGCCTTTGACCAACATGTAACTATAATAATAAGAAAATCATTTGATGTCACCCAGCTTATATGTAAGGGAGTGACATCTAGGTCCAAAGAGTTTATAGTACTACTCTACTTGGCCCTTATCAGACCTGTTATTGAATATAATGCCCCCTTTGGCTATCATCTAACCAGACACTTGCAACAGTTGCTATTCTCACAAGGTATTCTCATCAGAAAAATTCAGGTCATGAATATCCTGTCCTACACTGATCACCTAAAGGCTCTGTCTCTGTATTTGGCCTCCTACGAGCTGCTGAGAGTGAATCTTTGCCTGGCTAACAGGGTTTCCTCAGACCAAGCCCTGATGGATCTTTTACACGTGCATAATACAAACAGCACCAGAAACACTACATCCAAGGGTTTAGTATCAAAATGAAGAACTGAGGTACGGCAAACACAGGAATGCTGAATGTGTGTTAGCTGATTCCTGTATTGCCAAACTACAATTCTACTAGTGTCCTTTGCAGCGAATGCCACTGTGCATTTGCTTATATGTGATCAACATTATGAATAGAGATTGTGGTACAGTGCAGATCAGAAAATTTACCCTTTTCCTCATTGTAGTATGATCTCAGAGTTGGAATATATAATTTGCAGGGGGTGTTGGGGCCGCAGCCACCCACGAAGGGGTGCAGGGAGGCTTGCGCCCCTGCAAAAATGTGAATTTCAGTGATGTGCAGTACTGAACTGTGTACATTTGTACTGCTAGAAAACAGACAGGTAAGTGGCAGTAGGTAAAAAACATTGCTGATATCGAAAATGCCGATTTTGATATCTTCAGTATTTCCATTTGACATTGTAACCTAATTAATATGCAGTATGTTGACATTATGGCTCAGTATTTCACCCACATTATGTTCTGAACTTCACATTTTTGATAGTAACAGATCCAGGGCTCTGAACTTCACTTATGACAGAAACAGAATATGCTTTGGAGAAAGATATGTGTCCCAAAGTATACCCACACTATGGAATAGGCTCCCATCCATGTAAAACAGAGTTTGTTCCTGACCCTATTTAAACAAAACCTTGATAATTGAATGAGAAATCATAAATTTATCCCCAGTATGGCCCCAATGTTCCTCACAGACAGAAGCTGGCAATAATAAAAGTGTTATCCTAACTAACCCCCCCTTATAAATCCTTAGCGACCTGCCTAATAACATGCCCCCCTTCCCTGTATGATACTTGCAGCCCAAATGGTTTGGGGTGCACACCTAGGCTTGTAAGGGGTCTAGAGGTCAATAGTCTAGTAACAACCTATGAACATGTTGTTGTTGTGTCTTTTGGCTTTTCCTGGTTAGAGGTCGCCACAGCGGAACTCCGGTCCGCTAATGATTGGTAGTTGATTTTTACATGCCGAGTTAACAGCCCTGATGCACAACCTTCAACGAAGGTACGCCCATTCACGCATGTCTCCACGCAGAAGACGCTCTAGCTGAGAATCAAACCGAACAGCATCTTACTGTGAGGCGACAATGCTACCACAGCACCACCCCCCGCGGTCTATAATACTAATAAACAAGTATACACAGGTTAAGTATAAGACATCAGAAAGCAAATGCACAACTTATACAGACAATTAGAACATGATTGAAGCAATTTTCATGTGGAAACATTTGCACTTATGCAAATATTTACATAAAGAAGTAGTTTAAAACATAAAGTGCTGAATTACTCCTCATTCCTAAAGCCTGAGCATTTTGGTGGTGTTAAACAGGTGATCTTTTAATTTATTTCTGGATAAGTCCAAAGCTTTCAATTGCCTGATTTCAGATAGCACTTGATTGCAGGCAGCCGGCCATAGCTTACTAAATACTCTCTTTCCTGTGGAAGATTTGAATTGTGGTCTTATTAGCATTACTCTTTCCTCCTGACTCTTTCTCAGTGTGTAGTTATTCTATAGTGACCTAACACCTCATTCAGTTTAAAACAGTCCATCAAAAGTTCACCATTTTACATAGCCATGCACATTCCCTGCAACCTTGGGTTTGTAAGGAAGTGCCTGAATGGGGTACCATGGCTGACATTAAATAGGTCCCCCCACCTAACTATTTGGGGTCATAAACACTGTGCTGCATATACATCTGCTTAATACAGTGATGCAGTACAAGAATAATCCCCCTGTTGGATGTCCTTGCTTTGAAAGTGTATTATGTAGCAAAAATGTTAGTGCAGAAATCTCTCTGGTATAATTATTTTTTCAGATGAGGGAATTGCTGTAGTTGCCCCTTTCGTGGACACACATACACACACACACACGCACACACGCACACACACACACACACACACACACACACACACACACACACACACGCACACACACACACACACACACACACACACACGCACACAGATGCACACAGATGCACACACACACACACACACACACACACACACACACACACACACACACACACACACACACACACACACACACACACACACACACACACACACACACGTCTGCTGTGCTTGCTGTTCTCACTTCCCCTGCTATGTTTGGAGTCCTACTGAGCAAATCCTGTCGGCACACCTGTATAGATCACCTAGACTGCTGTTTAGTGTCCCAACCAGCATTCCAACTAGTATAACTAAAAATTTTTTTAGTATTTATAATTTACTTAGTGTTGCTTGCAGTTGGGTCAGTCTGCAAACTCTGATCTTCACATGTGGAAACTGTCTCCAACCAATGCATGAGTACTTGCCCAGTTTGCTCCTCTCCCACCACCAATTCCCAAGTTACCTAGTTTATAATCTATTCCCATTAATGTGCAACACCATTCAAGTTGCATCAATTCTAAAAACTTGAATTGTTAACCTTCTTCCTACTACATCAAATAAAGATCTGCTACAAAGTTAAATTTCTCTTTCTTAGTAATTCAGATAAGTATAGTACTGTGTCTGCTATTAATTTCTTCTTCAATATACCCCCCCCCTTAAATAACTAACAACTTCAACAAATTTCCAGGACAGTGCAACCATTGGCATCGCCACAGAAAAGCAAATGTATTCTACTGCATTCACCTACCCCAAAATACTACCCTATTTCTGACAATCACTGAGATTCATTCCAACCCAGACTGCCAGTCTCTAACTCACCGCAGCATTCCCCCTACCCCTTCCAAGCATACTAACATTTTGGCTAATCCATCAGCTTGCCTGACCACAACCTTAAATTGTTTAGTCTCGTATTAACAGAAACATGGTTAAAACTATCAGTCACCAATGAAGAAATCCTGCCCCAAGTTACAGTATCCTGTGTGAAGTCTGCCTCATCAAATGAGCAGGTGGTAGTGTTTATCATGTTTTCAAATAATTTAAAAATAAGCCCCTAGCCTATAGAAATCCCCTCCTTTTCCATTAGTGAAATACTAGTATCAGTATCACATGTAAACAATCGAAAAGTCATATGCATAATAGCCTTGTACATTCCTCATAGACAAAAATGTGAAATACAAACAAAATGTCCTATCATGGATCACTGCTAACATATTCCTCAAAACTATTATATTAGGTGACATAAACACTAGCTGGACCCCAACCTTAAGTAACATGTTGACCTACTACCCTCTGACACCCCTACAATTTCATGCAACTAATATTCTTGCATACTAGACTTAATAAGACCTTAGGCTCTGAAATAATTTGTGACTGGAACCCAACACCCAATCCTAACATCATAGCCCAAAATGGTATCCTACCTGAATGTTTTTAAGTGACTGCCACCTGATTTACATTCAGTATAATACTTGAGATCAAATGTATATAACTACATCAGAAATTTCTATAAATTCAACAGAGACAGTTTTAAAAAAGCTCTAAGGCTCTATAATTAGAACATCTCAAAACTCTTGCACCTTAATGAATCTATAGAGGACTTCAACCAATCTCTACAAAGTATATGAAATTCCCAACTCATTCAGGAAAGGCATATTTAAACCAACCCTCAGTTATCACCAGCTTTAACACAAATCATGAGACAAAGGGATTAGGTTTAGAATATCCGGTGGGCTAAGAAACCTTTTCAATCTTTCAAAACTAGCATAATCTGAAAAGCATCACCAAAGTTTATGTAATATATATATAGACCACCCACCAGAGGACAGATCAATGCAGGAACAATATAAGGACACTCCATTTAAGTATACTGAACTTTATTAACTCCACTTTTCATCCAAAAGGACTTCTTCAGAAACAACAAGCCATCACAGAAATCCACTTAAATACAAAACTTCCAATTAGCTTCCCAAAGCCATTACTAACATTTAAAAATATAGGAACATATAAAAAACAATTTATACATGCTCTTTAATTCTCTTACTAAGGGCTCGGGTGGTCATCCCAACATGAAATGTCTGACAACCTGTGCATACACTAATGTAAACAACCCTAGCACTTTTACAGCTGAACCTACCCATACCTGAAATGGTTTCATCCAGATGACCCAATAAAAGAAAGGGCCACTCATAGATAAACCTACACATAGAACAAAAACATGTTTATATGTACCACATTTTTTTTTTCAGTGGGTATTGGCCCTATCTTAGTGTTATCATGTTGCAAAAGGGTTTTTATACATATGTTCCTTTTAAAAACAAAAGAGGGATGATCCCAAAAAATCTTAACCATATCTACATTCCCTCTCAAAATTTTCCAATTATTTTGTATAATTTTCTAATAGCATAACTATCTACTGCCATGTCCAAATTACAAACCAATGTATTTTTGGTACTAGAAGTAGTGCCAACATTGTTCACATCACAATTCTTGAGCAAAAAGGGGGCAAAACAAATAGCCCTTTTCTCAGTGATTTCTAAAGCACTAGAAACCAAACAAGTGTTTTTGCAGCCCCTTTCTAAGAATAGGGAAATAATAAAATATAATTCTTCCTTGAAAACCACTTCACTGGTCATAAGTCTGGATGCTCAAATAAATTGTCCTCTCAGTATATTTTTCTTAATAAAATAGGGGTGGTTACTCTTAAAATGTAAGTATTAGTTAGAAAATTTACTTTTTCTATAAATCCTGCTTTCAAAACATTGATTCACTAGATCCCATTTCAATGTGATGTCCCCAAAAGAGAATTTAAAAAAAAATTGTACTGGAATTGCGTCCAGTTACAAACAATTCACATTCCTCAACAGTTCCTTTAAAAATTAAAAAAAAAAATCATTCATGAATCTTTTAAAAAATAAAACTTGATCAAACAAAGGAATAGTAGGCAAAAATTCATTTTCCTACCACCCCAATACTAGATTCACAAAAGCCGGGGCCACAGGGGACCCCATAGCAACACATTTTACTTGCTGAAAATACTTATCATTAGATAAAAAAACAATTATGTTCTAATAAAACCACCAATAGGTAACAAAGCAAACTGATTTCAGAAGTGGAATGGTCTTTCTCCTTAAATATAATCTAATGTAATCAATACCTTCATCCCAAGGTATACAAGTAAAGAGATAATTTATATCAACTGTTAACATGACTAAATTGACATGTGTGCCATATATAAAACTGTCATTACATTTCTTAATTTGAGACAAAAAATCCCAAGAGTCTCATAAGTATGAAGAAAGATCTTGAATGAATGGATTTAAAATAGTATTAATATACAGGGAAATCCCCTCAGTAACAGAATTTGAGGCAGGCACATTTGGCTGAAAAGGGGGGTTCTTTTAATTTTTATGTATCTTGAGTATTCCAAATAGAACTCCTATCTTATTCATGAAATTGTACAAGGTGTCATCCAACTGCCCATTCATTAACAATTCATATAAATAGTCCTTAATAAAATTATAGCCTTGTTTTAAATAAGTCAGTGTGACCTCTTTGTATTCGTCACTGTTTATTAGCATCTGTTCCATAGCTTTAATATAATCATTCTGATATATAAAAAACTAATCCCCCTCCTTTATCTGCTCTCACAGTTCTCAGTTCTTCCATTTTCATAATTTCATTCAAAGCTGACCTTTCCTCAACTGGTAAATTGTAATAGCAATAATTATTGTCAGTTTTGTTCCCCAGTAATTGTCTGATATAATTTTCACAACTTTTTTCAAAAATGATTAAAGTATTATGAAGTCCAGGATTATAACTGGAAAGTTTTAAAAAAACAGCAATGCTCATTGACCTTCATGTTATCAAATAAAAATTGTAGATTCAACTTCCTGATAAAACTTTTTAAATCCAGTGTAGTATTGGTCATATCAGCCATCCTCGAGGGCACAAAACTGAAACCTAACCTCAGTATTAAAACAAAAATCAGTCAAGTTAAAAATCTTACAATATGCACTTACATGTAAACTTAAAATGAGTCCTTTTTCCTGGAGTTCTTCATTCTTCCCCAATTCTGATTGGACTGGGACCCTTCTGTTGTGGACAAAAAGTCTCAACATAAATTGATTGACAACCTGTGCATACAGTAATGTAAACAACCCCAACATTATTACTGCTGAACCTACCTAAGCTTATGAATTGGGGAAAGCCTTTTCTTTAAGCTGTTCATCTATCAAGCAGCCGGGATACCTCTCCTTTAACAATACGGCAAGTAGCTGTATTGATGACTGCACATTCTCCTTTAAGAGTGGGAACAACCAGAGATGAAATGAGCCACGTGGAAATGGAATCTAAGATTAATAACCGCCCATTCGGGGTGGCTAGTTCCTTAGAAGAAGCTGAGTTTGCCGATACCTTTGAGGAGTTACCTTTGTATCCTGTTCACAAAAATCAAGTGGATAATACTGTCTCTGGTTCAAAAAACTTTGTCCACAACAGAAGGGTCCCAGACCGATCAGAATCGGGGAAGAACTCTTCTATCTAATAACCTTCTCTCCTCATCTCAACATTGATTTCACTCCTACACAATACAGGCCCCACCCTGCAATCATTCCTAAATGCAATACATCATCATAAGAACAACAAAAATTTAGTGTTGTCTATTTACTTTGGCTTTTCTAAGGTATTCATTTCTGTGTTTCATCATAAAGTATGACTGACATTGTCTTTTTACCCATGTTCTATATCTTTTACCTGGAGTGTTTTTATTAATTCTTGTTATATTACTATGCTCAGCATACATGATGTAACCTGTTTTGTGTATTATGCTGGATGTACTGTATTTGTATAACTTGATGTTGGAGCTTTTCTCCCCGGGCCTCCGCTGAAAATGGACCTGGTCCAGTCGGAATTTTCCGGTTAACAAATGTAAAATAAAATAAATAAAATAAATAAATAAATAACCTCCTCGCCAAACTTTTACAGCTAGGTCTCTCTTTTCTTCTTACTTGCTTCAACTCTTGCCATTCCAAAAGAACACAATGCTATAAATGGCTACAAGCCACATCCAACTTTTTTCCCATCCTAGAAGGAGTTTCCCAGGGTTCTATCCTGGCTCCCCTACTGTTTACCATTGTTGTCAATCACCTTCCTTTACAACCTGACAAATCTGCCATTATTCAGTATACTGATGGTAAATCTGCCAAAGGAACAGAACTACAACTGAACATTAAATGCTCCTTCTAATTAATAGAAACATTGCATAAACAATCTAACCTAGTACATAAAGCTAAAAAACAAACTCATGCTGTTCATCTCCTAGTGTGACCCTAATGCTAAAGCTAACATTTCTTTTACATCATGAAAAGATACTACTATTGAAACTATCTCCCATACTAAACTCATTGAAACTGAATCAACACATTCAACAAGTGAATTTAAAAGCATCAAAGCCTTGGAATGCTGCATAGAGCCAAACCTTTCCTTACTGTCTCCACCAGAAAATGTGTAGCATCTACCTCTAACTGCCCATTGTTTCCAATGAAGCCTCTACTTTTACCAACTTAAAATCTACCCAACTTTCAAAAATTGAACAGTGCTATAATACAATTGCTAAATTTGCCACAAACTCATTGACACAAACTTATCACTGCATTACAATTAGACAGTGTAATCCCCTGATTTCCTTAAATTCAGTCAACTGAAACTAGCCCACACAATTCTATCGACTCCTGAAAAATGTCCCTGACTGACCTCCCTCATATTGTGGTACTTTCCTTTCCATGAAGTCAGGTTCTCTGAAACACTTCTGTCATGTATTACCCCAACCAAGAAGTCACATGCAACAGTCTCCACTCTCACAATGTCACTAAACAGTGCAACTCCCTCCCATTACCATTTTGTGAAATTAATATCCTCTATAATTTTAAAGCATTACTAAAAACAGAATTCCTCAGGAAAGGGATCTGACACTGTTTTGTCCCTCACCCCCCTGCAGTAACCATTTTTACTACTCTGACTTTTCCATCTGAATTAATTTGTCTTAAAAAAAATATATATATACATATATATATATATATATATATATATATATATATATATATATATATATACATGGATTTACCTGATAACACCGACAAGCGAAAACACCGACAACAAGATCACTGACACCACAAAACCAAAAGTTCAAAAACATGAAAGTTCACATGCCCGGCAAACCACAATCCCGACAGTCAACAAAACAAATTCCTTTTCTGAAAAAACACACACAACACAAGAACACCAAAAACCTTACAAACCTACGCTAAACCTTACATACACAACTATCTATGCACTAACCTTAACCCAAACCCTAACCCTAAAGGCCATCACTATCGCACATTTACCTTACCTACACCATAACCCTATAAGTCCATCACTATCGCACACTTACCTTACCCGCACCCTAACCCTAAAGTTCATCACTATCGCACACTACCTTATCCACACCCTAACCCTAAAGTCCATCACTATCGCACACTTACCTTACCCGCATCCTAACCCTAAAGTCCATCACTATCGCATACTTACACAGTCGCCCTCATTTCGCATGTCAGAGTTTTCAGCGTCGGGATTTCGAACTGTCGATTATTTCCATTGCCGGTCTTACGGTGTCAGTGATCTCATTGTTGTTGTTTTCACTTTTCGGTCTTTTCAGGTAGACCCACACACACACACACACACACACACATATATATATATATATATATATATATATATATATATATATATATATACACACATATATATATATATATATATCTGCCCCTCTCTCTTCTGTCTCTCAACATATCCCTGTACTGCTTCTCCTTCTTTCCTTAAATCTCACTAAGCTCTCATATAGTCATTGCCCTTTTCCTCCTCATTAATCATGCCTTTACTCCTTCTACTACTTATTACACACTACCTCTTTCATTACTATCCATCTTCAGTTTATATCACCTGACCTCTCTATGGCTCATGTACCTTAGAGCTAATCTGTGAGACTTTTACACCTGAAGAAGATCGTGTTACATCTCAATACAAAATAATGACCTATGTCTGATGTTAAATACAATGCTTAAATATCTACTTGTGCCCAGAAAGGGAAGTACATTATTTACATCCAATTAGCTAAAAAAGAAAGCTGAAGTAATTACAAAACCTATGTCAGTTGAATAAAAGGATTTACATCACATCTGTATTCCAGTGTTTTCTCTATTTATTGATTTATTGACATTTGTTAACCGGGAAAGTCCGACTGGGTCAAAAACCCATTTTCCATGGAGGCCTGGGGAGAAAAGCTTCAACAGTGTTAATCAGAAATAAAAAAATACAGTTGCTATAGTTTTATGCAAAGATATTGTAGATAGTTAAGCAAAGAAAATTATACATTGTATGGACATAAAATGTACATAATATATCAGTGAATTTTAATATAGTAGGTTTAAATAATATAAACATCTTTAGGAGTGCAGAGGTTATTTGTGTTTTTATACAGAAAACAGAAGAGTACTTACAGTAGTTAAATAATAGTTGAGAGATGGAGAGAGACATGGAAGTAGTTGTGGTAGGAAAAGAGATACATAGAGGCAAGAGATGGAAAAGGATGGGGTTTAGACATGGGAAGAAGAGGGGATATCAGCTGGTTATATATTAGTTTTGGAGCACTGGCAGCTCTGTTTGTCAAGAAGGTAGTTCTTATGTGTATGTTTGAAAATTTTAGAGCTATTTATACTGGTATTTTTATTTGGTAAAGTGTTCCATAATTTATCAATGGTGTAGGAATGGAGACACTGTCCTGATCTTTTGTTGGGTTTGTGAAAACTTGGCAGTTGCTTGTGCGTAGACCTGAGAGTTCTGGTAGGAGTGTAAATGTGGAGAATAGATTTTAAGGCAGGACAGCTGTCAAGTTTGTATAGTAGGTTATGTGCGACTGCCAGTTGTATATAGTTAAGCTACTAGGGGAATCTAACCAACTTAGGTTTGTGAGAGCATTGCAGTAGTGGGAGAGGTATGATGTGTCTGCAGCAAATGTAATGATTTTTGTAATAACGGGACTGAAGCTTAGCTTTGAGAGTATGGTGAAAACGGGAGCATCATATAAAAGACGAGGGATTAAGTAGGTGTTGGCTAGTATTCTTTTGGTATTCAGGTCTATGAAGTTTTTCTGTCTGTAGACCATTCATGCTTGAAGTGTGTTTTTTATGGCATTATTTATTTGCTGGTCAAATGTGAGTTTGTTGTCTTTGGTAACACCTAGAAGCTTAGAGTTTGTTACTACTATTTCTGTGTTGTTTAGGGAGTATATTTTGAATTCATAAGAGAAAGATTTGGGGGTGAAGAGTAATAGTTTAGTCTTGTTGGAGTTTAGTAGTAATTGTGCATCATTTAGCCATAGTTCAATTGATTTAAAAGCTTTCTGAGTATTTTGTAATAGATCAGGTATATTGTTAGATGAAGAGATAATGGTGGATTCATCAACATACTGGGTTAGCGTACTTTGTTGAGAGGCAGTGCATTGATTATTAATGAAAATGTTAGAGGATGGGTCCAAGTACTGACCCTTCTGGAATTCCTGTTTTATTAGTGTGGTATTGTGATAGGGAGCCTAGACATTTTACACATTGTTCCCTGTTGGTGAGGTAACTGTAGAACCATTGCTGGGAGGGTGTTGAACATCCTATCAGGGAGAGTTGATGAAGGAGTTTATTGTGTGATACTGTGTCAAAGGCCTTTGACAAATCCAGTAACACTTCTAAGGTGAATAGGCCAGAGTTTCTAGCTTTGTTGACTGTATCGGTGAAGGGGATGAGAGTGGTCATTGTACTCTGTGCAGGTCTAAATCCATGTTGAGTGGGTGTAAGAAGATTGTTATGAACAAGGTGATTTAGTAGTTGCATCCAAGTACACTTTTTGCACAGTTTGGATAGAGGAGATAGTATAGAGATGGGCCTGTAATTTGATAGCTCATTGGATTTACCTCCTTTGTCAAGGGGGTAATTATTGACATTTTCCAGAGGTTAGGAACATGGGATTCCTTAATGGCATGATTGATAAGAATGCTGACTGAGTATACAATAGCTATAGCAGGAAGTTTTAGGTGTTCTGCAGGGAGACTGTCTGATGAGGACAAATAGGTTTTAGTTTAAGAAGAAGTTTATATACACGTTTAGTGGATACAGGTTGCAGAGAGAAAGGAGGGATTGTGTTGTTAGATGTAGATTTGTTTGGATGGTGCTGGGAATTGGTTGGATTGTTTTTGTCATTTTTTTGTGTGAAGGGGGGTATGAAACTATATGTGGCACTGGGTTTTGTGGCAGAGTTAGTACCTGTTACTAAACTGGCTATGCTGTCTATAAAGTGGGAATTAAACATGTCAACTAGTTCAGTAGGTATTTTATCTGCATTTGGTGACAGACTTTGAGTGGACCCAGGGTTGAGTAAAGATGAGATGGTTTTCAAAAAATTCTTTGGGTTGTTTTTGTGGATGGATATTTTTTGAGAAAAATATTGCTTTTTATCAGCACTAATTATTTGGCTTTATTTCATAGTCACCTGTGGTTTTGAAGATTGATATCATTTTTATGGTTTAGCCAAACTTTCCAGGCTCTGTCTGGTTTGTATTATTTGTTTAGTAGCTTTTGTTAGCCAGGGTGTGGTTAGTTTTTGTTCTTTTCATTCTAAGAGGAACTAAGTTGTTGAGGTTGTTTAAGAATAGACTATTGAAGTGGCTGACCACATTGTCTAGAGGTAAAGTTTTTAACATGGACCAGTTAAGGGATTTTAATATACTGTTAAATAGATTTTGGCTTAAGTTTGTTAGGTTTCTAGATGTTTTGTAGATGTGAGTTTTGGGTATTTTCAGGGAGAGTCTAAAAGTATATGCTGGGAGGTTGTCACTTAAACTATGGTGTAGTGTGTAGAGGTGGAGTATTTGTGGGGATCAGAGACAATGATCCAGTCTAGTATAGAATACAAGTTACTACTGTTTTGTTTTCTAGTGAATGTGGAGATAAGTTATGTGTAGCCATATAGGTTAATATTATTTGTTGGTGAGTCTGAGGATATCATGGGCCAATTAATATTAACGTCTCCCATGATGATAGTTTCACTGGAGATGCTTTCTGACATCCATGATAGAACATTTTCAAGTATAGGAATATTTTGGCCTAGTAGTATGTATAGTACTGTGATACTAAGTTGTTTGGTGGTGGTTATTTTTAGTGATGCTATGAGTATCTCAGTGTTGTTGAAGATAGGAATATGCTTCAGGAAAAGGAGAATTGTGTGTGTAGAAGGATAAATTAATGCTACTCCTCCTACTTTTTTATTTATTCTATCATTTCTAAGTATGTTATATCCTGGTGGCAGAATTTTGGTGTCTCTAATGTGTGGTTTTAACCAAGTTATTTTCTAATTTCTGTGGTACTGTTTGGCCAGTTGTAATTTCTTTCATATTTTTATGTGCTTGTTCTCTGGTTCATATCCTGGTAGAAGTTCACACCCTGTTAGTCTAAAAACTCTTGTATTTATGGCTTTATTTGTTCATGCTTAAGCAGTATGAGCCCACCTTACATGCTTTTACAGTACTCTTGCCCCTAGCCCCAAAACATCCTTCTTTACACCATATATTACTTCTATCCAGGCTTTAACCTTTTACATACTTCATACCTGCTTCCAAGACTGCCATCCTTCATCCTTATGGCCCTCATCTTTTAGTTGATCCCATGGCCAAGCTCTTAAAAGGAGCACTAATACCTGCCATTGTATTATTTTTTATATAATTGTATGGTCCTCTTGGCCAGAATGTTTGTTAGCTATTGCCAGTGCCTCTGGTACTTCCAGTCATCCCCTCTAAGACAAATGCCTTTTCCACCTGCACATGGACTGTTAACCCAACATCACAGTTTGTTGGAACAATTATGTTTCTTCAGTGGAGGGAGACAAAGAAGAGGTAGAGGTATCCTGACCAGTGTCATCCACAACTAGCCTGAAGAATTTTTTTATATGTCCTAACTGTCCTCCTGAAGAAAAGGCATGCAATGGCACATGCACACCTATGAGTGGTCCTGCCTATGATGTGTTAGCAAAACCAACCCCCCCCCCCACCATTGGTGTGCAAATGCACTAATGGGGCACTAATGCCATTTTCCATCCTCCATTAAAGAATGGCATAGTGCCATAAAAATACACACTCTGTCTTTGAGATGCAAAAGCAAGGCTGTTGGCCATCTCCCTGGTTGGCACAACAGCTTCCCTGATTGTTGGCTGCTCTGCATTGCCAGCGTTACAGGTACTCTACCTTGAAATAATGGGTTGGATTGCCAATCCATATTATCATAGTATCCCTTGTCCTGCTAATCAAATGGCTGCTTTATTGTTGACTTTATCTGTTCATCTTCACTTATCCCAATGTATTTGCTTTAATCTTTCTAATCAAGGGTGTAAATATAGTGATATACTAACAACTGTGACATATTGATACATTGAGAAAAAGCAGGTCTTGGATGATGGTATGCCTAAAGGCATGGAAAGCAAGCTATAGCTCTCTCCTCAATAGTCTATGACACTGAAGCCAAGGAGAGTGGCTCTAGACTTTCCTGACAGCTAAAATTTTTGACACTCAAGATTCTTATTGCAATGAACATCTATACTCTTTCAAGTTGTTTGATATGTGTCTTGAGATGCATGTCGAGGGGGTCATTATGTGGTATAATTAGCCTAACCATTGCTTTTGGAAGAGATATCCTTGGTGATATATCCATAGTTTGTGAACATGGCATAGGGAAAGTGTTAAAACTTAGATACTTTGTGTGCAGAGCAGAGTTCATTATCATGTTATGGTAATGATGGGATCTATCCATGTCCTTATTTGTATGTTTATTTCCATTTATTAACTGGGTCACTGCTGTGGTCTGAAAACCTTTTTCAGACCTGTCCCAGGCAATATCTAAACATATTACATTACAGCAGTACATGACAGTAGTAAAATACTTACTTCTACAATCCTCCAAAATGAAGTGTAATATCAGTATTATGAGTATGCTTTCACTCTCCGCACAAAAAAAACATCAACAGTTATACTATACTATATTATATTGGAAAGAGTAACACTACTAGCCTAAACATTTATGTATGCAAAACGGCAACAATCATGAAGGCAAATACTTTCAAAAGTTAAGTATAAACATTGATGTGGTAGGAATTCACTGCTAAATGGGTGTGGGTATCAAACTATGGACCTCTTAAAGCACCATGTCAAAGTACATAGCAAGGTTGTTGGAAATTAAATATGTTTTGAAAGAGCTAACTAAATATTCAAATATGTATAGAGGAAATCATTAACACAGTAATGAATTCAGGAATGCATTATGACCTCAAGTAAATAGACAAAGAGAAAGTCTAATTAAATCTCCCTGGGTTGTTGAAGCCGTCACATCTACTTAGTGCAATAAGATTATCTATTGTGTTTAAGTCTTGCACTGTATGTGTTCCCCTTATTGTAAACATAGGTGTATTAGAGTCTGTGGATCACTATCCAGGTTGGTTGTATCACACTGTTTGAGTGTTACCCTGTTTGTTTGGAGGGTTTACTATGCTCCTAGGTATGTAGGCACAACTGTATGATAAAGGTTGTCATTATGGTAATCTGCTAAGGAGGACAAGGTTGAACAACTATATGTCTGTGAAGCAAGGTTATCAGAAATGTCACTGCTGATTTTGTTGTACTTAGTGCACACTAATATCAGCACAATTCTCTCCCCTAAACCCTTAACTTTGAAAATCATATGTTTGTGAATTATAGATCTTGTGCACCTAATTTGTAGACTTAGGAAAATAGTAATGTATGCACATAAATCGTAGCATAGTGGGAACTTTATGCATTGTGTTATGTCATTTTTTCATGTAGCAGCCCTGCACATGTACATACAATTTTCATAAAGGTTAATCTATCTAAACTGTAGGTTCTGCTCCCACAGCTGGTAGTTGAATTCATTTTTCAATACTAACACTGCAATGCAGCATAAATGAGGTGTTGCACTCCTCGGTGTGCTGCCAATTGAATGAAATGTGAAACTGATATTCCATCTGCTAAACTGGTGGTAGCTCAGGTGGTTGTAAAAGATGCCGCTATGCTAACTGAAAGGTATAAGGGTACATTGTTAAAACCTCATGAAAACAAAAACAACTTACTATCAAAATTAAAATCTAACATGCCTCTACTTTAAATCAAAATAGGTCTGAGTGGTAAAAATAACATACACACACACACACACACACACACATATATATATATATATATATATATATATATATATATATAGGATCCCTACATAATCTTGAAAGTTTGAAATACCGAATTTCAAACTTTCGAGACTATATAGCTGAAGCCCCTAATTACCAAAAGACAGCAGTGCAAATTTCAAAATCCCGATCATCGCGAGTTTGACATTCGTGCTGCTGGTGTTGCGGTATGGTGGAAGATCAGGTAAGTATCTATGTTTAAATGTGTTGGTTAGGGTTTAGTGTGTAAGTGTGTTGTGACTGTGATGTGTGTGTGTGTGCGAGGGGAATGTTGTTGTGTGGTTGTGTTTTGTGTGTTTGTGTATGTAGTGCGACTTTGGAGTTAGAATATTTAAGTAGGGGGTGTGGGGGTTGCAGCCCCCTACATGGGGGGGGGTGCAGGGGGGCTTGCCTGTAGTTTAGGTTTGTGTGTTTGTGTTCTGGGGGATGGTGTGGGTATGTGTATGTGCGTGGAGTAGGTTGAGTGTAGTTTTTGGTAGTTTGAATTTCGTGGTTTTGATGTTTTGGTATTTTAGTGTTTTGGGTATTTGGTCTCGGGATTTTGGGCATCGGTAGTTTGGGTTTTTGGGATTTAGTAGTGGTTATATATATATATATATATATATATATATATATATATATATATCATGGATGGTGCAGTGGTGCAGCGGTGAAGTTGTTCCCTCACAACAAGAGGTTCTCTGTTCGATTCTTGGCTGCGATCCCTTCTGTGTGGATTCTGCACGTCCTCCTTGCATTCATGTGGGTTTCCTTTGGGTGCTCCGGTTTCCTCCCATGTTACAAAGACATGCATCTGGAGCATTTCTCCCTGGGCTTCTGCTGTAAATTGGCTATGTTCCAAGTGAGACATTCCCGGTAAACAAGTGCTAAACAAATAAATAAATAAAACATATATAAGTGTGCCATTTTGCCCTACCTATAGGAAAAGAAAAGGGGTGCTTTATTAACATTTACATATGTTTTATACTATAAAAAGTTTTAAATTAGCTGCTTACATTCAATTGTTTTTCACTACTACTTACACATTATTCATTTATTATTCTAAGTTATGAACACACAAGAACTTAACTAAACACTTTTATTTCTTTCATTATTTTTATTTCAGATTTACTCTGTATCTCCCCACTCTTTCTTCCACAACCATCTTCATATTCAGATGATACATTCTTCACTTCCTTTTTGTTGTTATATAACAAATTATAACATCTTTTTTCCAAATAATTTATATTGCTATGAACATTACTTTGCCCCATTTATTAATATCACATTTCTTTACTATATCATACTTCACATATAATACTTTTAAATCTTGCTATGTTTAATCATTTTCAGTTTTTTCCCAAAATTCTTTATACTTTTTGCAATCCAAAAATGCAATGTTCATTTTCTTTAATTCATCAGCTTATGTTTCATATTCCCTATCACTAACAGCCTGTCGAAAACATTTTCAACAAAACACCCTATGCTTCATAAAAAAAAAAAAAAAAAAAAAACTTTTTCTGCCTTTTATTGCCTTTTTTCCTTTCCATGGTTCCATACACAAAAAGTTTAAGGTAATATTATATCATTCTTTTCCTTTTACAGAAGCCTCATTCATCTTGCTCTCGTTTTCTTTTTCTTGCATCCTGTGCTATTTTTGTTTTTTCCCATTTTCCCCATACATTTTTGTACTTTTCATTTAACAACTTACTTATCATTTATTTTTTCCTTTCTCATTAGCCAAAATAAATGCATATATACTACAAATACAACTGGATTTTTTAAAATCAAGCCACCTTCTTCTTACTGGGCACTGCCTTGAGCCCCACATGAAGCTAAAACACTTTAACAGCTTGTTTTCCATTTGACAGGGAAACCTGTCTAGCTCCCCCATATGCTTTTTACCTAATACATAATTATTCAACATATGTGTCTTATTCTGAAATGATACAAACTGTTCTGCCAAGCTAATTTTTTAATTGTTCCAATATCTCTTTCAATTGACTTATTACAGTTCCATACTCACCAAATGTCAGTCCACCACACGTCATTTTCCATTATGCCTTACTTCATCCACTCATTTAATATAGAAAAAACTTCTCTTTGATCTTTATTTTTTCCTTATACTAATTATAGCTTCTACCACCCAGTCTCAGTGACTGATTTATTCTTATTTCAATGTACCACCTTTTCTATTTCTTCTATATAATTTCATAAACATGTATTTACTTCTTTAAATATTTTCTTCATTTTCCATTCTTTCCCATCTATTTCCTCTTTTTCATACCTTTTCTCTACAAAATTCTCTTCTACTTGCAAAATGTCTTCTTGTATATATTTCATGTCTCATTTGCCATGCGAAAGAGCATCCATCCTTGATTTTCTCATCATTTTTTTTATTTTTGAACTCCTAAATAAGACTATCCTATTTCTTTCCTTTCAGAAAAAAATATTTGCCTGTATAACATCATTTTTACTTTTTTTATGTTTATTTCATACTTCTGTCTTTCTATTTCCCTTATTTTGTGACTTCTGTGTTCTATCTTTTTCTCATAATACTGTAAAATTTATTTATGTTTCATGTTATTTCCTTTTTATTCTTTCCACTTTAAAATACATTTCTTAGTTTTCTGCTTATACATTACCTATGAATGTGTCCAATTTCTATAACATGGCTTCATTGCCATATGATTTTTCAATAATATTGATTTCTTTCTTATCATTTCTTCCTCCCTTTTAAACTCTGTAGTCAATCTATTTATCCTTTTCCCAACCTTTATTTCTATGTCTTCTCCATTCTAGCTCATATTGCTCTATGACCTGGAAATTTTGCCACCTGCACTCATTTCTTTCACATCTTAAGAATAAACTATATAAACAGTTTCCATCTTGAAAATGCATCTTTTATATGTCCAGCCAGTATTCTGTCCTATTTTACATCTCTGAATTTTAATTCCCTTAACATCTTAATATTCTGTGTTAGTTTTTCTTGTTATT
Organism: Protopterus annectens; assembly: GCF_019279795.1. NCBI lineage: Eukaryota > Metazoa > Chordata > Ceratodontiformes > Protopteridae > Protopterus > Protopterus annectens. The sequence continues at coordinate 449,413,446 of NC_056748.1, read as the reverse complement.
TCCTCAAGTTGCCTTTAAGAGCTGTCATCACTATTGGTATATACTAAATAATTTTTGTTAAATCCCTTAAACAACTTTTTCTGCCCATCATATCTGAATACACAGAAACCGTGATTATTGACAACGGGTTGTGCAAGCTTAAACACTCAAGTAATTGCAAAATCTATGCTGTTGCAATAAAAGGTATTCCAATGTGTCTGTTTTTTATTGTCTCTTTGGTCTAATATCAAATATCACTTCCCTTTGTGGTACGTCTAGAATTCTTATGTTTGTTGTTTTCATTTTTTTTCTAAGAACTCCTATTCTAAAACATAGCATTCCTTACCAGCCACGCAATTTGCCTCCCCCGCAATTTGCCTCCCCCCACACAAACACTGCCTGTATTCTTATTTCTTCTTTGTTACATTTGATATCTAGCAAGCAAAAAAAAAAAATCAATTTTTTTTTTATTTTTTTACACCGTTTCACCACTTTTCTTTTCTTTCTCCTAAGTCTGTCACCAATTGATTCTTCACTATCTGGTTCTTCTCCTATCTACATTTTCCCCTCTTCCACCTCTGCATTGTTTAATGTTTCTTCATTATCCTCTTACCCATACCACCTTCTCTTTCAACATCTTTTCCAGTAATATTTTCTACTGTCTGTCTTTCTTCTGAGCTATCCTCTTCATCTACTTTTTCCTTCTCTGATATGTGACATTCTAAACAGAAGTATTCAAATTCTTTACATTTTCTACATAAAGGCTTACAGTTTTTTTCTACACGCCCCCTCTCCCCAGATTGGTCACTCCTTCATTTGTTACAGTCTTGTACTAAATGATTTTCATCCTCACAGAAATAACATGTTTTTGGATTGTTCTGGTACCTAACAAATCTTCTCTTACCATTCACAATTATTGTATTTGAAATAGGTTTACTTTTCCCATCTTTTCCCCATCCTTACACTCAGTGTTACCTGCACTTCCAAACTCTCAGGCCATACATTTCTTTTGTCACATATTTTTTTACTTCATGTACTTTACTATATAGTGAAAGATAAATGGCTTTAACTTATGCTCATCCGTATCTGTATTTCTTTAAGTTGTAGTGCCAAGCATTGAAGAAAATTGTCTTCACACATTACTATTGCATTTCTTTTTACAGTCTCAGTCATAAACTTTTCCAGCAAGATAAAACTTTCAAATGTCACTTCACTAAATGTTTAGCTCCCAAAATGAATTCATGCCCATATGTCTTTAATGTTAAATCCTGGTGGTCAAATAATGTTATCCATATTGCCATATCTGTTCACACTGAAATCCAGTGGTGTAGCTGGGGGGGGGGGTGAGAGGAGCAGTCCACCTCAGGCAGCATTTTTGGGATTTGTAATAGTTTTAATTAAAAAATGTTTTATTAAGGCTGTTCTTCTTTAAAGAATGGTCCCATAGCATCACATCCTGTTCTTCCAGTCCGGTCGCCCCGATCACATCTGTGCGACATCCGCCTGTGTAATTTTAAAACACAGTACAGGGGAGTTCTTATTGTTCACCAATTCACAGTTCATGAAGTAAAGTTTACCAAGGGGAGTTTGCTGCTTACTAATTAGTGTGTTCCAAACATAGCTTTCATTTTGCTTTTGCTACTTGTTATTGTTCGCCAAGGGGCGTGTGTGTGAGTTTGCTGTGTAGTAATTAGTGTTTGCTACTTAGTAATTGTGTGCTGATCATAGTTTGCTGCTATCACTCATTTCATTTTGCTGATAATTATTGTTCGCCAAGGGGAGGTGAGTTTGCTGTAATTAGTGTGTGCTGATGTCAACTATTCCATTTTATGTGTGCCAATTCCATTTTGCTGCTGCTTTAGTTTTTGTGTGTGTATGAGGTAGATACACCTGGTGGTTAGTGTTAGACAGGCTCAAACCCTGTACCTTAGGTACAAGGAACAAGAGCCTGAATTATCTCCCCATACCATCACTTGTGATTCAAGAAGTTGAGTCCATAGCTCTCAACTGTCCAAATTTTCACAAAATGTCTGGAATGTTTGGCTTATACTTTTGGACTGTTCTGAACAATTAGAATGTGTGGTTTTCTGGCAAATCATTGAGAACTGAATTTACTAAATAATGATAGCCATTTAAGTTTCAGTCTTCCTATCTTTCAGGAAATCCATGGTAACACAAACCATTTTATTATAGCAACTTTCTAAGATTATGCAAGCAATGTTTAAAATGTGTTTCTGGTTTTGGTACTTTGCCCCCACCCCCAATACATTTTGGCTTTTCCAGATTCCCTGTGCTACAAAGTTGTGAGATTTAGTTGAGTGTGAAGTGGATTTTATAAGGAGCTGAGAACTTCAAGGGAAGAGAAATTTAGTACTGATTATGTTAAGTCTGTTTGTGTTGTTAGTGGCACAACAGGTAATATATTTGCTTTTGAAGCAGATGACTGTGGGTTCTACTCCCACAGTATGTAGATGGATTGTCGATATTGTACTGTGTTGCACTTTAATGGGGGTAGATGCAGCAGTCCTGAGAATGTCCTCCTTTGGAGGAGATACCTAATAACTATGAACCTATTATCAGTTTGCCATCCATTCCCTTTTGAAATATTACTAGCTTATAATTTTTTTAATGTTACATAGGCACTTTATTCATCAAGAGCAACAGGCACTTTATTTGCAGATGAAACAATGAAATATAAAGTTGTTTGCTAGCAGCAACCTCTTCATTAGTTGCAGATCTCTTTAATGTGGAATAATATAGATGACTTTTACTTCTGCAGAGATTGTGCATATTTCCTGATATTGGTGGATTGTAATGACAGAAGTTTGTGTAAACTTTTATGATGGAAATGTTCTGAATTGGGCAGTTTTGTCATTATTGGTTCATATATTTTGTTTCATTGCTTACTAGAAAAATGTTCAAAACAATAAATTTAAAACACTGCAACAAGTGTGCTGTATTATACAAGGAATATAATACAATTAGGAAGGTGAATCATAGAACACTTGTATGTTTGCATGGTCCTACATATGTGTGTAAAGGGCCTATGATTTGAAAACAGCCCAAAGGTAAACTTTATCTTCCACTGGCCCAATGCATTTTCTTTGAATGTGGGTTTCAATGATGTTTCAATGAATGTTGAGTTTCAAAGGCAGAAAAGTTTTAATGATGTCTGTTTTCATTGTGAGATTGTATTGCTTTGTTTAGCATATGTCTATCAGTGTTTGTGCTGTAACTTTTAAAATAAAAGTTTTAAATGAAATCCAAATAATCATTGTAGAACTAAAGCATAAAGCAGTATGTGCATTAGTGTTTATGGTAAATGGGGAAAAATAGCCAAGTAATGGGACACTGGAATGACTGCGGGGGGGGGGGGTTGTGTATTGGCAAGCTCCATTTGACCGTGAATTCATGAGTGAGGAGGGGTGGCAAACCCAAAGACAGCCCTAGGCAGCACAAACTCTAGCTATGCCACTGCTATCACTTTTACTTTTTATTCTTACCACTGGTCATCTTCTCTGTGACTGTTGAGAAACGGCAACTGTTATGTCCCCTCTCAGTTCCTTCTATTATTCTTCCCTGCCTTGCTGCAACTGCAGAATTTCTTTTCTCTTGTAACAAAAACAATGTTGCAGAGACAAACGCTGGAAACTGGCTATTCCACCAGCTGAAAATTCCTTCATTTTTTTCTGTTCATCAGCTTTTGCATTTTCTGTCTTTAAGTTACTTCATCCTGTAATACTATCTCCATCATGTCACTTCATCTCACTTCTTCTCCTTCCTTTGGATCTGTCTGGCTCATCAAATGTATCAGCACTTGTGTCTGCAGTCCCCCATTTTCCAACTCTGTAACAGTTATTTCATCTCCTTTTCCTTCCTTCAGTAAGTTTTCTCTTGCCCCTCTCTCCAGCTCTGCTGCACTCCCTTCCATTATGGGATTCATGGAACTGCATTAACAGCCCTCCAGCACTGCCTAGCAGCTCTAGAGAGTGCATCACTTCCTCTCCAAGGAGTAGGGGAAGTTCTTTGCTGCCCTGGCCAAATTTTCTTTAGTCAGTATGAATACCAGAATGGAAAAGAGGCCATTGTCCTACTAAAACTATCCTGGTCAACAAAATATAAATAAAAATAATAAATAAAATAAATGGAATGTTTCCCTAGCAATATTAGAGTATTCTAGTTTACTGAGAAAGCAGCACACAGTTTGTTAGCTGTTGTGGATGGTGATAAATCATATGTGTTTTCAAGTACAGATGTGTAATGAAAGAAAGAAGAAGGAAATAAATAGTTTACAGAACAGGGAGTGAGATGAATATTAATTAAAGTGGATGTGCGTTGCCTTAACGATACTTGTCAACATCTTGAGGTTAGATAAACTAGTTCTTTTTGTTTTCCTGCTCTGATTTACTGTACATCTAAATGTCTGTGTACCTCCTAGTTTTGCAATAATGACATTACATTCTTTTGTGAATATGTTGACTTACCACATAATTCCTACCTGTGGAAAGTGGTACAGTCCCAGTATCCTAGCAACAGTAATGCACAGTGATGACATCAAGTCTCCAATAATACCAAAAAGTTGAGGAATTGTTCTACAAGAAAAATTTGGAACTGCATCATTCTTTCCAGACAAAAGTGCCATGGCACTGTGAAAAGCTCTTCTGTCAGAATTGCAGGAATCATAAACATTGAAGCCCAATGTAATATTGGGCAATATCTCTGGATTTTGATTGATTTCCTGAATTGCAAAGATCATGCCCAACATATCTTTATAAACTTGTGTATGGAATCTGTGTAAAAATAAACATGGTTTTAAACAGTTTTTGCTCAGTCTCCTTAAGCTCTTGCATGGTTCATTAGACCATCTTAAAACAATAATACACCTGGTTTTGAGCAACAATGAATGGAGTAGAAAGTGCATTTAAAATAACTAAAGGACTCAGTTTGCTATGGTTGAAATGGGCATTTTGTTTGCTTAATAAAAGTATTTACATATTATAAATTATGACTCTAGTACTAGCTTTTCCATTTTTCACAGCTGATTGTTTCTCACACATGTAATAAAGTCAGTGGCATTGCGACTTGTCAGTTTCTGTATCTACTAAGGATGCCAGTCTGATTCTTTGCTATATTTCTGTTTGAAGTTTGTTCTGTCTGTTTCTGTGAGCTTCCTCTAAGGTCTCCTGTTTCTTTCCACCTCCCAAAGACATGCTATCTGGTTTGCTGATGATGCTGAATTGTCCATTTGAGTGTGTGTATGGATGTGATCTCCTAGGATATGATAAACATTTTAATGACAGTGTATACAACTGGGAAAAGCAGTTCATAAACTGATACTTGAGAAACATTTATTTATCTGTCAGGGTCTGCTGCCTCCCTCATAAGACTTCTACTTATAATTACTTCTGATGTTATCATAACTGAAGAACTGAGAAATTACATTTTTTCACAAAAATAAAGCATACACTTTTATTCTTCCTTTGGCAACTTCAGAAAGAAAAAAAAATCCAAATTTTTGAAATATGGTGCTGAAGTTCTCCAATATGAGCTCTTGTGAAATAGAAATGTCTCGCTCTTATTAGGTTATTCTATGGTTAGTGTGATTCCCTGAACTGGAAAAACATCTGTACAATGTCCTGAAATATTTATATATATATATATATATATATATATATATATATATATATATATTTATGAGACCTAGCAAAGAAAGGAGACACTGAAGCAGAATAAACTAGAAATTATTTATTATGTAAACATCCTTAAGTCAGATTTATTTTCCTCTTTTTTTTTTTTTGCTTGCCACACCTTCAAAAAAAAGAGGAAAATAATCTCAGAGTTGGTATGTATAAATTTGGGTGATGTTGGGACTGGCTTGTCCCCCATATCACAGGATACAGGGGGCTTGCCTCCCTGCAAAAAAGAAGTTGAAAGGAGAAGAATGATGTGCAGTATTTGCTCTACTTCTGAATATGCATTCTTTTTTTTGTTGTTGTTGTTTATAAGCATGTTGGAGCTCAGCATTTTGAGTCTCGACATTTCAATAGGGAGCTGTTTACATCCCATGGATCAACTTATCTAGCAGATTCTACTCCAAGGTCACATAACCTTATAGAACACTATCAGCATTTCAAAACAATAAGGCACTTCTTAAGTATATTTTGATTAATCACCATAATGCCCTATATATTACATGCTCACCATTCTGTTTTTTCCTTTGATGCTTGCCTACGACATAAGTTTGCTAATACCCAAGATTTTGATGGTTGCCTAAGACATACATTTGCTGACATCCAAGATTTTTCAGTGCATCTGCTCTGTAGTCCATCTGCATTTTCTCCATATCCAATCATCTTGTAATTTCAGCTTAAATTAGTCCCCAGTACATCAGCTTAAATTAGTACCCAGTGCATAGCCAATGGGCCACATGTGGCCCCCAGAAGGTTTATTAGTTGTCTATAGATTATCCATGTAAAGGTTACGGAGGCATTTTTTCAGAATTTTTTAGGGGCTTGCTTATCACATTCTGGCTAAAGCAGCATATGGTTTCTTGCAAGGGAGGTGCATGTTGTGTTAATTTACAGTATAACCATGATGCTACAACAACAAACTTCTTAGTAACTCTGCAGGTATTTGTTTTTTGCAACATTTGTCAGTGATAACTGAATAACAGTTGTGAAGATATATGAAGGCTGCCAGCCTAGCTAGATAGAATTTTGTAGATAATTCTGTGTCATTATAAATATGAATATAATCCACAGGCATGTCCTTTTAAATATAAGAAAACTGTGTTAAATATTGAACTTCAAAAATATAACCACAGTGCACTAATTTGGAAGAAAGCTGGTAAATCAAGCATTGTATGACTGATCTCAAAGCTCAGAGACATAATGTCTTGACTGAGGAATTCCTTTTATTGTTTTGAGACCAGAGTTAATTGCAAGGTTTTACATGTGCAATGTATTTTATTGTTATGACTTCCTGACCAGGTGCAAGCTTACTAAGAAAACCAAGAAATGTAAATTGAGAGTTTCTGGTATCCTGGAAACCGAGAAGTAGCAAGAATGATAAAATCTAAAGTGAGTCAGCAGTGATGTATTATCAATTTAAGGGATCTCGGAGAGAAAGAGAGAGCATTTTGGATTTTGTCCGAAGAAGATCACTCACCAGTACTCTGCCTTTGCTATATATGTAAGTTTATTTAGAACTGTGATTGCTCTTAGAGTTAGACAGGAATTTAATCAGATTTAGTCTAGCTGTTTTCTATATTTATGTCAGACTATACTTCAGTATTATTTAAAGCATTTTCCTGTGATTTCTGAACTCTTGACTAGCACTGTGTTGAATTGAGAAGATTTATCTTGTGTTTTTATTATTTATTATTAAATATTTTTAAACCTTTCAACTGTGGCTATATTGTGTAAATATAATTTAAGCTCTAGAGTACATTGCATGTATATAGTGATACTATACAAAACCACTCCAAATAAGCCTTGCTGTTCATCACACTTACTAATTGGATAACAATAATATTGCACAGTAATAATTGGACACCCTTTGGTAAGGGCCTTTTTAGTAGCTGATAAGAGTAGTTGGTGGCAGTGATTAGTACCTTATAGCCTGGCAGGAGGGGGCATAGCTGGAGAACCCATGCCAGCCTTCCCCAGGAATGTCTGTGTGTTTGTATATAAACCAAATCTCAAAGTGTGTGTATCAGGTACTTGGCAGGGATACGAAGCACTAATTGGACAGAGAGGCACTGGAAGCTTTGGCATGACTACTTGGCTGAGATCTGTACCCTATAACTGTGACAGTGGGAAGTCGTATTGGGGATCTGGAGAGAAAGGGAGAAACCAGTCCGAGACTGACTATGATCTCTGTGTACTCTTAAGGGAAATTGTACTTTTCTGTGTGTGTGTATTTGTTATTCTTCCCAATGTGGATGGCCCTCACTGGTGCTAGTGGTGATGACTGAGGCCCCTTGATTACTGGAATAGTGCACGGGCATCACAACAGGTACCATCAGCCCTTAATCTGGCTTGTACAGCCAATGCTGTGGACACCACAGCCTGAAAGCATTAAGGCTGATAGTAGTCTTGATTTACATCACAATATTTGCGAGTTTCTAGGGTTGAAAAATCAGCGTGTCTTTCTTCCTAAAATCACTGCTTGAAGGAGACGAGATTAACTACACATAAAGCCTGCTTCTATGTGCTCTTTTATCACACACTAGCATTATTTGCCATTTGCTGGAAAAAAATTACTTGATTTCCAAGCTGAACATGGTGGTCTTAGAGAATAAAGAAATGAAATAAAAAGCTGAGCTGTACTACAGTGGGTAGCTTAATGAATGGTGGATATGTTGAAAACCAAATTGTCACAATATGACTTACTGCAAGGAGAAGGTGATCTGAAAAGTTGCTTTGCAATGCAGAATTTTTTTTTCATTTGTGCTCTGAAAAAATAAAACTGCACACCCTTCCATAAAAGGCATCAAGAAACAAGTGTGCTTGAGGGAGGGAGCAGCTACTGCAGCAATGATTATTCAAACATCTAGTGTTATAGTAAATTCAACTTACACAGCTGTACTATATTCTTTATATTGATCACTACAGCAGTAGCTTAGCTATATGGGTAGATTACCATAGCTAACTATTTTTGAGAGATGGGAGGGGAAGGGTCCAGGATCCCCTAGCAAAGCATAATCTAAACCTAGAGAAGGAGTCAAACTTATAGTGCTTTGTAAACGTATGTACAGAGGACCAAGTAGCAGCTTATAGAACACTTTTAGAGTCCAGCCATTTCCAAAAAGTCATTGAAGAAGCTAAGGTTCTTGTAGAGAAGCCCTTGACCCTGCTTGGAATAGATTTGCTATGGTGAGTATAACAAAATGTAATAACCTTAAACAACCATTTGGAAAAAGTCTGTTTTGACACAGGTTGTTCCTTCTTACTTTCACAAGAAATGAAAAATTGATCCAAAGATCTGAAATATTTACTTCTGTCAAGATGGTACCTGTGTTGTCTGCGGACGTCCAAGGTATGGAGTATCATTTCTCTCTCATCTTTAGGTTCAGGAAAGAAAATAGGGAGATGAAAAGTTTTGCTTAAAGTAAACTCAAATACCATTTTAGGTGTAAAAGAAAGATTAGTTCTTAAAGAACCCCTGTCCTTATGGAAAATGAGCTTGCAACTTAGATATCCTTCTTGCAGAGGTCAGAACAGTCAGTAAAATTATTTCCATGTTAAGAACCTCAAGCCAGCCAGATTAGCCAGTTTAAATGGAGCAAGTATTAGTTTCTCTAACACAAACTTAAGATCCCCTGGAGGGACCACTGGTTTAATTGGAGGCCTCTTATGCAAATCCATTTTCAAGAACTTTTTGACATGTGACTGCCTTGAAATATGAGGGTCCATTGGCAGACATGCTGAAATGGTGTATAAATGAATCTTGATAGAGGACTAAGATTCAAAGTAGGACAGTAACTCACACAAATATTGTAAAACCAGAGGACAACTACCGCTGAATGGGTGCTGGTTATGTTCTGGTCACCAACTAGAAAACCTATTCCATTTGTTAATATATGATTTTCTAGTAACATGCTCTCTTGCCTCCATTAGGACTGGTTGCACATCCTAAGAAATCAGGTGCCTAAAAAGAATTTAGACCCTATCATAAGGGCAGTCAGTTGAAGATGACTGAAGTTGTGGTGTATCATCCTCCCCTGTTCTTGTGTGAGTAGATCCATTCTGTGAGGAAACTTGTGGTAATTGTCCCTAGCTATTTCAAAAAGAAGGGAGACCCACAGTTGCCTGGGCCAGAAGAGATTCACCACAATGATCTTGGGGGATTCCTTCTGAATCTTCAAGTACCCTGATATTAGTGGAAAGGGTGGAGGTGCATACAGGAATATTCCTGTCTAAACAAATGAAAAGCCAAGGCATTGTCTTCCATGTCTTCTTGCATGGAGTCTTAGAACAGAATTTTGTCAGTTGATTGTTCAGAAAGGATGCAAAAGGATCTACTTGAGGAACTTCCCATAGATGGATGAAATCTTAGAAGACCCCAGATCGAATTTCCATTTGTGAGGGTCTGCCCTGGTCCTCCTCAGCTTGTTTGCCACACAGGTTTTCTCTGATGGAATGTAGGATGTTTGTAGAGTGATTTTGTGCTGTGAAGCTGTATCCGAAGATAACATGGCTAGTCTGCATAGGGGGTACAATGTGGTTCCCTCTTTTTATTAATGTACCACATCACTGTAGTATTGTCTATAACTATTCAAAGAGGTCCTGGTGACCAAAGATGTTTCAGAGAATTGAGTGCCTTGATCATGGCAAGCATCTCCTTCATATTTATGTGTTTGTGTCTGTTTTTGTTTCCCACACCCACTGCCGTTTTCTCTCTCCCAAAATGATTCCCCCATGCAATGTTCAAAGCATCTTTGATGAATGACTTCTTTTGGAGAAGGGAAGGAAAGGGGCATACCTGGATTTAAGAATATCCATTATCAACACCAAATATTTTTTGTTCTGACAAACTGCACTACTTGGGTCTGAAAAGGTAAAGGGTGTCAATTCTGGGATCAAAGAGATGTCAGATACCACTTTATATTTCTCATGTGGAGTTTTGACAGGAGTATCACGAGAATTATAGATGTCACGAGACCCAAAATCCTGAAGTATTCCCTCTCACTGACTGAAGTCTGAGTAGAAAACCTTAGAAATAGATCTAGAAAATATTTACTTTTTCCTGTGGAAGAAAAGCTCTTTGAAGTGAGGTGTATAGCTGACATCCCAGCCACACAATCCTGTGTGAGGGAGTCAAGAAAGACTGTTGAATGTTTTCTTGAAGTCTCAGCTTGTGAATGAGATCCTTCACCAAGGAGAGTGATCATGACATTTTGAAAAAGACTCTTCAAATATAAACAAGTCATCTAAATATGGAAAAATGTGGATAACCTGTAGATTGAAATGAGCTATAACTGGAGCAAGACACTTTGTGAATGCTCTTGGTGTTGTGGGTAGTGCAAAGGGTAAGGCAGAGAACTGAAAATGTGATCCAGACACACAAAACCTTAAGAAATGCCTAAAGTCTGGATGAATAGAAATGTGATGATAATCTCTAAAGTCTAGTATTACCAGCAAACTTGAAAGTGGAAGAAGAGGCAACAGGTTGTGAAGTGACATAATTTTGAATTTGGGCAGTATCACAAACAGGTGTAGAAAAGAAAGATTCAGAACTGGTCTCGAAGCATTTTCATTCTTTGAGACTAGGAACACCCTTGAATAAAACCCCTTCCCCACCTGGGAAGGATGAATTGGTTCTGTCACTCCATGGGACAGTATGTAATGAAGAACAGGTAGAAACAAAAATACCTTATCTGCTAGATGAGGAATGACCCCATGGGAAGGAGGAATCTCCTCTCACTGCCATCTTTAACCTTGAAGAATGATTTTCAGAACCCAGTTGTCTGAAACAATCTGTTGCCAAAGAGAAACATGTAGATTCAGACTCTCTGGAAGAGTAACAGGGCCAGGGTGGGATGGGGTTTACAAGGTCTCTTGAATAGATTCAGACTTATTGAAAAGTCCTTGGTTTTGGGAGGTTTGAGACTTCTTTTTGGAACTCCTTGCCTGAATTCTGTTGAGACTGTTTATTCTGCTTTTTAATGAAATTGGATGAGGAGAAAGAAAATCCCTTAGACAATTTGGAAAAGGAGGGCAGAAAAATCTTAGAGATTCCCTTGATCGGCATGTCCATTTTATCACACATTTTGATGATCACACAAACACACACACACACACACACACACACACACACACACACACACACACACACACACACACACACACACACACACACAGACACACACACACACACACACACACACACACACACACACACACACACACACACACACACACACACACCAAACACTAAATCTCTCTAGAAGGCTGAATTTACAATCTCATTTTTACATCATCTGGGAGGTTCTGAGAACACAGCCAAGCAACTTTCCTTAAAACAGTACAAATGGCCATAGCCCTGGAAGGAGTCATACATGCACTGCAAACAATAAGTAGTGATTGTGCACTAGAAGAAAGCAGATTTTTCTTCACAAGAAGAAATTGTAGAAAAAACATTCCTCATACTTTCGCAATACGTCAGAATAAACTTTAGCATATGAGCCTTGAAATTCAGAATTGCAGAAATATACATTTTTCCCATACTTATCAATGACTTTTCCATCCTTATTAAAAACAGTAGACCGGAATTAACTAAGTGCTTAGCAGCAGAGGAGTCAACTAAGGCCATAAGTGCTGAGTCAGGTTTGGGAATAGCATATACAAATTTAAAAGACTGAGGAACTTTATACATCCTATCTACATTTTTTAGGAGGAACTGTCTGATTATCAGGAAAATTGCAGGCAATAAGATGCATGTCCTCTAAAGCAGGCAGGACAGGAGGAATGGGTGTAGGTTCTGGAAAATCCTTCTGTAACAACTCATAGTATTTTCTGAGTGACTGAGAAATTCTAGCAATAGTCTCAGAGAAAGAGAACCCCCCCTAAGGAAAATCAGGAAGTGATTTGTCCTTGGAGTCTGAATCAGAAATCTGAGGACAAAGCATTGAATCTGTCCCTGCATTTTCCTGTTTAGATTTAGAATCTTGAATCTCTTCACGGGGAGGCATCCCTCTTTTTTTTCCCAGAAACTACTCTGTAAGAAGCATTTTCCCCCTTTCCTCCAAATGAACTTATCTGCTCAGCTAAGGAAAGCACAAGCCAACTGTTGATCCTTGCAAGCCTCAGAGGAGTGTAATCTTTGGTAAAAGGAAAGCTGGGTCTATATTAGAACACTGAAGTTTCAAAACTTAGAGTGTTCTAATATCGAACCCTAGTCATCGAAAATTTAAAACATCGAACATACAGAACAGCAAATTTTTTCCTAGGGAAAATATTCACTGTTCCAAAACACATACACACAACACAAGCACACCAAACAAACAGCAATCCACACACATACACCTAAACTCTTACACCTAACCCTACACTAAACTATACATACACCACTAACTATCCACTTAACTTAACTCAAACCCTAATCCTAAGGTCCATCACTATCGCACAGTCACCTCACCCGCGCCCTAACCCTAACTCACCTACCCCGCCCTAACCCTCATGTCCACACAATTGCACACTCACCTCAGCCATGCCCTAACCCTAACTCACATACTCTGCCCTAACCCTAACGTCCACACAATCGCACACTTACCTGAACCTGACCCGTAACTTTCCACCACAGCGCTGAAAATACCAAAGCAACAGAAACGGACAACCAATTTCTTTCCCTAGGAAAAAAATTTGGTTTTCTGTTTCTTCGATATTTTGAAACTTTGGTGTTCTAATATAGACCCAGAAAGCTCTTGCACCCAGACTTGTCTTTTAGTTGGCTCAGTTAGAGCTGTCTCAGAGTTTGTGTGTGTGGAAAGTGCCCTGAAGCTTTGGAAGCCATCTGGCTGTTATATCCTCAGTAGGATAAAACATCTAATGCTACTGCAGCAGTGATCAATATGTCATTGCTTAAGCCTTCAAGGTCAAAAAAGAATAGGTTTCTGGGGAAATTTAACTCCACAACACATACAGGCACATCTATACCTGAGTCACCAGTAAAAAGCTCATGAGAAAACCTAGTATGATTAAATCTGCTACTAATAAAAATGTGCTGGTAGTTAGTGAATCTATAGTAAGATACACAGACTCTACTGTTACAAAACTGACAGAAATAGGGTAACAATGAGCTGTCTTTGAGACTGTCAATGTTTTAAAGGACCCCAACACCCTTAAGATGAAGAGGTATGACTATGACTCGGTGGTGATCCATGTAGGTGTAAATAGTCTGGTGAGCAAAATGCTGAGAGATAGGCAGAAATACATTTCTGAGCATTCTATGCATGTTACAAATGCAGAATAAACCCTGGAACTAAGTAGACTTCTTCCTTCCCAATGAATGATACTGAAATGCAAAGAAAAGATAACTGGTTTCAACAAATCTGAATAAATAGTGTCATTTAAGGGGAGTCCATTATGAGTTAGTCCTGGATAAGTTGTTTCACACCCATACTTGCTTTGTCAAGGATAACTCGCACCCCTCTTTCCAGTACTTCTGCACACTGGTTAAAGCTTTTGCCTCCACCATAGTGCCTTTTTAGATAGGGTTCAACTTGTGAACCTAAAACACAAAAAACATCACGTATCTGACTGTATTAAGTAATGGCTGCTCAATGTTAGGAGTCTGAATAATAACTGTCCTGATTTTGAAGTACTCCATCACTTGGTAATGGGAATTGTGCTAGAGAATCCATATTTGTTAAAGACTGCATTATGTTGAGGCAAATTCCTAGACACTCACAAAGCAAACTTACTGAAATTCAACTCTATCTAAATAAAACTGACTATCATGTTATAGGACCCCATTGATAACCCTCAAAAATCATATCTGATTCTTAAATAGATTAGATGAAATTTACATACACAAAAAACTCCACCATCCTGGGTGACTTTAACTACCTATCAATAATAAATAACAAATATCTCATATGTAAGCTATACCCAAACATTCCTTGATTTCATAAGCATAAAAGCTAAAAAAAAAACCCAGGATAAAACAGTCAAGGAGCCCACTAGAGGACAAAATATTCTCAGTCCTTACATATGCAGCAATTATATGCACTATCTCAATAGTATACCCTTTATGACCAAAAACTGTTAACCTTCTCATTAAAAATCCCCAAATCATCAGATACAAATAAGACAGTGTGTTTTACTATGTCAAATGTAGATAACTCCTACATTTCTATGAAGTCTCAAAGTTCATGAATAATTATAATTCTCAGAATGTTGACACAGCTAGTAGTTATGCAAATAAATTACACATTCATCTAGAAAACAGAGAGGGTGGTTATGTAGATGCCATGTTTTAGGTAGTGTGGTTTGTGCTAATCCTTTATTGATTACAAATAATATAACTCATAATTTGTTAATGTTAAGTGTCAGTCTTTTAACCTGTTCCATAAGTTTCTGTGTTATTTTGCAGGGCCTTCCTTACTTCAGAAGAGCAGAAGCCTGCTCTGGTGATATCAGTGTCATCGGCATTCAGCTAACACTCAGACTGTCAAGATTTCAATGGGGATCATTGATAAAATGTGACAAGGAAATGGTCAAGAACAGACCCTTTATTTTGGGGGGGTCCTTTATTACTTACTGTCGCTTTCGTATTGGTACATGAATAAACACATCTTTGCAGATTCTGTTTAAGCAGCTTTATTACTTACAAACACATTACTACTGTTGATTATTGAGCCTAACTTAAGTAACTTTTATACAATTAATGACTATGATCATGCATGCTTACTCCTTAGCTGCTTCTACAAAATGGCACTAAGGCAGTGCATGTGTGCGGTTATATATGTGCACGTACAGCCTTGCATACTTCTTATAGATACAAGCACACACTCTTTACACTCTAATCTACATCTTCCCTCTTTGAGATATAGACTATACAATTGTTATAAGACTGTCTTATCATGCAGAAATCACAGGTAATCCATAGAAATGCATTATACAAAACATATTGGTATGCACAATCATGTCCACCTTACTGCATATTTCACACTTGGTTTTGATATTAGTCCATATCGTGTGACATAAAATTGAGAATTTGATTTAGCAACTGGGACAATTTCTGCAAAATGGCTGACTTGTGGAATGTTCAAATCACTTTCTGGAACAAAATCAGCCTTTTGAACACATTATGGTCTGGAAATAGTGTCTGACTCTGGCTTTGAATGAGATTTGCATCACAAATACAATGTTGTGACTGCAATGATGGTGATGGTTCTGATACAGGAAGTAGATGTTTGCAATTCCTCCTATATTCCATTCCTTCAGACTTTACCAAGTAAGATCTCAGCTCAGCACAAATGCCTGTAATCTCTCCTATTTGATCAAAACCTTTCATTGTCTGAATTTGTACCATTTCTCTTTCCTTCAATGGACAAAGTATTTTGCTCAATTGGTTGTAACTAGATTTCTAGAAATTACACTTCTTAAATAATTGAGCCTTAATAGTTTTAGTGTTCTTTGACTTAGATTGCAACAAACTGGATGAAATAGGTAGCATAGTACTATTTTGTCTGGAAAGTAACCTTTGAGCATATGAGCCAAGAATATCATCACGAGGTATGTTTCTGAGATTAAACAAATTCAAGAATATATCTGTATTGTCATGCTTTGACCTTTCAAGTAATTGCTTTGCACTCTGTACTGCTCTTTCAGCTAGACCATTGGATTGAAGATGTTCAGGACTACTAGTGACATGTACAAAGCCCCACTCTCTTGCAAATTTCTGAAACAACTAGCTAGTAAATTGAGTACCATTGCCAGGAAAAGGTTTGTGTGGACTACCATGAACTGAGAAATTATGTTTCAACTTAGTTATAACAGTTGTTGAGGTTAAGTTTGGTAGTAGATTGATTTCGAGCCAATTTGAATAAGAGTCTAGCAAAAGTAAATAGTGTTTATTGTGCCACTAAAAGGTATCAGTTGCTACAGTAGACCAGGGTAATTCAGGAATTGGACTTAGCTGAAATGGTTCTCTTTGCAAATGCGATCTGGTACTATTGCATATTGGAACAGGTAGAAAGAACGTTATCAATGTCTTTCGATAATGAAGGCCAAAATACTAATTGTCATTCTCTTCTCTTAGTAGATGTAGTACCTGGGAGACCACAATGTAAAATCTGGATGTATTCTTGTTGCAAGGAAACTGGAACAGCAATTTTAGGACCTTTGAAAATAATGCCCTCTTCCATCAACAATTCATCTCTGTAGGGAAAATACGCTTGCACTTTAGGTGACACACTAGATTGCTTTGACAGCCATCCGACATTAATATAATGACTGAGATTTTGTGAAATTGGATCAGTCTGAGGGTGATCTCTTAACTCATCAAATCTAGTGGTGGAAAAATTATGCACTGATATCACATCAAAGTCAAAAGTTTCTGCATCAAGCTATTCTGTTGTAAGTCTTGTAGATCTTGATAAGTTGTCAGCCAAATAAAGCAATTTACCTTTAGTGTAGACTAAATTGAAATTGTACTTTTGCAGTTTAAGCATCATTCTTTGTAATCTTGCTGGAGCAGAATGCATTGGCTTCTTAAGAATAGTATCTAAAGGTTGATGATCAGTTTCAAATTGAGTAACTCGACCACAAATGTAATCATAAAACTTGAAACATGCAAATACTATTGCCAACAGTTTTTTCTCAATTTGAGCATACTGCATCTCAATTTGCATTAGTGTTCTTGATGCATAGGCTACTAGTCTTCCCTCTTGAATTATAACTGCACCTAAACTAAACTTGTAAGCATAACAAAAATGAATAACTGGTTTGTTCACATCATAATATCTTAAGGTGGGGGTTGGCAATTTTCTGCTTAAGGTCTTCAAATACCTTCTGATGATCTAACCATGACCATGCAACATTTTTGCATGTGAACTCTCTTAAAGATGCTGTCAACTCACTGGAGTCTGGTATAACCTTGCCTAAATAGATGTCCATGCCCAGAAAACACTGCAAACTCTGTACATTATCTGGTGGTAACATCTCTAGAGTAGCTGCTTGCTTGTTAGGATCTATTTAAAGAGCAGGGGTCCACGGGGGCTTGCCCTTGCTTAAAACATTCAGGTGGATTATTTGTGTAGTTTATTTTTTGTTAATCAGATTTTTGAACTTTTAAAAGTTTGATAATATGGTGTTGAATATAGACCCTAGGAGCTTACTCCTTTCTTAGAACTTTCTGGAAAGTTGTGCACCTTCTTTGGAAATCCTGTAGTTGTCATGTGCTTAGGCCTGTTCTTGTTTGCCACATGTTGCATACTATCTACATGCACCCTGGAACCAACTGCAACCATGCTCTTTTCACTCGCAAGCATACTTGTGTGTTTTTCTTCCACCTCATGTTTCTGACAAATCTTTATGGCTTTACTCAGTGTTAAATCACTGTCAAGAAGCAAACTCTTTCTCACAGCAGCATCTGGTAATACCACATACAAGTCTGTCCTTTATCAGCTCTTCTTTTAGATCACCAAACTGACATATTTTAGCTCTGTTTCTCAAGTCAGTTATTTACGCTGCAAATATCTCCCCTGGCTTTTGATCTCTTGTATAAAACAAATGCCTCTCTAATGTAATACTTGTTTGGGTGTTACACATTTCTCTGAACTTGCACTTCAAACACTCAGATCATGGCTGAAAGGGGTCTGCTGACCAATTCACTCACCCATTTCTCAAACTAAAATAAATAAATAAATAAATAAATAAATAAATAAATAAATAAATAAATAAATAAAAGTACACATATATATGGCCAATACCTTAAAAGTGTGAAATTTCCAAGTACATTCATAGGTAGCTTATTCATTGCAGACTTCTATATCCTGACTTCAAATGAAATAATCAAATTTCACATAAAATAGTACACTGTGCAACTTCAGTATGGAAAGTGACATTTTCTGTTAGATGACTTCTGACCTTTATTCATCTTAGACAGGCTACTTCCAGAACAATGATGCTGCCTTGAATTATTTGAAACCTAAGTAAAACTAATATACCAATCTAGTAGAAAGGCAAAAATTGGAAAAAAAAGCAGAAATTCAGTACAAATTTCAAAAACTGTTACATACTGGATCCCTCTACTATACAATGCAGAAACATGCTATATACCTAAAACAAGATTCAAAACTTTAGCAACATTTAAGCACATGGACTAATGCATACACACAACAATTAAAATTGCAGAAAGCTTACAAGTTACAAAAGACATGAAATACAAAGTGAGCATCAGAAAGAAGCGCAACAGAAATAGTCTAATTTTCATAAATTATAATATTACTTTATGTTTTACATAACAATGCATTCTAAAATATTGTTAACTATTATTTTATCTTTGTATATTAACAATAAATACATGATCAAGTTATGGGATTATACTGAATTTACTTTTTTTTAAAACAAGAAACATCTTTATTAAATTGACACTTATGACATAGGCAATCACACATTTATATAAATGAAAACAAACCATATTGACTTATTCATAGTTGCAAACATTATACATCACTTAAAATCTATCCAGTCATTATCAGTCAAACATTACATAGCTTATTCAAATCCTGCTTTCTTTTAAACTGCATTCCTCCAAGAAAATGTTATTCTTTGTGCATTGTCCCCACAATTCTATTTTTTCTGTCATTTGCTCCTACCCTTTTCTAAAGATCTCATTTCCAGTTGTTTTTTCTCTGTCAATATATTCACTACTTCTAGTACAGCTGGTTTAGACTTTGATTTGCATTTTCTAGTAATTGCTTTTTTGGTAGCTACCATAATTAGACTCAGAAAGGCCTTACTATGTCTAGGCTATGTCTAGGCAGTTCTGATTCTGTATTGTTTGTTTTTTTCGGCTTTTTCCGGTTAGGGGTCACCACAGCGGAACTCCGGTCTGCTAATGACTGGCAGTAGATTTTTGACTTGCTGGCTTGCCGGGCCTAACGCACAACCTTCAATGAAGGAACGCCCGTTCACGCATGTCACCACACAGAAGATGCTCTAACTGAGAATCGAATGGGCAACGTCTAACTGTGAGGCGACAACGCTACCACAGCACCACCACCGCAGTTCTGATCATAGCTCAAAAAATCATTTCCTTAGTTATACCAATTTGCTCACCCAGTATTTCTGATAGAGTAGTCTGCAGGGAATTTCTAAAGTCTGCCAACTCATTACACTCACAAAAATATGTTCCTAGTTACCTCTTTCTTCCCCATCATACCACCAACACATACCACCGCCATTTGCTGTCTACCTGAGGAAAAATTCTTTGGAGTCTACTTGGGTATAAAAAATAAACACTTACAAGCAAAGATCCTAAATCTTCTAGACTTTGTTGTTTATTTGGGAGACATACATATATCCCTCCATTGTTTCTTTATAGTGAATTTACTTATTCTTGCTGTGTTTGGCCATGTGGCCTTTTGCCACATGACCAAACTCCAGCAGATATAAAAAAAAAAATCCCAGTATAACTTCCATTGTGACTTTATGTTTTTGCATGTTACTCTACTTCAAATATTGGCAAACTAGAATTTTTCTACATATATCTTTTAAATTTCAAGCATTCTGCTTAAATGTTAAAAATGTTTCTTATTATTTTTATGGACATTTCCTTGTCTTGTGGCAGTCATTTTATGAGATCTGTAAAAAGCTGTTTAAGATTAATTCTTGTCTGTAGTGTTCTGCCTGTTTTTTTTTCTTTTATGCAAGGAAAATGTATTAATGATTGTATAAAATAATAATATATAACTTACCTATCAGATTACAGTGTTTCTGAATAAAATAAATAATTTGCCTCATCACCAGTTTCCAGTGACTTCTATGGTCATGATTATGTTGTTATAGCTGGCATAAATTACTGCAGTGCATTACATTTTAACTGTCAATAAAGCAACACTCATCCTCTATACTAAGCATTCTCTTTTTTACTGTCATTTTATACTAGCAACTTGCTCTAAATATCCTAGATGGATGTCATGCTTTTATATATTCACTTGCAGACTCCCTCTGCACGCTGCCTCTCTCTTCTCTCCTTTACTGTTTTTCATTCCTATAAAATACAAAATCCCACTGTGGACAATTGTCCTTCTAATCTCTCTGTATTCATATTCTATTTTATTTTCCTCACGTGATAGTCTTCTACCCTACTAACTTTTCACTCAGCCAACTTCTTGATTCACCACAGACTGTTTCACCTTTTCTCTCCCTACATTTCTCCTTACTGTAAAATTCTTTTTGCTTGAGAAACTCTAACTTATCCAAACATTCCCACAAAATTAAGTGAAAATGCCAAGATGAAATTTTCTGTTTGTATGTAAAATATGCCAAGATGCAATCTTCTGTTTTAATGACTTTTATTCATTTAGTGTATGATGTAATAATGTAATGTCTTGTTCTATAATAACTGCTTTTCTACTAACACAGCAATAATGTAATATCTTCTTACTTGTAGAAAATTTCTCATATGACTGTAAAAATATAGTGTAATTGTGCTTTTTTATTCACTGTATAAATGTAGAGCATAACTGGAGCTTTTCTCATTAGATATTCAGAAGGTTCATAGGATAATCTGTATTGTAAAATATTTGATAGAGAAATGCACTCAGATTCAAATAAATCATCTTGATCAGTTAAATTGCTTAGCCTAACCAGCTGCCCCTTTACTGTGTTCTTTCTTAAAACTTGTGAGTGCATGCTGTGATAATTTAGGTATGTGTTGCTACTATTTTAGATTACTGACTCTTGTTATAACCCCTTAAAATCCCATCTTTTCTTTTTCATGCTATGATTCCTTGTCAGTAATTCCTTTCTCCTTACTAAACATAACATTTCAATCCAAAAATGAGGCAAGTTGGTAAAAAATCCACACAATTTAATGTTAGCGCTTTCATACACAAAAATGATATGCACTTCTTCAGACATTATTTTCCCAAAATGCACCTACTTAAAAAGGTTACAAATGAACTACATAATAAATCAGTTGCCAATCAATTAATTAGTTAGTTGACTCCATTAAATCACAAAATAATAAATTTTTAAAAATGGTACATTTATAAAAGAGATACATTTATAAATTGTACCCTCCAAGTTGGGGGCTGTGCCCCCACACCCCCTGCTACTTAAATATATCAACTCAGAGACTGCACTTAGTGTAGTGAAGTGCAATCTTGGAGTTGATATATTTAAGTAGCAGGGGGGCTTGCTCCCCATGTGTATAGTTGAAGGGTAATATGTTTCTGTATGTACTTGTGGTGGAATATAGTAAGTGTTGCTATCCTGTGTGTTTTCAGTATTTTGAACTTTCGAGATTTTGGTCTTTCAGGATTCTGTAGCGCTCCTATATATATATATATATATATATATATATATATATATATATATATATACACACGCACACACACACACACACACACACACACACACACACACATATATATATATATATACATATACACACATACACATACACACACACATATATATATATATATATATATATATATATATATATATATATAAAATTAACAATAGTTAGTGTATATAAGCAGCAATGATGTGGGGTAACATCCCCTATACCAAGAGAGGTAGAGAGGTGAAGCAGCCCTTAAAAATGTCTTAAAAATAAAATAGTGAGGTTCAAGATGTGCTTTAGTTTAGTTGTTGAAATGGTACATCTTTGTATTATTTGGCCTGGCACTTCAGAAAGGAACATTTAGAATGTATAATGGATCTGAAAAACAAATATTCATCTTTCTGTTAATCTCTCCTACTAAAACGTATACAAATTCCTAAATAACATTTTTTGTATCTGTACAGTAGAATAAATGATTTGCTCTTATCATTCAATTTGTAAGGGTTTATTTAAGAAAATATGTTGCACTTTCAATTTTAGTGGTGTGCACGTTTCCTGAGCAGTCTCATATAATGTAGCACTTGTTAAAGCCTGTGCAAAACAGCCAGACTTAAGATATGATTAAAAAATTAAAAAATGCCCAGCAGTAAATTACAATAATGCTAGCTCACATATAAGTAATATCAAAGCAGTGCAAGCATACTTTGAACAAAACAATACTAACTGAAAAAGCTGTGTTTATAAAATACCCTGGAGACGTGTAACTGAAAGGATGTTATGAGGCTGTCTTCTTCAAGCTTTTTGTTAGAATAATAGATTTTGTATTAGCTTTGCCACTATGCT
This sequence comes from Protopterus annectens, assembly GCF_019279795.1. NCBI lineage: Eukaryota > Metazoa > Chordata > Ceratodontiformes > Protopteridae > Protopterus > Protopterus annectens. Next base: position 449,390,598 of record NC_056748.1, on the reverse strand, counting down.
GACATAACTCAGGTTATTTGTATAGGTTATTGTTATTTTTTTAATTAAAAATAAGGAAAATTATGGTACTTGAATGGGAGTTACTGATATCCTGTTCTTGTCTGCATGCCTCATTAAACATGCACTGTTTCATCAAACATGTTGCTGTCAACAGTTTTATGTATGCACTTTTGGGCAGTAGAAGATGTCTTTTTAAATTTTTTGTAAGATATATAGATTTTTTAGTGTAGTATATTCTGACAGTATCACATGTTGTGAGAACAGACTTAGAACAACTTAAAGACTAAATGACTTCACATTATCCATTCCAAAGGTGCAGCATGATGCAGACTCTCTATATACATCTCTCAAACAAATCAACCCTCTATACTCATTCAAATATCTGTATGACTCATGGATGTGCTGTTGCTCATCCCTGGGCTAATTTCAGTTGTCCCAAATCAACTTTTACTCACTCTAAACTTGTTAGATAACTTCCTATTACCTTTTCCCCTTCATCACTCTCCTTGCCTCCTTCACCATCATACTTAGCTCTCTTCCTTCCCCCTTAGATTTAACAACTACATTATATCTTGACTGCTAACCTAAAATTCATATAAACAGAGCTATGGTCATACAGTAATGATGCAGAAGCTCCATATGCTCATATGTAAAACAACTCTGTACATAAACATAGATTTCATTCATGAAGGAATGTTTGTAACTGAATGTTTTCTCCACAACTGAAGAAACTCTGCCTCATTGTAAATGTTTCACTCTTTATGTAGTTACTACTCATCTGACTGTATGTGAAATGTTTGTATGATGTATGAAAAATGAATGCATTGGCTAAAATTGTCTATTAACTACTTTCTGTATATGGAGCTTTCCTCACTGGACTCTGCTGAAAAGGGATTTTAATGCACAGTGGGACTATCCTGGTAATCAATTGCAATAAATAAATAAATAAATAACCCCCATAATAGCATGATAAATGAGCCTTATATTCACTTATAGCAGCACCTCACTACATCCAGTTTGCAAAGCGCAACATCAATCAGTCTGTGTGCAACATGTATTCCTGTAATATATGTAACTTTGCATCAAGGAAATATTACTGAAATGTTTCTCAGTGTCACACTTTTGCTACAGACATTGCATCTTGCATCACAAATATAAGTAACTGACTTGTTTCCAATAAGTTTACACACACACACGCACGCACGCGCGCACACACACACACACACACACACACACACACACACACACACACACACACATACATACATTCCTCTATTGGATTTTTCCCCTTGCCTTCCTTTCCAGTGACCTCTTAGCTCACTTGCTTCTTCCATGTACAATAGCCACATATCCCAGACTGTGTGAAAATTCAACAATCCATTCATTCCTATCTGGGGGCTTTGTCAAGCCATGCATTCAACAGGAAGGTGAGAGCTGCGAGTTAGAAAGTGGACAAAAGGGTAGTCCCATAGAGGTCACTGCCTCAACCCAATTAACTCCTCACAAGTTGGTGACTTCTGGACTCAAAGTGGCTACCAAGTCAGGAAGAGACATGCATGTTACCACACAGTGAAATCCTTCCTGGCCTGTTCTATGAGTAATCATCCATTCACTGATAGACATATTTAATGTGATGGCCTAGTCACCCCCCTCCAAGGATGGTTTGGGCATTCAAAATCATCTTTCTACACCCACTACCTTTAGGACCTTTGATGCTACTATTTGAACATGGGTCAATTGCATCGTATTCAGAGAATGTCACCCTAGGCTGTTGGGCTAGGCTTCAGTTAGCTTTTCATTGTAAAAAAAAAAATCAGATTTAATTCTAAATCAAATACCTGTAACTGTACAATATTTATTGTAGGTTTAGATGGTTGAATTCATTACAAGAATGAATTTTGATATTTCACTAGGGACACCCTTGTATGTAACAGAAAGTAAGATTGATAAAAACCCTTGTGCATCAAAGAAAGCAAAGAAGAATCTGCACCCATTTCTACCCAGTTTTCTAAAATCAAAATACTACATTTCGTCGGCTCTGCTAATGATACTTCCAGCCTTGCAATACTAAACAGGGGACAAAGTAGCTTACCTCAGAAGACTGCAAAGCTTATCCACAGTTCATTCCAAGTCTCGCAACACATTATCTGCAGTCAGAGGTCGCTACCAAGCCCGTATGTGATGTAATTTCCAATTCATGAAGTCAGTCATGTGAAGAGAAATCTATACTGAGAAACAAGCATCCCAATGTAAAGTCCTCACTTTTCTAACTGTATACTGTTTTTTAATACACTAGGGACTTCTAACATTCCAGCAGACTTTTCATTTCTGTACTGAATTGTATATAACTTCAGTTACCTAACCTGTGCTGATGTAATCCAAAAATGAGTATTCATGTATGTGTTACAGTGAGAGGAGATTGTAGCTGGATACTGGGGTTTGACTCACGCAGAACTGATAGTGAGAGAACACCAGATAGTTGCTGTAGTAATGAGTTGGCTCATACCTCTCTACCTCTTAAAGCAAGAAATCTGGACAAAGCCAAAAATAATGAGGGATAGGGTCAAAGGCCCAAAATCAGGGAATGAATTTAAATATTACTTTTACAAATGGAGAAAGTTGTTAGAATAGCAGGTTTTGCAATAGCATGTATTTTCTGAAAGATATTAACTCTAAAACTCAAATGACTGTCACTATATAATGACTTCATTTCTTAATGATTTGCCTGAAAAACATGCATTTTATGAGAAACAGACAAACAAGTTGATACAAAAATCTGGATATTCTGTGAAAATGTGGATGGTTGAGAGGTATGGGTGGGCTAAAGGCTAGTCTCATGGCTCAATAGCCATCATACAAATAGACTGAGGAGGATAGGATAGTGACTGTTGCTCACCAGGCTGGATAGTCACACAGACTCAGGATGATAATTTGCAAAGAAGTACTATCTTATTATTATGGAGAACATACTGATGCCAAGTAGGGTTAATTTGGTGGAAGACAGAGATCATACTGTATGTTGAAATGGATTTGAGGTTTTAGTAGAAACTGACAAAACATAGGCTGGGCTGCTGAGGAGGTGCAAACTGATTTATACAAGGCTAGAGAAACAGGAGGCAAGAGTTTGAATGGTAATTGGGGCAGGTGATGTTTCGAGTCCATATGATGAAATACAGGCAAATCATAATATGCTCGCTTCTTTTAGGCTAGTAATGTACTCTCTGTATTTGCCACTATCTTTCCCACTACTGATGCTGTTAAGATGCTTCAGTCCTTGAGTAATGCTAGTGTTTTGAACTGCAGTTCACTTATAATTATAAAGGAAGCACTTGCTTTGCCACAGACTGAAATCTACAGTCACTGGAGCAACCTGGATTCTGAATATAGGCCAGTCATTTCTCTACCTTGCAGAGTTACCACTTGTCCATATTTGTGCAGGACAGTCTCTATTTGGGCAATTGCAACCTGAATAAAAGTAGCACAGACCATGAGCTTTTAGGACAAACATATTTCCTACATTTCTTCTAACAGTTGTATAAAACAATGTCTTGCATCTGAAATACATTAATATTATATTATAATATTATTATATGAAATAATAGGAAAAATTGAAATTCATATAGTTTGTCCTGTAAAATCTCACTTTTCCTAAAAAAAAAAAAAAATTCACCTTTACAAAGGAATTGAGAACAGAGCCATAATATGCTCACGTTGTACCCAGTGCTGGTCCCTGATCTGTCACCCTGCCTCTTGACCTCTGCAGTTGAGCAACAAAAACTGTGGAATAAGCCAAATTCCATTTCTGTACCCCAACCCTTTGCTGGCATGCTAAAAAACATAAATACTTGTGCTAGCTACATTTGTATCAAATACCTTGCTGTAACTTCTACCATGAAGTACTTCACAAGTGCTGAAGAGCAGTATCAGAATACTGGTACTGTACTAAGGTTGATTTTTATGTGATGATTGCTTCTAAAACCTATTACTTGAGAACCTATATCAGTCAAGCCAATAAATATTATTAGAAATTTTACTGTGAATTTTATTTTTGCAAGCTGAGCATAATTCAGTACAACTTTAGAAATAACTTTTCATATCTTGCCTTTTACCGAAATTCACATTTGCATTTGTCTTTTTTTTGCATCTTTTCTCTCCAGTATTTATACTTTTGTTCTTCTAGATTCTCATTTCCATCTTATCAGTGTTTTTACTTGTTGTTAAAATTGAATTTTGAATTTTTATGCACAGAGATAACTTAACATCAAAATCCAGCGCCAATGAAAAAAGAATACCACTCCCTTTATTATGTATTGATACATGAATGTATTTATGTAATCCAATATTTATTATGTATTGATACATGATGAAAAATATATTTATATAATCCAATATTTATTATGTATTGCTACATGATGAAAAATGTATTTATGTAATCCAATATTTATTATGTATTGATACATGATGAAAAATGTATTTATGTAATCCAATATTTATTATGTATTGATACGTGATGAAAAATGTATTTATGTAATCCAATATTTATGTATTGATACATGATGAAAAATGTATTTATGTAATCCAATATTTATTATGTATTGATACATGATGAAAAATGTATTTATATAATCCAATATTTATTATTACTATTTGCATGTTTACACTGATTTGAGGGAAATTATTTCATATTATAACATGAGAGAGGCACACCTCTCAACCGCCAGATCATTGGGCATCATTTAGAGAAATTCTTTATTAAAAAAGAATTATACACCCATACAAATTTATAAAGTCAAATGGTTAGTATTTTCAAAATACAGGTACATACACAAGTATAACATGGACGAAATATACAAATATTGAAATGTATTCAGTAGTCCAGGTTTTTAATACTCTCACAGACTATTAACTATTGGTTTACATGTCTTATCTCCTCAGTCAGAATATGCAATGTATGAAAAAAACAGCTAGTATTAGAAATGCCTGTTCAAAAAACAGTTATTCAATTTGATATGGGCAAGCAAAGTTATGTTTGTCAGTTGACCCTTTGGTTGCTTCTAATTGTATACAATCTCCAGCATGTCCTTGGGATGTTTACAAAGTAGCAGTCATTGTCCACATTCATCTTTATGGTCTGTAAAGAAGTTAATGTCTTGGAGCCAAGTGACTGTCCTCAGTTCAGGTTTTACTTTGCAAACCATACTGAATGCCAGTTCTGGTTCACTCTTAGAGTATAGCAAACAAAAGTATGTGCAGTAAGGAAGGTGTATGATTGTGCAAAAATCAAATAATATTACGACTGTGCAAAATGTTCAATGAAATATAAGTAGTAAAACAAGACCTAGCCAGCAAAAAAAATTGTATGATACTTTGATCAAATAAGTAAAAAATGTTAAGTGCTTTTGTCCAGTCAAAAATATAATGGACTTCTTCAGAACAACACAATCACCTCCCAACAAACATCACTAATAAACAGCTTTCTTAAAGCCATAGTACAAAATATAAAATGTACACATCAGACAGTCTCAAAATGTGAATGACTTTATATAAATTAAAACCTCCCATGGACTTGAAAGTTAAAAACAATTCCTATCAAAAATATATTTAGAACTGCAAGATTTTACATATAATACATTAAAGTTTGGCAGCCTGTAATTTTATAACAGGGTAAATAGATACAAAATCATTAATACCAGGTTTGTGGTGGCATCCAGCCTAAACTGCCAATAAAATTCCTTGTATTCTAGAGAGATCTCCCAAGCACCCCCCCCCCCCCAAACTGGGCTCAACAATGTCCAGAATGCTAAACAGGAACTTACTGAATCAGCAACATACCAAAACATGTTTGTATAAGTTATTTTTTGATGTTTTTTGTTCTAATATGATACAGGTATTCATATATTCTTTTTTTAATAGCCCAGTCCATCTTGCCTACGTAAAATGCAAGGCAAGAATCACATTTTGTCAAGTAATCCATATTATTGGTATTACAGTTGCCCTGACAAAAATAGATTCTATAGGATAACATATTGTTTAAAACTAAATTATCTCCTTCCAGAATATAAGGGCATTGTGTGCATGCTCCACACTTTCTTATGCTGAGAATCAGGCAGTTTCTCCAAGATACTCTTCAGATTTTTCCCTTGTGAACAAACAGTAGCTGTTACTCTAAGCTGTTAAAACTCTCCTCATTGGTCTTAAATATATTCCAGTTATTATGGACAGTGTTGAAAACATCATGTGATGCCCCCTGGAACTTTAATGTCAGGGACCTACCCCTGATGTTTTAATGGAATTCGAGCCACTATTCTTGTTCCTAAGTAGTAGTTTAAACTTAGTAGTTCTATATTGTGACACCTCTTTAATGAATGTGTCTAATAAGGTAATAGGGTTACCTCTCCCAAAAACATTCCTTTCAATTTATTTCCCTCAAATGCATATAGGCCATCATCAGGTACCATACTGGACAATCTAATAAATTGTACTCTCACTAATACAACCTTTTGTTTGTGTGGGTGGAAGCTAGAAAAATGAAGATACAAGTTACTGAAAGTAGGTTCTTGATATATATTGCATACAAATCTACCTTCCTTGATGTAAATGGTAGTGTCCAAGTAATTTACAAATTCTTTGTTTTATGTGTAAGTGAATCTCAAAAAATCAGTTGTACTCTTCAGGTACTCAACAAATCAAGCCACCAATTCTCTCGATGCATTCCATAGGATGAAAATATCATCCAGGTATTTGAAATACATTCTATAATGAGAAAAAATGGGCTGTCATTAAAAACAAATTTGTTTTCCCAGATGTTCATAACAGTGGACAGGCAATGTTCGAATATTTACTTTATACAATTTCTATATTGTAAGTAATCCATTTATTACACTTAGATCTAAGCCCTCCCCCAGAGAGAGAGAGAGAGAAAGGATATTCCTTCTACTGGCACACTGACCAGGTAGCTAGATGAATGACATGCCCCCCCACCCTATTCATTCAGGCCCCATTTCTGTGCTCTGCCTCAATCCTCCTTTTACATAGTTTAGTAAAAAATAACTAACTAAATAGATAATAATAATAATCATAATTTCTTCTGTTAAACTCTAGCAACATAGTTGCTACAGTTTATACCCTGCCTGCACTGAGTGCTATGGCACTCAGGTAATATTTAACCCTAGCAAACTGCTTGCTACAAGTGGCTAGAGCTTAGACCACACAGAGTGCTACAGCACTCAAGTTTGATTGTAATTGCAATACTGACTTTTAAAATCTGGCATTGCATTAAAGAGAGATTGGCTGATCTCACCCTCCTAAAACTTTGATCCCAGGGCAATTACCCCTCTCACCCCACCCTAGCTATGGTACTCTTAAAACTCATGCCTCCTATACTAGGTGTGGCTATAAACACCATCATGAGATGAAACATTTCCCTGCCGTTAACATTCTGCAGAATATGTGCAACAAGAGGTTATTTTGTGAAGCTGTATAAATAGAAAGACAAGTCTACATGAAATAATTTGCATGTTGTTAAACAGAAATATTAAACTGAACAGTGCCAGCAAACAGTTCTAGTAGGAACTATTAAAGTGAAAGCAGATGCAACAGTGAAGTCTGAAAATGACAGTGAAATACTTAGACAAATGTGGAAGACTATTACAAATAAATGCTGAGAATAAAAAGAATAGAACTGATTTTAAACTTCACACAGTTGCACGTTGTAATATTTTGCACATAAAGAGGTGTGTGCTTATAATATCATCTTGTTCTGTCCACTGGTTAGAACCATTAGGTCAAAGGCTACAGATGTAAAAAATAGATCTTTTGTTTAATTGTAGCACTTGCTTATTTATCCTTTATTGACCAGGTTAGTTCCATTAGGATACAGCTTTACATGGGATACCTGAGGTGATATTTAATCTGTTAGGGGAAATTTGGCAAGGACATCATGGAACTTCCCTATATTTTTGATAGTTGCTGTGGGATCACATCCACTTGAGCTACCACTAACTCAAGCAAATAGAACCTTGGATTAACATCTCATCAAAAGGAAGAAAGTTAATTTTCCTCAAATATCAGGTCAATTACATTATATGAAGCTAGGAAAATGGAATGATGTCATGCATTTACAGTGTAAAACAAAACAGTGAGCATGTAGTAAATCAGTTGCAGTAACTTCCCAGATACTGTACAGAACCATAACAATGATATGATCCATGTCTGTGGCAAGTTTTGTGAACTTAAGAAATTTGTATGAGAATTTCACATAAAATTAAAATCTGATGATTTTCCAGTAGTACATGTTACAAGAAACTTACCAGTGACTCACAAAGGTAAACACTAAAGGAATTAAGAATTAATATGAATGAAATCATAGATGTGATATACAAGGAGTAGCAAATAATGGAATAGGGACTATAATCATCCCACGGTAGTGAAGTAACATAGGACATTTACATTGATCTGAAATATTTGAGTAAAATAATTAAATTAAAATATTATCTATTGTTAAACTTGAGAGAATTTCATCAAGAATGCTAAATTCTTAGTTTTTAGTACTAGATAGAAAACATTTCTTGACAATGAAGTTACATGATACAGTTCACACTGTGAGTATTTATGTGCCTTTAGAATGTATCAGATTCCTTACATATCCATTTTGAATTTAATCACAGTCAGTGCTGTACAAAAACTACACTAGTAACTTAAGCTTTTCAAATTGTAAAGATAACTGATGGTCTATTTGGTAGGTAAAGTCCAAGACCAACAAAGTACTGACACAGCTGCTGAACAGATTGAAACAGCATATGCTTGAAATAACTAACAGCAAATGAAGAGAAAGTGGCAGTTTTGAAATACATGGGTCAAATTCTAAAGGACTGAATCTGTTGCAGTAAAGGTCATAGTACTTGACAAAATTCCAAAGACAGATGATAGCAAGCTTTACAGATGTTCGTAAGAATGTCATAATCCTTAAACTTTGAACCTATAATGTCTCAGATAATTATGCTTTTGAAAATACTCTTAGAAAAGACATATACTGGACACGTGTATTAATAACAGGAAAACAAGTTTTTAAGTATCCAATAAAGTAGTTACAGATAAGCTATGCTTTTAAGTTAAAAAGCTTGAGGTGAATATGATAGAAATGCTGTAAGAAGATGGCTAGCCAGAATGGTATAAGAACTGTGAGCCTAAAAAGAGACCAGACCAGTTTTCTGTGTATAAACAGCAGATGCACTAAAGATATGTATTCAGAAAATGAACTGTGAACAATAGTACATGAAAGTAAGACATTTCTTGAATGCCTATTTTAAAGTTTATATAGAATTAGACAAAAAAAGTGCAACCTACATTCAGACAGTACTTATACAAGGCCCTTCTGAAATGGCAAACAATGTTTCTTAATCTACAGAAGTAAACAGTGAAACTGTAACACAATGTAAGAAACTATACAGTAAAGATACATTGAGCAGAGTATACATAGTAGAAGGGAATGAAAGTTGTTGGAGGATTTTTTTAAGTCTGCAGTTGCTTATGACAGAAGAAGAATTTCAGAGGTGTACTGATCCTGATTTTGAAATGATATTACTGAAAAATGAAATAGTGAAAGGCTAACCTAAGCAAAAAATCACCACAAAGGAAAAAAATATGTCGTCATTTTTTAGTACAAGAAGTAAGCAGTGTTCAGAGCTTATTGTTCAAAATAGTCAGAATCACACTAATGAGATGGGTAGAAAAATACTTGAAATAATACATTAACTACATCTTCAAATAATAGAGTGCAAAAAAAGATCAAAAGCTATAATGTAGTGGCCACAAATGTAAATACAAATGAAACAAGTACTACAGGCTTGTGCCATCTGTAGTGCATAACACAACATTCCAGACAAAGAAGAAGAACATTAACTGATAAGATTCACACTCATCCTGGTAGAGAAGATTTTCATTGATGGAGGCAAGTGGGCACAGATTTTTTTCCAGGTTATGAAAGCACGGCATCTTAGCTGTAGAGATTATTATTCCAGGTATCTGTAAACAGTCAAGCTGACAGGTACAAGAAATGCAAGTACAATTGGTTCAATAAACTCTTTGTCAAGACAGAGGATGACTGATATTATCATATCTGACAATGGTATGCAATACAACAATTCAGAACATTTGTGTGTCAATGGGAATTCAAAAATAGTCTCGTCAATTTGTCTGTGGTAGACAGTGAAGGATAAGTGCAAAGAACTACAAAAACAGTGAGAAACTTATCAGAAAGAGCTACAGCAAAGCTGCACAGTTCATCATATCACAGCTTTAAAATAGAGGAATATTCCTTTGTTGTGGCTCAGTCCCTCATCATCTTTTTGTTAAAAGATAAAGGCTGGAAACAAATGTACCTACTGTATCTGTATTGCTGATGCATGCAAATCAGCACCCTGTAAAGGAGGCAGAAATAAACCAGTAGACACAGGAATACTATTATGATAGAACACGTAGGGAACTAGTAGATTTACATGTTGCAGATCAGGAATACAAAAGTCATGAGAAAGTCGCAGCCTGCAATGAAGCAGCTGACAAAATACTCCAGCCAAGGTTCTTTTTTATTCATGAGGAAGTTGGAAAGGAGCATAGAATGAATCACATACATTTGTATATAAAAATACACAAAAAGTTACAAGAAGAAGGAACATTTTAAATACTACAAACATTTCTGTCACAAGAAAGTTGGGACTTTAAGATATATATATATATATATATATATATATATATATATACAATACAAAGACAAAATGATCAGCTTTAATAATTGGCTTAATTACTGGTGTCATTCTAAGGGGATCCAATGTTTGTCTGCCTGGGATGACATGCTTGACAAGCCACGCTGCTTCGCAAGGGACGGCTTGCACCTGTCACCCCTGGGCTTCCGGATATTGGCAAAGGCTCTTGCCACCCCCATAGTGCCTTTTTTAGGCAAGGCTCAAATGATAAGCCTACCGCCCTAGAAAACAAAAATGGAGAAATACTAAGGGTAATACTGCTCAATGCCAGAAGTCTAAACCTCAAGATGCACGCCTTCGAAGCCCTCCTCAGTATGGAGAACATCGATGTCTGTGCTGTGACTGAAACCTGGTTCAAGGCTCCTGAGAGCATCCCAGCACTATCAAGTTATACCTCATATCATGCGTTCGGCCCCAAAATCTGGACCGAACCACAAAAGGAGGGGGAGTATCCATATTCATAAAGGATACCCACACCTCCAGGTTAGTGGCAATGCACGAAGCATCGGAGACCATCCAGGTGCAATTAACCATAGGTAAAACTGCCCTACAGTTTGTAGCATGCTACAGACCACCTTCTCAAACTCAGGAAACCCACACAGCCTTCCTGAAGACACTGGAGAGTATGAATGTCTCTCCAAACACCATCATATTGGGTGACTTCAACTACCCAAACATAGACTGGGAACATTACACAAGCCCCAACACCCTAGCCCAAAGGTTCCTGGAGTTCATAAACTCAAATGCTATGGAACAACTAGTCACCATTCCCACAAGAGGAGAAAATATACTAGACCTGATCATCACAAACATGGGGACAAAATGCTCCACACCGGAAGTATATCCCTCATTGGTGAGATCAGACCATAAATGAATCTCATTGGAGATCCACATCCCGCCCCCACCCCCAGCAAAAAAGACCACAGTGAAGAACTTCTCAAAAGCAAACTTCACACGTCTTAAGACTGGAGTGGTATCCTTCAAGGCCCCCGAGCCAGTGGAAATCACAACCCACGCTGCTGAAACCCTTACAAATGCCTTCTACGAGCACCTCCAGGAATGTATGGATCAAGCAATCCCTAATAAAATCAAGACCCTTTCCACCAAAGGCAGGCGCCCGGTCTGGTGGACCCCAGCCATAAACAAACTCTACAACAAGAGGAGAAAGCTACTACATGACAGAGCAAAATCCCTAAAAGGGAAGGCATCTCTGATCAATACTAGCAAAAAACTACAATCACTCATAAAATCATCCAAGGCCAACTTTGAGAGAAAAATCGCTAATGACACAAAAGACAATCATAAGGCCTTCTTTAGCTATGTTAGAAACCTGGGTGGAAACTCCCAGATATGCTCAGAATTAGTCCAAAATGATAAAAAAATCACTGAACCCACAGACATTGCCAACATACTGGCAGACAGGTTCAGTGCAAATTTCTCCCTCCCTCCCCCAAAGGAGAAATATCTATCCCACCAGAGTCTAGCCTCCCAAACATCTCAGATGCCCAGGTGAGAGCTGCTCTCTCTAAAGCAAAAAAACAGCATCAATGGGACCGGACGGTGTCCCCGGCTGTGTGCTACACAAACTCAATGAGGAACTAAACCCACACATAAGGCTGCTGTTTAATCTTAGCCTTACTACAGGATACGTACCCAAAGAATGGCGTACGGCAACTGTGGTCCCACTCCACAAAGGCGGTGCTTCTACGGACCCTGGAAATTACTGCCCCATAAGCTTGACGAGCCTTGTCTGCAAAGCTATGGAGAGGATCATAATGGTACTCATAAATAAAGACATTGGGGACCTTCAGACACTGGATCCTACCCAATTTGGCTTTGTCAAGGGCAGATCCTGCCTCTTGAACTTGGTCGACTTTTTCGAAACAGTCACTAAGGCCATTGATGAGGGTAAGGCAGTTCACACAGCCTACCTTGACCTAGCAAAAGCGTTCGACACAATACCCCACTCGGGCATCATAGAAAAGCTCACCAGCTTAGATGTAAACCCATATGTCACAAGATGGGTTGCAAACTGGCTCAAGGACAGAACACACAGGGTTAGAGTTGCTGGTGCCATGTCAGACTGTAAGCCGGTCACGAGCGGTGTTCCACAGGGCTCAGTCCTGGGCCCCCTCTTGTTCGGCATTTATTTTTCTGAAGTGCAGGCAAACATAGGGGATTGTGGCTGACAAAATTTGCAGATGACTGCAAACTGGGCACCATAATTGACACTCCATCAGACACAGACATCCTCCAGAGAGGTCTCATAGAAATGGATAACTGGTGCCAGAGCCATGGCCTTAAGCTAAAGGTGAAGAAATGTATAGTCATACTCTTTGGGAAAAACAAGGTAACCCCTAATTACCACATAGGTGGTAATCCATTAAACACGGAAGAAGTTATCAGGGACCTGGGGACCCAAGTTGACAGTAACCTCTCTTTTGACACTCACATTGCCAAAGTGGTTAGGAAGACCTTCTACATTGCCCACCTGATCATGAAGGGATTCACATCCAGATCAGGAGAGGTCATTGTACCCCTGTACTCTTCACTTATCAGACCAATGATTGAGTACAACGCCCCATTCGCGATGTACCTTACCCAACACCTGCAGCAGTTGGAAAGACCCCAAAAGTTCCTCACCAAAAGGATAAAGGGGCTCAAACATATGTCATATGATGCCCGACTGAAGAAACTCCAGCTTTATTCAGTCGCATACCGTCTGCTCAGAGGTGATCTGTGCCTGACATACAAGGCCATGTCCAACCCGGAATTAATGGACATGCTCCACCTCAAAAAATCCAAATCCACCAGAGCCATGAGAGCAAGAGACTTAAACCTCAACACGGATATAAATAGGACGTGCTGGAGGGACAGATTCATCACCCAGAGACTCCCTACACTATGGAACAGAATCCCAGTCCATGTGAGGCAGAGCCCCTCACTGACTCTGTTCAAGAGAAATCTTGATGAGTGGATGGGAGATCATAGGTTTACCCCGGGAATCATCTCTGTGTCACTGCTGGACAGAGGCACAGCAAACTAATGGGTATAGTATTCTCATCCTAAGGGGTGGTGAAAGCCACACACTCTGGCTAGGCTTATAAATGCCCTAGGGCAGATAGCCTAGTATGAATCTATGAACCTATATGGTAGCCATGACTTGCAAAGAGAGACTCATGAAGTAATATCTTCGTAAGAAGGTATAGTGCAGTCGACATTTGTTCAAAAGGAAAATCAGATGTCCAGTGTGTAAACACTTCTGATAAAAATACACAATTTGAAACACTACTGAAGAAACCTGATTCTGAGATCTACTCATGCTAGTAAAGAATTAAAAACTACATTTATTAAATGCCCTTCAAATGTATACAAGTATATTGCTATATGATTTCTTTTTTCACTATTTGCTATTTGACTAATTCAGTTATTGGCATCTGATAACTATTATTTACCTTGAAATTTGTTATATTGCTGTGCCTTTAGCAGTTGCTGATATTGGCATTGCTAGCAGATTCTGATACTGGCATTGCTATCAGTTGCTGATATTGGCATTGCCATCAGTTGTGGATACTGGGATTGCTATCAGTTGTTAATGTTGGCATTGCTAGTAGTTGCTGATATTGGTATTGCTAGCAGTTTCTGATTAACTTACTGGCATTCACTATCTTGAACTTAGCTGTTTATGTTATTAATTGCTTACAGGTGAACTGTTATCACAAGATCATAACTCACCAGGTTGATGACATTTTTATATCGCAATCAGTTTTTACGTAACATCATTTTCACTATTGTGGATACCTGCAGCCATCTGAATTGTTACTACAAGATCATTTTACTTTATCTTGCAATTGCACTGATTTATTGTCTGTACAACTGCACCAGTGTTGGTGATAGCCACTGTTATACACCAGAATTCATTAATGTGATGAAGACGCTTAAGTCTGTCCTTTCTAATAAGCATGAATACATCTGGAGGGAAAGATCTTAGGTATTTTATGCCGCTATATATTTTTTGTGTGTGTGTGTGTGTGTGTGTGTGTGTGTGTGTGTGTGTGTGTGTGTGTGTGTGAGAGAGAGAGGGCAGGAGGACAGCAGTCTTGAGCAGGATTTTGCTGTCAATAAGAATAATCTCTGAATTCAGAGACTAGATAATTGGATTTAATACCTGGCTGGATCATTGCTGACATTTTAGGGGGAACCATTCTGTGTCAGCATGGGAAGCAATGATTGGAAATATTTCTTGTTTTGTCAGTGATGGCTTGCACCTCTCTAATCATGGCTTTTGCCTATTGTCTAAAACTTTTGCTATCCCTGTAGTGTCCTTTTAATGCTCAGTCCATCTCCTGGACATCACAGTATAAGAAATACTAATTTAGGCTGCATTATTGTGTTTCTGCTTAATGCTTGGAGTCTGAACAAAAAGAATCTCAAATGAGTGAACTTTCTGATATTTGGGCACATCCACATCTGTATGGTTACTAAACCTTGTATCTGTATTTGTTCAGAATCCATTTATCTCAAGTCAAAATCCCTTGAACCTCAGTATAGAAGTCCAAACTGTCCTTAAATAATGAGCAGTCACGTTGGAATCACACAGATCCCCTTCCTACTCCTAGCTGACTATATTTTTTCTAACTCTGTTAAATGAAATTTCTTTCCATCCTAAAACCTTTCTACTCTACAAGTTTAAATACACAACCATCAACTGGAAAACCTGTACCACTGGTAATAAATATGTTCAGCCTTTCATAGATTTAGTCAATGCCATCTCCCTTAAAGAAATTATCATCCTTCCTACTAGAAGCTATAATGTCTTTGGTGTTTGGTGTTTTCCTCACCAACATTGTCAACCATTTCTTTCCACCTTCCTAGTTAACTTTGAACACATATCTATATGTTTGTCTTTAAAAACCAATGAGACCTCTTTTACAAACCCTGGAGGCTAAAATTTTATAAGGTAGCAGAGTTCCAGTGAAAATCAATAAGTAAAGATATGAGAAAGATGCCTAAAGTGGAAGTTACTGATATGCCAAAAGATTTTTTAGTAATTTCAGGGAACTGAGTTAGATATGTTTATTTGGATAAGCTCATAGAGCGGTTAGGCAAAGCAGGACTTTTGATCACCCTATATTTCACCAAAGGGTACTGAAATCAAAAAGTGAAAAGACAGTATTATCCACCCTTGAAGGAGCCTTTCATTATACAGTCTTACCCTTTGGACTAAGAGTTCAAGGTTAATTAGGTTCTTCATGCAACAAGTCATAACAAAGTATTAAATGATAAAACAAATAAGAATACAAAAACAACTTAAAGGACAACATGCCAACTGCTCACCACATTAAAGGTCATTTCAAACAGGTGTGTTTTTATTGCCTTCCTGAAGTTGGCCAAACATTCTCAAAGCCACTGAGGTAGTGAGGCACAGAAACCTAGGGTCTCAAGACTGACCCATGGAACTGCCAGTAGCCCCTCAGATGCCAAGTGCAACAACACTACAAGCAGTAGGGCACAATAAGTTCCTTCAGGTAGCAAGGACCCAGGTTATGATCGGGTTAAATCGCGAAAGCTTATTTTCGCAAATCCACATTCATCGACACATAAATGTCGAAAACCAAACACAGCGAAAGACGAAAAACATGAACACCACAACGCCGAATGTATTCCCAGAAGCAACAGTGCCATACAGGTAAGGAAAACCCAACTTAAAAAACCTTAAGCAATACACATTTTGAAACGTTTTTCTAGGGGGCAAGCCCCCCTGCACCCCCACACCCCCCTACTTAAATATACCAACTCCGAGACCGCACTACAGTGGGGAAAAGGATTTATTTCCTCATCCCCACGATCACCTTGCCAGCCAAAAAAAAGGACGTTGGACATTCCGGATTCACTTTTCTTCATTATTTTTGCACTTTGACATTTATGTGTCGATGAATGTGGATTCACGAAAGTAAGCTTTCGTGATTCTAACATAGACCATAGCCGGTTTTAGGCACCAGCGAACCCTGCGGTTGCTGGGGCCCCCAACCACTGCAACTTATGTTATCTTGATATTTTGTAACATCTATCAAACCAACAAAAGCTAGTACAGCAAGCTTGTATACTTAAACCAGGTAAGTAACAATAACTTGTATTTATCTCCTTCAAAATTCAAACATCTTTAGTTATAGTAACAGTATTTTGTCAAGTAACAAGCTTTACAATTTCATTAAATATTTTACCAATGACATAATGCCCCGGCCTAGGTTAAGCCCTGATGGTGGACATCCTCTTCACTAAAATTAACAACATAGCCAGTTTTAGGTACCTTCAATAACTGTGGCTGCAGGGGGCCCCTTAGTCCTCATTGACTGTGTGGGGGCCCCACAAAAGCTGCTGTTGGTTGGGGAAAAATGAGGAGAAAAAATGTATTAAGTTTTGATTATACTCTTTAACCTGAACAGGATTGTAATATGACCCTGTTAGGACAAAGCTGTAATGAACATAAGCAAAGTAAGCACTAGAGAGATCAGCAGCCCAGGATGACCGATCTCTGTGCAAACTGTGGAGTTTAAGAAGAGCTGATACTTATAATCTTCAGGGATGGTTTCTTTTTTAGGGTTTTTATACATACTGGCAGAACAACTGGTACTATAACTCTCAACATCTTTGCTGAAGAATGTTGTTCAGTGATAAAAATAATAGCATAATAAAGTCTCAAAATGAGGAACACATTTTATATATTACTCTAATTCACTTTAAAAAGTTACTAGAATAACACATTTTATATATTACTCTAATTCACTTAAAAAAGTTACCAGAATAACACATTTTATATATTACTCTAATTCACTTAAAATGTTACTAGAATAACACATTTTATATATTACTCTAATTCACTTAAAAAGTTACTAGAATAACACATTTTATATATTACTCTAATTCACTTAAAAAAGTTACTAGAATAACACATTTTATATATTACTCTAATTCACTTAAAAAGTTACTAGAATAACACATTTTATATATTACTCTAATTCACTTAAAAAGTTACTATAATAACACATTTTATATATTACTCTAATTCACTTAAAATGTTACTAGAATAACACATTTTATATATTACTCTAATTCACTTAAAAAAGTTACTAGAATAACACATTATATATTACTCCAATTCACTTAAAAAAGTTACTAGAATAACACATTTTATATATTACTCTAATTCACTTAAAAAGTTACTAGAATAACACATTTTATATATTACTCTAATTCACTTAAAAAAGTTACTATAATAACACATTTTATATATTACTCTAATTCGCTTAAAAAGTTACTAGAATAACACATTTGCATCAACATGAAATTTTTAGACAATAAGTGTAAAACTGTGATTACTTGATTTAGTGTGACAGAGTAAAATTATGAGACAAAAGCAGGAATATCTGTGAAATCAGGGATGGTGATAGGTATTAATTTACTACTTACTGAGGTAAATAAAATTGTCTTATCAGTGTTGCTGTTTGATTACTGCTAAACAGCAGTTGCTGATCTTGTGTAGCAGTACTAGTGTTGTACAATGTACTTGCTGAAATAAGTACAAAATTAACATTGCTGTGATGTGTGTGTGTGTGTGTGTGTGTGTGTGTGTGTGTGTGTGTGTGTGTGTGTGTGTGTGTGTGTAAAATATCACTGATTTTTATAAATGCACACATCCAATAATGCCGGAACACGCACGTTATTCTTCTGGGTATCAATAAAAAATGCAGCTAACAAGCTAACAAGTGATTATATTTCAAAAGTAACGCATAATGTATGTCATAGGCATTCAGACACTTAGATCTTCTAGGTATCGGGTGGCCTCCACTCCCTAGACTGTATAAATAGATACAGGGGGCTCCCTTAATCATCCTTGACTGTGGGGACCCCAAAAAGCTGTTTTTGGTTGAAGAAAAATGAGGAGAAAAAAATGCTTTCATTTTCTGATTGCACTCTTTAGCCTGGATGGAGTTATATGATATGACCCTGTTAGGATAAAACTGATAACAGCCTCTGTCCTCAATCACAAACATTCTAAAACATCCCAGCTCAGATGTTTGCGTACAGAAATTTACCATAGGTTATGTGGGTGCTGGGGATTGTGTAGTCATCATTTCCTTTACTTTTCTAACAGACCTCAGAGGTATACAAAGAAAGTTACTTTAGCTCCTGTAGGGGCAGTGTACTGCCTGGTAGGAGCAAAGTAGAATACATTATTGCAGTCATTATTTATTTTCACTTTCCTCACAATCAGACATCAGACACATATACAGCTGGTTGCCTTTGGAGTTAGGATCGAGGAGTTAGTAGGCATGCTATATATATATGTATTTCAGCAGTCACTTGAAATACATGATTGTGGCCATTTGAACCTCTGCTTTCATCCCAGTCTAACACCAGAGGGTTGCATAGGCAGTGACTGTCTTTTTGGAAGGATTAGTGATGCAGGCAGTATTCCCATACAGGATCTGTGTATCCTCACAATTGACTTTTTAATTTACTTGGAGCTCTTATTTTTGTCAGCTTTGAATTTTAAGTCTTGGGTACAACTTATGTCTTCATTGAAAGAAAAAAAGACTAAAATTCTTTTTTCTTACTCACAATTTTTGTTTAGGCCACCTTTGGATTAAAAGGTTGGGAAATGCTCTAGCTTCTGGGGGCAGTGGCTTAATGGAGTTATTTCCTAAATGGTTATTACTATGCTGACTTGGACAGAAAGAAAACTAAAGCTGATAAGCAACATTGAATTTCTTTCCTTAATCATCATTTCTGTTCAAGCCATCATTGGGTAAAAAGAAAAAAAAAATAAACTTAAAAAGCACTTTAGAGCATATATAAAGTTATGGCTTCTTGAAAAAGCTGAAGAAAAAAGGTAAAATATGAGAAATGGAAGAAAAAAGGTAATGTGCATAAGTGGGAAGCCCAACATGGGGAAAACAGAGGGGAACTCTAGAGGGTGTGTGTGTTTTTTTTTTTTTTTGGCGGGGGCTGAAACAGTAACCAGTGCCTAGGGTTCCATTGCATATTAGTTCTGTCCTGTACATAGAGTTGTTGTAATGTATCCTTGTTACACCTAAATGGCAGTAACTGTAAATGTCCCTTTGTGAGATGGGCCAACATAGTGTGGTATGTATGCCTGTTGTAATAAGATCATTGTAGCTACAGGTCAGTCTGTGTGTACTACTCCTAAAAGCCTGCAGCATGAACTAAAAAGATGGATAGAAGTAGTGGCAGTGACAGGGTGATACTTAGACTGAAAGTGGCCAGGGGGCCTCCAACTTGACATTTGCTGGGGGCCCCCAAAATGCTAACACCGGCCCTGCATAGACCCGTTATGAACATACAAATAAAATTGACTAGGATCTTTTATGTTATACTATAATGAATACTCTGAATTCTGCACAGAGCAGGTGTAATATGTTGATAACCTGAGGTAGCAGAAAGCAGCCTAGCTATGGAGTTTTGCACTATCCAAGGTCAGTACTAGTGAGTCCCAGATAAGCAACATTGTAGTAATACCATTGGAAGTAGACCAAGGCATGAACAACAACCAAGAAATCTGATTTAGGTGTTAATTCTTAAATTCTGAAGATGCTTCTCAGACAGAACAAGATGACTTCACTATAGCACGTACCTGGTCCCAAAATGTTAGCCATGACTCAGGAATGATAACAGGATTCTGCACCTTACTAAAATTCAGGCTTGTCACCACCATACATAACATAGTCTGGCAATGGTATGATAGAGAAATCTCTTGCCACTTTTCAGCATGTCATGTATAACATTCTGAGACATCACAGCAGGTATTCATCCTCATACCTTGATGATGCAGCAATTTAATCAGAAGACTGGGAGTCATCTAACCAAAATATATGCTGCATTGGAATATTTAAGACTTGCAGTACTTACTGTTAATGCTGCCAAAAGTAGGCTTTACATAACAGAAGTCACATACTTATATATGTGTTTGTAAAAGGGATAATATGACCCTAGACAGACAAAAATAAAAGCTGTCAACAACTGACTTATACATAGTACCTGGTGGCATTACTCAAAGCAGAAGTCTAAAAAGAAAGATATCTGAATGAGTGTCATCTCCAGCTTCATTTTCTTCTTAGGACACAGTTGCTAACTGGTGGGGCATGTAGGTCCTTTGATAAAAGACAGACATCAGAAAATCCTACCCATAAAGTAGAAAATTCATGATAAATGGTAACAACTCACCCATAATCTATTGCTAAAAACAAAAGACCATTTCCCTATGACAAAAAAAAACACATTGAATGTCATAATCTTACAGCTCCTGGCAATGTTCACAACAAAGAAAAAAATGATTTGTCATGCTCAAGGATTATGGTTTAGTTGACATCTCCATTTGCTACAGTGTATCAACTCAAGGGACTAGCCACCACTGCAACAAAGGTTGAAAAATGTCATTCACAAACATTGTTGTGCCTCAGTAGAAAGAAAAAAAGCATCATTAATTCAATTTCAAGTAGAGAAACTTGGACATATTTTGTTCTGTGTTGTGTTGTAAGGAAATATTTTTAAATAAATACAACACATTTTGCCAGCATTAAAGATATAACTCCCATCTTTCCACTGCTAACAGTAGTAGACAGTAAACTAGGCTAAATGCCTTTGAACTAGAATCTCCTGAATTATGATGATAGTTTTGACACCTCAGGAAGAATGTGAAGAGGGTCTGTCAGCACTTAAACTAAAAACTGAAAGCTTTAAAATATTGTTCAGCTAGTTTATAGCTGTTCTGAGAGCACAGATCAGATAAAGAAAAAAAGTAAAATGAAAATAGATTTCAGAAGCTGTGCAATACGTCTGTGACTCACCCTACTGCCATTCGATTTACGCGGAAGTTAAAAAAATGATTTCATTATGCCTAGCATGACTTGTGTAAAGGTGGCTTTAAGTAGATTCTAGGGGAAAAAATATTCAAGATTACATTACCTCAGCAGGTCCATTGATGTATAATCATCACTACTTTAGTGGGAATCATAAATACAAATTTTAGTTTTCCAGTCCCTTCCAAGTAAAACAGCACTTAAAACAATAACTGTACCAAACAAATGAAGCAACATAAACCACCTAATATTCTATTTCTGGTTTGTTGAAATAACACCCATAGAAATCATTGAGATATAGATGTTTTGGGGAAGCACCATACCTTGCAATTATTTTGGAAAAGAATTCTGGTGAAAGTCAAAAATATATTACTCTAATTCTCTTTAAAAAGTCAATAAAACAATGTTTTGCATTAATATATGATTTTTGAACAATGAGAAATATAAAACTCTAATGATTGGCATTGCTGATTGATTGTAATCATGAGTGATTTACCAGAAAATCAAAAATATTATGAGGGACATGACAAACATTTGATGGAAAATCAGAGACATTCTGCAAAAATAAAAACAGTTGAGAGATATGGATAGCACTCTAAAGGAAATATCTGGTCACAATAACCCATTCCAGGATTTCAACTCTTTATTTTTTTGAATACATGCAATTTTATATGATGCAATTATGATTTTAACTGTCTATGGCCAATTCTTAGTAGAAGACTTTAAGATAATTAAAACTACAAACTGGTAAATTATTGGGCCGAGGCGTCATCATTTTCTGTTTAGTATGGTTTGACATCACCATAACACCCATAGCACCAACAAGCAAAATAAATAAAGAAACTGCAGCCATATTAACTTTCCATCTTCAAAATATGGAACACTATATTACTACTAATGAGGTGGAACAAATGGGCAAAACACAGAACATTTACTAACAAATAGGAAGAGAGTTCACAGCATGGTTAAAATATGACTTTATACTTGTTTTACAATGTACTCAGTTCTTCAAACATATCAGATTCTCAGGAGAAACAACTCAAATTGCAAAAGCCCAAGGTCTCAGATGAGCAAGTCAAGCTCCCCCCTTCAAAAAACACAATCAACTCCAGTCAGCATCAAACAATATAGAAAAAATCAGGCTTACAACATCATGAGTACCATACTAATCATAACAGTAACAAACAAAAGGAACTATGTCCATAGTCAACCTTCCATCTTCAAAATGTGAAATACTACTCTTGTGCAGAGTGAAACAGAATGGTGAAACATGACACATGTACTGACAATTAGAATAGATAAACTGTGGACTTCATACTTATAAAATGTTTTAGATACCCCCAGTCTTTTTCTGATTACCAGAACAGTCACTTGGTTACAATGTAAATTTTTTCTTTTATACTATTTATGAGACAAAAGTTATACAGCATCTATAATATATTATATTTTGCCACACACCCAACTCTTCAAACTTTAGAGACTTAAGCGTATGTTACAAAAATCTAGTCACCATATGCACACAAAATACAGAAAATTACTTGACAGTACTTTTTACTACCTGAAGCAGTTCCTTAACATAAGGGCCAGACAGCTCCAAATTACTTAAAATGTTAACAGAGCAATAAGTGTTGCATGGCAAGCATTCTCTGAACAATAAAAACTGTGAAACTGTAATGGCTGGTACTATTGACTGGCACAAATCCTCAGTGAGTTACCAGGAAAAAAATGTTAAGGAGGTACGAAGTATAAATCTGAGGCAATTTTAGTGATTTTCTATAAAATCAGAGACAGATAAGAGGCAGAGTATTCTAATTCACTTAAAATGTTAACAGAATGACAGGTTTGAATCAACATGCATTTCTGAATATTTGTACAACAAAAGTGATGAAACTCTTATAACTGGCATTACTGACTCATTACAAACTTAAGTGACTTTAACCACAAAGACCTCCAAAACACAATACAAGCACAGAGCACGCTCTACATATTAAGCTTATTTCCACACATAGTACAAGGAGTCCTAAAGTCATAGATCCTGAACCCATAAGACAGCCATCAACCAAACCAAAAATTCTTGTTATAGGTGACTCCACTGTAAGACATACAAATGTGTCCCTTGCTAGGCTGAGCAAGGAAAGAGTGAAGGTCTGGTGCTAGGATTCATCAGATCACACAAGCACTCAAGTTCTTGAAAAACAACTGCCAGCATGACTTTGTCATAGTTCATGCAGGTGTCAATGACTTGAGGTGTACCTCCCTGGACTATATGAAGAGAGAGATGATGGAGCTCTCAAACTGTGTGTCCCCGACAGCTGTGAGCCTAGCAATGAGCAGCATTCTACCTTCTCCAAGAATGATGCTGTTGTATGAGCAAAAAAAATTGATTTCAATAAATGGCTTAGTTTTGGTGTCATTCAAAGGAGGTCCAATATTTGTAAGCCTGGGAGGAAGTGATTGACAGGCCACTCTGCTTTACCAGGGATGGCTTGCATCTGTCCCCTCAATGATTTTGATTATTAGCAAAGACATTATCCTCCCCATAGTGCCTTTTTTAGGTAATGCCAGCCAGATAAAGCTACCAACACAATGAAACAAACAAAGAAAAATACAAGGTGTTACTGAGCAGTGCTAGGAGTCTGAGCAAGAAGCTTCACTTCCTATAAGCCCTTCTCACCCTGAAAGACAATGACATCTGTTTAGTCACTGAGACTTGGTTTAAAATAGTGGCGAGCATTCCAGCTGTGCAGGGCTATAACGCCTTCCTTACATTTAGACCAGCTATTGCACGGGGGGGGGGGGGGGTTAGAGGTGTCTCAATCTACATACAGAAGAGACTTGCATCAAGGCTGGTAAAGCAGCATGATGCACTAGAACTTCTTCATGTCCAAATAACCATTAGAAAGGCCTTGAACCATATATTAGTTGGCTATAGAGCTCCCTCTGCGACAAAAGAAAGCCACAATGCCTATTTACAGGAACTCAGTATTGAACCCAATACCATTTTCCTAGGTGATCTAAACCATCCAACTATAGACTGGGAAACCTACATCACCACTAGTGAACAAACAGAGATTCCAGGGCTTTGTCAATACAAATACCTTGGAACAATTAATCACAGCACCCACTGGGGGAATAATATCTTGGATCTTGTGTTTGCTAATATGAGGAGATCGTCTTGCACCATCCTTTGCATATCTTTATCATTTGTTAGGCCTGACCATAAAGCAGTCCCCTTCGAAATAAAACTGAATCCGGAGATCCCGTCCACCCAAGGTGCATTTATAAAATTCTTTAAGACAAGCTATCAACTCTTAAGTGATACATTGGTAAGTTTCATATCCCTACCACATCCAGTTAATTCCATTGAATATGTAGAAATGTACATCACCACACTATCCCATCATGTAAACAGCTGTACAAGTGTAGCTGTACTCCAAAGGAACAAGTGCAGGGCAAACACAAGCAACAACCCCTCATGGTGGAACTATAATATCAGCAAGCTTTATAATAAAAGCAAAATAACCTTGACCAAAAGTAATAAGAAAAAAATCCAGAATGTTAGAACCCTTGTTACTGAAATAAACAAACAACTCAGGGTCTTAATTAAATTCACTAAAGCCACGTTTGAGGCTACAGTAGCTACCCAAGCCAAAGGCAGTCACAAGGCATTTTTTAGTTATGTTCATTATCTCAAAAGCAAAATGTAGCAGTGCACTGAAATGATTATGAACAATGTTACCTACACTGCGGGCGAAGATATAGCGAACCTACTGGACAACAAATTTTGCTCTAACTTTACCCCTCTCTCCTACCATCTGTTCCTCACGATATACCTGAAACTGGCTCACCTCCAGCAATCACAAAAGGCCAAGTTCTAAAAATGCTGTTAAAAGTTAAAAATACTGCATCAGCATGTCCTGACAATATTCCTGGAAGCATATTAAATAGCATGAAGCATGATCTAACCACACCTCTAACAACACTGTTCAATCTCAGCCTCCATGCAGGTTTTGTACCAAGTGAATGGAGAACAGCTACAGTCATTCTCCTGCATTAGAAAAGGATCTTCCACAGACACAGACAAATATAGACTCATAAGTCTGACCAGCTTTGTATACAAAGCTGTGGAAAGACTTATCATGGAATTAACCTTGGACCTGTCTCAGTTTGGATTCATATGGGCAGGTCATGCTTACTCAGTGTGGTGGACTTTTTTTTTAAAAAGTCACCAAATCAATAGATGAAGGCAAAATGGTATACACCACATGCCTCGAACTGGCCAAAGCTTTTGACAAAATTCCCCATTCAAGCACAGTAGAAAAGCTAAATAATCTGCGAACAAACCTCTTTGTCACCCACTGGAATGGCAACTAACTCACAGATGGGATTTAGATAATCAAAATTGAGGAGGTTACCTCCACAAAAAGACCAGTCACCAGTGGAGTCCCCCAGGGTTCTGTGTCGGGACCTCTCCTGTTTGGCATCTACTTTTCTGAAGTAAAAATCAATACCAAAGGGCTCTGGCTGATAAGGTCTTCAGATGACTGCAAGCTAGGTACAATCATCACGTCCCCAAATGACTTAGCCATTCTGCAGGAAGGTTTGTCTCAAATAAATAACTGGTGCCAAAATGATTGACTGAAACTTAATGCCACAAATGTGCATTATTGTATCCTTTGGGAAGTCATCTGCACCAGGGAACTACCACATTGATAATACACCCCTAAGAATAGATCCAGTTGTTCAGGATTTGGGAGCTTGAGTGGACGGTGACCTAACTTTTGACCCACATGCGTCTATTGTTGTAAGAGAGACCTTCTGTACTGTGGAGCTTATAAGCATAGGGATTGTGTCTAGATTTAGGGATGTCATTATCCCCCTTTACTCATCCCTCATTAGGCCAATTATTGAATATAATTCCCCCTTTAGCATGTATCTATTCAGACACATGCAACAACTGGAACTCCTACTGAGATAGGCTACCCATCCATGTGAAGCAGAGCCCTTCCCAAACCCTATTTGAATGCAACCTAAACCAGTGGGTAGGAAATTGGAAATTCTCCTCTAGTCTGATACTTGTGTCTGTGATGGACACAGGCTGCCATTAAATCATGCTCTAACATATTTCCCTTATAATAAACTCTAAGTCACAATAGCTTCTGGAATAAATGTGGGTTGCATGGCTGGGCTTTTAAAGGCCCCAGAGGTTGTTAGCCTAGTATATACCTATGAACTTATGATCACAGATATTTGGGTTAAATTTAAAATGTATATTAAACATTTTACACGAAACACAGTGACAGTCACTGTTAAACAAAACAAAGCACTCTCACATTGAAAAACAGACAGCATGAGCAACAGTAAACATCTCTTCCTCTGAAACTCATGGTTATTGAAAATGCATCTGGAAATCCCTTAAAATTCAAGAGACATGAAGGGGTTCATAGTCAAATACCATATAGTGAAACACTAATTAGGGGCTTTCTGAAGGGTAAAAGAATTCAAAAGACAAATGTGTAATGAACTTGCTAACAGCTTGGGACTGCCTCTTTTCATTGGCAGCCCAAGAACACTTTCAGGTGAAATGACTTAGAGTCACATTAGACAAATGAATGCCGAGGGAATCAAAGGGAATACCACCTCATGACGTAGCTCGTTAACAGCTCATAGCCTTACCTCATCTGCACTAAGTAACAGAAAAACTGTTGTAACCCAACACAATGTATTTAACACCCCTGTGGCTGCAAAACAAAACAAAAAAAAAGTTAAATTAAATAAAAAAAATCCATAATTAGTATTTGAACATTAAACTCATAGACTCCATGCTGTGCAGATGTTTCATAGCAAAATAAGTATACCATCAACAGTGAACAAAATAAGGAAACCAAAGATTGTACCTAAAGATCTTGAGTCATACGCTAAAGCCCCTGTGTACTCCAAGTGATTCCTTCCTTTACATCATGGGCCAGATTCCAAAAGAGATGCTCTCAGTGTAAGCCTGCCCTGATTCTGAAAGACTTTCTCTCAGTGTAAGTAATTTACTTCAGTGTAAGGCCTAGCTGTAAACAGGTTAACACCAGGCACCAGATTCCAAAACACCTGGTCTCAGCCCACTCTCAGTGTAAGTTGTCACTTACACTGAGACCTAGTCTTCTGGAATTGGGCAGTCTAATTACTTTAGGATGCAGGATGCATGCACACACACCCACATGACCATCAAATACAGACCCTGTATGACTGCAACGATTCAGATGTTTGTTTGCAATAAAATGAATAAACACACAAATAATGACTGAGAAGTGTATTTCTGTTCACTACTGTGAGAACCATACAATGCAAACCAGTGTACCAGCCCCTGTTCTCCCAAGCAGTTAGGTGAAGAATCAGAGACAAAGACCCAACAGTTAGGACTAATTTCTTTAGAAAGTTGCATTAACTAGCATTTGCTGAAGGACACAAAGTCTGAAACTCATGTGTCTGACATTATTTAATGACTGTAATCCACAACAATTTGCCAGAAAGGCACACATTTTTCAAGAAGCAGACCAAAACAATTGTCCTTTTCTTTACTCAAGAATTCTGGACAAAGCCAAAAATAATGGGGGGGGGCAAAGGCCCAAAATATAAATATTTAAATATTGTTTTTATCTATATGTTAGCAAGGTAAATCAATGGAGAAAGTGTCCTCTTTTTGGGGTGACCCAGGAGTACCATCCGAGTGCAGTCACATTGTAGACAAATAGGGGTGGGAGGATTCAAACCCCATTCTTCTGACAACAGGACACAAGTCATTAACAGCACAGAGCTTTAAGTATCAGACAACTCTAATTCACTTAAAATGTTAACAGAGTAACAGGTATTACAAGGAAGTGAGAATCCTCAGTGACGGAGAGCTGGCAGTTGGTGTAGAGGATTAAGGCTCCAAGCACAATCTGCCTCTTTTAATTAGGTGATCAGGGTTTGATTATTCCAGCCTAGTGAGTGACTGCTCTAGATAAAAAAAAGTTACTAGTACTAGGACATTATAGAAACACACTGTACTTCTCAACTGTCCAGATTTTCTCAGAATGTCCAGATTTTTGCAGCATACGTTTGGTCTGTTCTGCATAAAATTTGTGGTTTTCTGACAAAAAATGAGGATTGAAGTCACTAAATCATGACATATATTTAAGTTTCTATCCTTCAGAAATTGCACGATAACACAAATCCTGTTATTCTAGCAACTTTCTAAGTTTATAAGAACAATATTTCCAAATCTGTCCCTATTTTTGGGCCTTTATTCCCCCCATTATTTCAGGCTTTGTCCAGATTTCTTGTGCTAAGAGATTGAGAGGTATGACACACACACACACACACACACACACACACACACACACACACACAAAGCATTTCTCCCTTTCGGCTAAAGTGAACACACTTCTTCACAAAGTGAAGTGGTTCTCCCTTTTGTGTCAATGTTTTCCAATAATATGTTCCAAAATACTTGCATAGAAATTCACACAAAATGGTTATCATTATTGTTATGTTTGTCAAATGTGAACAAAATGTAATCTCTCTCCAAAAAGAAATGGTTCTTACAAAAAAAAATCATTAAAGTGCAGGAAATCATTGAATATAAAACCATTCATCCATCTATTTTCTAATAACCCACGTTATCCTTTTCCTAGGTCATGCAAATGTTTGAGCCTATTCCAGCAGACAACAGGAGCAAGGTATTCAAATGCATTGATACGTTGCCTGTTTGGTACAAAAAACATTCATTATACTCACTGACTCACATGCACTACACATACACACACACACACACGCACCTACCCACCAACCCATACCTGCAGCTTAGAGACTGGTGGGAGAAACCAGAACAGAGAGACTGCAAAGAAGACATGCAGACTGTGCATAGAAGGTACACCAGCCAAAGAAAAAATGAGCTAGGAAACCTCTATGAATATGAAAGCAAGCACCTTTATATACATACTAGCATGAGAAGCAAAGATCTGTCCATGTGTACTGTAAACTCAAACGAGCAGCTTTAAATGAAAATCTAGTAACCAAAACAACAGCAACATTTCTCTTAATAAGAATACATTCACATTAAACCCACATTAAACCAACTCATCTGTTGGCTCTAGTGGGATAACACTTTTCACAAAGACTACGTTTATTTCCTCCTCTGTACCCTAACATAGTATCCTCTTCTTACTAATACTTAATATTGACCAATAATCCCCAAAAAGAGTGTTGCTGGAAACACACTGCACGAACCATGGTAAAATATACTTTTAAGACATGGAAACACAAACATAAATGCTGACAATTCCTCATACGTTGGAGGACGAAAACGTATGAGGAATTGTCAGTGTTTATGTTTGTGTTTCCGTGTATTAAAAGTATATTTTACCGTGGTTCATGCAGTGTGTTTCCAACAACACTCTTTTTTTGGGATTATTGGTCATTGTTTTGAGGTTGCATTTTCTCTTTTCTTCTTGGTTAATACTTAATACTGGCTAACACCTGAAGAAATATATTGTGAGTGGTTCTCCCTATCAGCATGTGTTTTCATGAATCTTTATAAAAGAATATAGTCTTAATGACTGAATGCTTGCTACAGTTTGATTTTGATAAAGGTGACATAACTTGGAGAATTTAATAGCTTATTGATATACTTCAGTTTTTTCTTAATATTTTATATAAACCCAATGCTACTCAATAATGTAAGAAAATAAAATTATTACTTACCCTGCACATGCATTTGGTTCTGGCTGCTCTATAAAGTCAGATTCAAAATATACTGATGCAGAATGAATAAGAAATATCCCACCAAGAATAATGTCTCCCTCACTGAAAGATGCATGAGTAGAATAAACTTTTAATTTGCATCCATTTTTTGAGAATCCGCTTGCTAAAGTACTGAGAGTCAGCAAAGCTATAAATGCAGCAACTTGCATGCTATCAATAAGGAAAAAAAAAACAGTCTTTCAGGATGCAAAGATTATGACATGGAAATGCAATCTGGAAAAAATAAAAGTAAAGGCTTGATATAACGCTGCTTAAACAGTTCTTACTGGTGCTATTGACATGAGAAGCATTGTTTGAGTGCGCTGTGTAATTCAAAAAATGCAGGAGATGAGAAGCTGTGAGAGACGTTTCTTGAGCACAAAAACATAGTAATTTTAGAATGTATTAAGTACAGATTTTGTGAACCCAACTCATTTACCATGACGATATCTAACCTGGATTGTCTAAATGAACAGCAATCTTATTTCAAAACTAAATACTAAATTAAATTTTATTTCTGTTATTGCACTATTATATTGCTATTGTTAAACTCAATGTTTTATGAGTGCTGTTTTCAATAGACTTTCTCATATGCTTTATAATAATACAATAATGTTGCTTCTTTACCATCTACATAGTTCTGAGCACCTAGTTTCTTTTCCTGGAAGTTGTATACAGTGAGCTCTTTTATGAATAGTTTCAGAATGCAGAGGCAGGACCTAATAATGCAGTTTAAAGTATGTCTAACCCATACTTTTCTTCAAGCTTATATTTGTTATAATTATTCTTACTTTAAATTAATTGTGTCAAATAAGTGATGAAACCCAAAAAGTGAAAAGTGTGCAGTGGTGTTTTCTTTTTCAAAATGTAGCAGCAAATCACCTTGCCATTCCACTGTGAATTTATCTGGTAAGAAAAGTACATTTTGTCTATAATAATAACAGTAACTGAAGTTAAATAGGAATTACAGACATTATATGTACCCCAAGCAACGTCCCAGCAGACAGCTGGCGTAATGTATATCAGTGCTTTCATTATTTGAAATGCTGTACCTGACCTCGGTGGGGAATGAATGCAATATGCAAAACAATTATAAGTTCATTGCTGTCTACCATTATTGTTGTTAGTAATGCTAGTTTGACATCAGCATTACCACCGTGATTTCTGCTTTGATCATTTTAAGCTACTACAGGTGAGACAAACTATGGTATGTATACTCCTATTTGTAGCCAAAGAAAAAGAAGTCAACTGTGATCAGAAACATATACAAAAGACTGGTTAGATGAAGAATCAAAGAGGAATAAGTGTTTTTTTTTTCAAAAGGGCTTAAGCAGTTTACATACACATATACACATACACACATAGATAAGTATATATACATATATAGATACATATATACATATAGCAGGTTGTGGTTGAGCGGAAGTGTGCATGCGCCACCGTTGTCATAGCAAAGTTCATAAGGCTGCCGCTGGAGCAGAGGACACACTCTCTGGTAGCAGTACGATGCTATACCAGTGTCCTTGATCTCCCAATAGCTACAGATGTGTGTCAAGGCTAAGTCAGATCCAGTAGCCATGTGAACAAGGAGAAGAGCTGCTGGCGACTGGTGGTCAGCAAGTGAGAGGCAAAAAAATGTTCTTGATACAGGGTTCATGTACAGGTTGTAAAAAGTATATGTTTTGAGTAACACTGCATTGGTACAATGTTGTTTGCAAGCTATGAACAGATGTAAGGTGAAACGCAAGGCATTCTTGCAATGTTTATGCCATACCTACTAAATCAATCCAAAACAATGTGAATAAAAATGTCAGTATAAAAAATAGCATATAAAAATATGGATCACACACTCCAGTACTTAAAATAGATGTAATAAACTAAGGTCAGATGGTTTGTATGTGGGTAGTGTTTGCAGTGCATGGGTGCTTACACCAGTAGCATGAATAATACAGAATACAATATTGTAAAATTGGCATTATGGCACAGAATAATAGATTGGGTGTAAAAAGAAAGGCCAAATGCCCTGCCACTGTGTAGATAAGTAGATTATGCACATTACAGAGATTTGCCATCTTAACTGTCTCTACAAATTAATACTGGCTTGACCAAGCAGTCTATGCAAAATTTATAATATATTGTGGTAGCCTAGACACTCACAGGACAGTGTTGATAAAGCAGTTTCACCAAAAGCTATGAAAGGCCACATAGTTCTGTTTCTTGGCTACAGATATTCTTCAGTAGCATGCAGGAATCCTGTACTTTATCTTCAGTTGTTCACATTCAAGATACTAAATGCAGCCTTCAGCTGCATGCTGCAGCATCTAACTGGGCCTCCGTAATTCCCTGATACTCACAGAATTGAAAAACCACTATGAATCATGGCAAAAGTACAGCACTATATCTAGTCTTCAGTTATACAAAAAACTAAGAATGGCTGCCAGAAACAAGATCAGAACTGAAAAAAAGAACTACCACACCACACTGCAAATTGAGAACCAAAGTAACCCTAAAGTCATCTGGTCAGCTATAAATAATCTTCTAAATCCAGATCAATCATTACAGCCCACCCCATGTTTAACTAACCAAACAACTAGTATTGCTAACCATTTCAACACTCATTTTATGCATACAGTTACTTCTCTTATTAACATCCCACCCACCCCTACCACCACTCCCTTGATAAAACCACAAACTAACAAAAATATCTTTACCTTCCAACCAGTACCTACTGCTATGATCAAGAAGCTACTCCTTAAATTCAAACTTACCACCCAGGCTCCAGATAAAATAACAGATGGATATGTTAAACTGGCAGGAGCAGACTAATTCTACCCACCGTCAGTCCTATTAAATAGGTGAATTAAGGAAGGAGATGTTCCCACACATTAAAAAAAAATCATACATCTTACTTCTGCATAATGTGGGAAAATCCAATAACATTTCTAACTACAGGCCTATACCCATCTTAGCTCTTCTGTCAAAACTACTAGAAAAGTGTTTTCATGGAGAAGTCCTCAGTTTTATTACAGACAATAATTTGCTCACCCCAACCCAACATGTCTTCCACCTGTGCCACATGACTACAACTACACTTCTAAACGTTATCACTTCAGGCAGCCAGTGTAAGAATAATGGTGACTCAGCCTCAACAATAGCTCTAGATCTGCCCAAGGCATTTGACACCATATCCTATCACAAACTACTTTCATTAGGCCTAGTCTCATCATCTTTATCCTGGTTTCATACCTTCTTCTCAAACAGGAAGCAAGCAGTCAAATGGGAAAATGACATCTGTACATTTCTCCTGGTAACAGTTGGAATCTCCAGAGGCTCAGTATTAAGACTTCTGCCATTCAGTATCTTCACCAATGATCTGCACACTGCAACTAAACATCCATCCATCGCACATTCTGTAGATATCTGTTCTACAAATAATCTAGACAAACTGCAACATCAAGCAGCAGAAAACGATCAACTTTAGCAAGTGGCTTAGCTACTGGTGTCATTCCAAAGGGGTTCAATACTTGTTAGCCTGGGAGGATATGGTTGACAGGACACATTGCTTTGCCAGGGATGGTCATCACCTGTCACCTCTAGGCTTTTGGATATTGGCCAAAACATTATCTACTCCTATAGTGCCATTATTGGGCATTGCCAAACAGACAGACCTTCCAACAAAAAAGCTACTCAGGAGAAGCTAAAGGTGTTACTGCTCAATGCTAGGGGTCTCAACAAGGAACTGCAGTACCTGGAAGCTCTTCTCAACCTGGAGAATGCTGAAGTCTGTGCAATTTCTAAAACATGGTTCAAAGCCATGAAAAGCATTACGGCTGTGCATGGCTATAATACCTTTCATACGTTCTGATCACCGACTGAATATGAAAGAGCATAAGGCAGGGATGTATCTCTCTACATAAAGGATACGCACACCTCAAGGATAGTCAAACAATATGACATGCTTGAGCTACTCCATGTCTAACTAACCATGGGAAAACTCCATTACCATATTCTTGCTATAGATCCCCCACTTTGAACCAGGAAACCTATACATCATATATGAGGTTATTAGAATCACTCACCATCCAGCTCAATACCATACTCATGGGTGATTTTAACTACCCTTCCATTAATTGGGAGGCATACATGACCACAAATGTGCAGGCCCGAAGATTTCTTGACTTCATAAATTCAAGTGCCCTGGAGTAGCTAGTCTGCACTGCAGTAGGGGTATACATGTCCTAGACATGGTACTCACAAATATGGGAGAGTGCTGCAACCCCTCCCCCCAGTGTTCAGATCACAAAGCAGTCTTCCTTGAAATAAAGTTAACCCCAAAAATGTTAAGAACTTCTCTAAGGTAAATTACCTCATTAAGGGACGGCATAGCTAGTTTCCAAGCTTCCCCAAATCCAGAAAACATTGAAACGTATGCAGAGGCATATACAAAAGCGCTGTATGACCATATAAACAACTGCATAGAAACAGCAGTAGCAGACTGAAATAAACACATTGCAAACTGAAAAAAACAATCCACCCTGGTGGATCCTTGGTATTGATAGGTTGTACACAAAAAGAAAGAAAATCCTGTCGAGAAGTAAGAGAGAATGTGCATGACAGAGTAAAAAGTCCCTCATTAGTTTAAACAAGTGACTCAGGGAACTAGTCAAGTCTCTGAAAGCAGACTTTGTGGTAAAATAGCCTCCAAAGCTAAAGATAACCATAAGGAATTTTTCAGTTATGTCTGCAGTTTTAAGGGCAACACCCAACAATGAGCGGAATTAGTTTAGATGGCATCAAATATACTCAGCTGAAGATATAGCAAATCTATTAGCCAACAAATTCAACTCAAATTTCACTTCCTCATCACCCTCATTTCTCTCACAAGTAATACCCTTCTTCACTCCACTGCCAATTGTCACCAAAGAAAAGGTTGCGACTGCACTCTCTAAAGCTAAAAGCATGGCTTCAGTGGGGCTTGATGATATACCAGGTTGATTCCTATACAACTTAAATCAGGACTTATCAGGCCCATTAGGAT
Organism: Protopterus annectens; assembly: GCF_019279795.1. Lineage (NCBI taxonomy): Eukaryota > Metazoa > Chordata > Ceratodontiformes > Protopteridae > Protopterus > Protopterus annectens. The sequence goes on along the minus strand of NC_056748.1, from coordinate 449,355,145 downwards.
ATCTGCTTATCCACAGCCTCCACAGTGGCTTTGTCTTGATAGAATGGAGGACAGTAACAGTCATCCCTCTATATAAAGGGGGACCAACTATTGACCCTGGAAATTACAGACTCATAAGTTTGACTAGTCTTATATGTAAAGGCATGGAAAGAATAATCATGGACCTGATAAATAATGACATACGAAACCTCCAAACACTGGTTCTGACCTAACTCAGCTTAGTCAAGGGCAGGTCACTCCTACTGAATCTGGTGGATTTCTTTGACAAAGTCATTAAGGTCATGGAAGATGGTGAAACAGTACATACCACCTACCTCAACATGTCCAAGGCATTTGGCACAATTCCCTATTCAGGTATTATAAATAAATTTACAAAACTTGGCATAAATCTCTATGTCACCGGATGGATAGCTGTTGGGCTCACAGACAGGACACATGGTTATAGTGGGTGAATCCAGATCCAGCAAGAGGCTAGTAACCTCCTATGAACCTGTGAACCTATAACTTAGGAATCACTTACCTCTGTTGAAACATGGCTACCAGACCCGCAATTACTATTAAATCCCCCCAAAAAACAAAACTGATCCTATTCACCCCAAAGCAGCCAGCTCCTCACAAATAGAAATTTATCATCACCTCCTCTTCTGAAAATACTGCAACAGAACTAATAACCAACACCAAACTATTAGGAGTCATTATTGATGAAAGTCTGAAATTTAACCACTACATAAAACAGGCAATAAAGAGACTCATCAAAAACTAGAGACCTTCCATAAGATCAAACTGTAATAAGCAGACAAAGCCAGAATAACATCTTCTTTCCTTCTCCCTGCCCTTCTTTATGCCACCCTCATACTCCACCCAAATTCTACTCTCTGAGCTAGACTAGTGTTACAACAAAATAGCTAAATTTGCTTCAAACCACAGCTACTGAACTCACCAATGCATGCCTCCAAAACAACTTTAGTGTCTCAGGATATGACAATCTCTAACTCACTCATAATTAGCGACTACTTACAAACTCCTGTACCTCCCTGAAAGGAGTCCAAGCCTAATCAATATACTCCAGCAGTATAACCCCACAAGACCACTATAGTCTAGCAACAAGCTGCTATTGACTGTAAGCAAGTCCAAGAACTCCACTCTAGACAGACTGCACTCCTCCATACTGCAAAAATCTGGAACTCTATACCCCGATCTCTTAGACAAACTGAAAATGCTAATTCATTCAAAATCAGCTAAAGCGATATCTATCGTGATACATGGCTCATGCTCCACTCCTGGCTAACTCATTAGCCTATCTGTGCCTATAACGTCATACAACTCAAACTTTTTAGTGAACTCATTCGTGCCCTTTTCTCTACTCTATCCCCACCTTATCAGCTTCAACCTAACTGTCTTTGCCAGCACAAATAGCCACAACCCCTTGTATATCTTGGAAAACATACTGCATATGGTATAGCTAAATGTCAATCCTATAAATACTTTTTAGCTACTATATCTATATTACTAAATTCTTTAAATGTTTATATGTTTCAGTAACCTATTGTTTTTAAAGTTATGTATGTTATCTTTCCAAATTGAAAAACTCCCTCCTCAGCCTCAACAAGAAAAATTAGATCACTATTGAAAACCTCGAAAGCCAATTATGAATTGAAACTAGCCTCCAAAACAAGGGGAAACACAAAGCCTTCTTCGGTTATGTGAGGAACCTCCATGGCAAAGCCCAGCTTTGTCCTGAATAAGTACTTAACGGTACCACTTACACTGATTCTGTTGAATTAGCCAACCTGCTAGCTGATAGGTTCAGTGCAAACTTCACCCCCTATCCCCCCCAAGGCCCATTTGACATCCCTGATAATTATCTTGCACCTTACATCTCTATAGAGCAAGTGTTAAAGGCCTTATCCAAGACAAAGAATACAGCTTCCTTGGGACCTGATAGTATCCCAGGCTGTATTTTGCACTATCTCCAGCAAGAGCTAGCTTCACCATTAAGCACCCTATTCAACCACAGCTTACGTATAGGCTTCATGCCAGCAGAGTGGAGAACTGCCATTGTCATCACCTTGCACAAAGGTGGTGCCACTACTGACCAAGGAAACTATTACCCCAATTAACTTGACAAGTCTGATCTGTAAAGCCATGGAGCGTATTATTCTGGATCTCATAAACAAGGACATAGGCAATCTCCAAGCACTTGATCCACCCAATTTGGATTTGACAAGGGCAGATCTTGTCTGCTGAACCTAGTTAACATCTTTGAGACTGTCACCAAGGCCCTGGATGAGGGAAAGTCAGTACATACAGCTTACCTTGACTTGGCCAAGGCCTTTGATACAATCCCCCACTTGGGCAGCATCGAAAAACTAATGCAACTTGGTGTAAATCCCTATCTTATCAGATGGGTTGCCAACTGGCTCACCGATAGTACCCACAAGGTCAAAATAGGCACCTCCACCTCTGACAGCAGACCTGCCATGGGTGGTGTTCCCCAGGGATCAGTCCTGAGACCCCCTACTGTTTGGCATCTACTTCTCAGAGGTCCAGGCAAAGACAAAAGGCCTGTGGCTGACCAAGTTTGTGGATGACTGTAAGTTTGGGTGCTGTCATTGACTCCCCAAATGATGTTAACATAGTGCAAGAGGGTCTCACAGCAACAAATGACTGGTGCCAAAATCATGTCCTCAAATTCAAAGCAAAAAAATGTATTATCATGCCATTTGGCAAAAACATAGCCCCTACTGATTACCACACCAACGACAATCCCTTAAGCAGACAATCTGTGGTGAGAGACCTGAGTACTCAGGTTGACAACAATCTCATATTCAACCATCATGTAGTAGCAGTGTTTCATCTCATAAGTGAAGGGATTGCATCCAGAAAAAAGTAAGGTTATTATCTCTCTGTATTCCTTCCTCATTAGGCCAATAATTGAGTATAATGTCCCGTTTGGTATGTACCTCTCCAAACACAGAAATTCCTCACAAAGAGAATCCATGGCCTCCAGCTCCTGTCCTATGTGGACAGGCTCAAATCACTATCACTCTACTCAGTATCGTATAGATTGCTCAGAGGTGATCTGTCTCTCACCTACAAGGCAATATCAGACCCTGCCCTACTAGAGATGTTCCATATCAGTAAGCCTTAGCTTTTCATGCATTACCCACTCAAAAGGCCTAAATCTAATATGCAACATCAACAAAACCTGCTGGAGAGACAGTTTTGTCTCTCAGAGGCTGCCCTCTCTCTGGAATAGACTTCCCATACATGCCAAACAGAGTACCTTAATGACCATATTCAAACACAACCTTGATGAGTGGATGGGAAACCACAAATTTGTCCCAGGGGTTCCACCTGTGTCCCTCATTGACAGAAGCGGCAGGTGCTGACTGAGGTTTCTTTTTTGGGGATAAACTCTTGGCTAGGCTTGTAAGGGCCCCAGGGCCATTAGACTAGTAATCTCCTATGATTCTATGAATGTGTAACTACTGTGGAGCTTTTCTCCCTGGACCTCAGCTGAAAATGTGCATCTGTTTATCCAATCACACTATCCCAGTAAAAAAAAAATGCAATAAATAAATACAAATAAATAAATAAAGGTATTGCACAAAAAATCAGTATTATCATTAATGATAGGTACACAATTTGCATTTGTGTCATGATCAGGACCCCAACTGGGCCTGAGGACATGGAGCATATTAGTAAAAGGGGTATTAGTCCATCAAATGACAGCTTAAGTAGAAGGCAGATGATATTACTGTGAATGTGTCTACCACTCTGGGAGTCCACATGTGCACATGCAAAAGAAATAGATCAGAGAACTGTACCATTTTCTTCCACGGGACAGTACTTTAAGATATCTCACTGTTGAATGTAAGTCAGCCTACTTGGAAGTATCAGCTGATGTAAATACACAAATGAGCAATGCACAAAATTTCACCATCATAGGGGCAGTACCTGGCAGACTATGGACGATGGCTTGGCAACACAGTGCAAGTGAAGACACTCATTGGAAACTTTATATGTGTGACTTTTCTTCCACATGGGATGCTGTTTTTGTGCATCAGCTGCAGATGATGAACCTCTCTGTCCTTCCCAAACATGTGCAGCCTAACACAGGCTATTATGCAGAAAGTATGTGACCTCCATTCTTGGAAATTAAAGTACATAAATAGCTTAGATGAAGTTCTTCATTACAGTAAGGAAAAACTCAGTAGACATTTCTTCCGTGCACAGAGCTATTTAATATGGTGATGTCCAGATGGTCTCCAGCAGGACACCGTAAATCCCCACCCTCATTGGTAATGGACATAACAACTATATCTAGGACTGCACAGATGATACAGGTAACATGCCAGAAAATAGCTGCTGCATACCACAGCTCTATTATGTAAACATGTTGAAGACTTACTTCTGGCATTGACTCAGCCACTTAAGGTTTGTTCTAGCTAATTATGGAATTAGGAGGAATGTTTTGTTATCGTTTCTTTTTGTGAGGAAAACTCTGCTTTAAATAATTTAGTTTCTTGTATGGTACAAATCAGTACTTTTGTTACACTGTAGGTGTGATTCAGTTGATACTTTTTCAAAGGCTTTGGCCACTGGTACTGTGTTGAGGAGGTTTACCTGGCTGTGTTCTCAGAACCTCCCAGATGAATTTAAAAATGAGGTTTTAAATTCTCCTTTGGGTAGAGATTTAGTTTTTGGCCCCAACTATGCAGGTGTTATCAAAAAGTGTAATTAAAAGGGTAAGTTGATAAAGGGCATCTCAAGATTTTTCAGCCCTCCTTTTCCAAATTTTCTAAGGGATGCTCGAAATCCCTCATATAATTTTGGCAAAACACAAAATAAACAATTTCAACAAAACACAGTTAAACAGACATTTAAAAAGAAATGACAAGGGGGGGTCAAAAAAGAATTCAGGAAACACCCAAAACAAAGGGCAGTCTAACAAGTTAGAATGACTATTTAAGGAGCCTTGTCTCCCCTACCACCACGGCAGTCCCTTTTCCCTTCCAGATAGTTTGACTCTCTGATTTTCTTTCTGGCAACAAATAGTTTCAGACAAATGGGTTACAGATGACAGTAGGAGGAAATTCACCCTGTCTAGGGGTAATCCCTCATCCACTGGACCAGACTCTTTTATTGCCATCTATCCTTCATCACATGTTGTCCCAGGGAATGATAGAACCAGTTCCTCCTTCCCAGGTTAGGCAAGGTTTTTATTCAAGCATGTTTTTAGTGCCAAAGAAATAAAACACTTGGAGACTAGTTCTAGACCTTTCTAAACCTGTTTGTGATAGTGCTCAAGTTCATAATGCTGTCACTTCACAACCTGTTACCTCCTCTTCCTCATTCAAATTTCCTAGTAACTCCAGATTTAAAACATCCTTATCATCACATTCCTGTTCATCCAGACCTCAGATGTTTAAGGTTCTATGTGGCTGTATCGTATTATCAGTTCTCTGCCTTACCCTTTGGACTGTCCACTACATCAAGAGTGTTCACAAAGTGTCAAGTTCCATTTATAGCTCATTGCAGGCAGCAAGGTATCCATATTTTTCCATATTTAGACAACTTACTTATCTTTGTAGAGTCTTTTTAAAAGTGTCAGGAATCTCTCATTTGGGTGAGAAACCTCTTACACAAGGCAGGATTCCAAGAGCACATTCAAAAGTATTTTTTTGTCTCCTTCAAAAAAGATTGTATTCCTGGGGTGTCAGACACTTCAGTTCAGAGTTTTTCTTCCACAAAAAAAAAAAATATATATATATGTGTATGTATATATATATATATATATATATATATATATATATATATATATATATATATATATATATATATATATATATATATATATATATATATATATATATATACACACACACACATATATGTAGATCAGTATCTAGATCTATTTCTAAGGTTTTACATTCAGACTTCAGTTACTGCATGGGAATATCTCAGGATTTTGGATCTCATGGCATCTATGATTCCCTTGATACTCCTGGTAAGACTCCACATGAGAAAGATACAATGGTATCCAAAATCTCTTTGGTCCCAGCACCAACACCCTTTGAGCTTTCTAATCCCAGTTTTGGGGTTTGTCAAAAGGAAAATCATTTGGTAGAAACCACAAAAAAATCCTTAAATCTAGCTCTGCCCCCCCCCATCCCTATTCCAAAGCAGTCATTCACCACAGACACCTCAGACTCTGCTTGGAGAGCAATTTAAGGGGGGATAAATGTGCAAGGTGTATGGGACACCAATAACAGATGCAAGCACAAAAATATAAAGAGATAATGGCCCTGAGCAAAGCACTCAATGCTCTGAATCATCTTTGGTCCTGCGGACGAACATGTGGTTACAGACAATACCACAGCCATATGGTACATCAACAAGCAATGGGAAACCAGGTCATACCCTTTTTGCAGACTAGCCATGTTAGCTTGCAATCTAGCTGCACAGCACATTCTCATTCTACAGGCATGTACATTCTGTCAGAGCAAAACTGTATGGCAGACAAGCTGAGCAGGACATTGCAGACCCTCAGAAAAGGACACTCTATCAGGGGGGTCTTCTAAGATTTTATACATCTGTGGGGAGTTCCTCAAGCAGACCAATTAGCCTACTCCCTGAAAAAACAACTGGAAAGATTCTGCTCCAGGACTCCATTTAAGAAGGCCTGGAAGACAAGATGCCTTTTCTTTTCTTTTTTTTTTGGGACAGGAATGTTCCTGTATATCTTTCCACACTTTCCACTCATATGCAGGATACTTCTAAAGATTCAAAAGGAATCCCCGAGGATCACCGTGGTAAACCCTTCTGTCCCAGACAACACTGGATCTACCTTTGTCTGGAAATGTCCAGTGGCAATTACCATAAGTTTCCTCACAGACAGGATCTACTCCCAAAAGATGTAGGGTTTTTCCAAACACCCCGACTGCATTCAATATCAATTGACTGCTTGGATGATAGGGTCTTAATTCCATTAAGGCACCTATTTATGCCACATAACAAAAAACCGACACGGTCTACCATGGCTGACATACTTTTAATACATGAACAAGACAAAACAAGAAGGATCCTTCTTGTTTTGTCTTGTTCATGTATTAAAAGTATATCAGCCATGGTGGAGCGTGTGGGTTTTTTGTTATTGGACTTTTTGTATTCTACCTTATCGGTTCTTCAGTTCTCCTGAGTTTGGTTGTATTTGTTTATTTATGTAGCATGTACTAATGGAGGCAAGAAAGCCTGCTACTAGAAAATTATATATTAGGAAATGGAAAAGGTTTTCTAGTTGGTGCCAACAGCATAACCAGGACCCATTCAGGGTTATTTCATAGGTTCATAGGATGATACTAGGCTATTGGCCCAGAGGCCCTTATAAGTCTAGCCAAGAATTTTGCCCATGTTCCCACTAAGTCAGCATCTGTTTCCCCTGTCCAGAAGGGGCACAGGTAGGATCCTAAGGGTGTATTTTCTGTTTCCCATCCAGTCGTCCAGGTTCTTCTTAAGGAGGGCTAGTGAGATACTCTGCTTAACATGGAGAGTGAGTCTAATCCACAGATGGGGGAGTTTTGGGACACAAATCTCTCCAGCCAACAAGTTCTATTAATGTCACAGACCAGGTTGAGGCCTTGTGTGCAGGTTGTATGAGTGGAGTTTGACTTACGGATATGCAGCAACTCCATCAAGGCTGGGTCTGAGATGTCCTTGTATGCCAGATGCAGGTCACCTCTGAGCAGTCTGTATGAGTTTGAGTAGAGGGACAGGGCTTTTAGTCTATCTGTATAGGATAGGTATTTAAGACCCTGGATTTTCCTGGTCAGGAACCTCTGTGGTCTCTCCAGCTGCTGCATACGCTTGTCAAGGTACATGCCAAAGGGGTCATTGTATTAGATAATGGGTCTGATATGGGAGAAGTACAGGGATGTTATGACCTCCTTGTTCCTGGATGAAATACCCTTACTTATGAGGTGGGGCAAGTAGAAAGCCTTCCATACAACGGAGGCAACATTGTGGTCAAAAGTCAGGTTGCTATCAACCCGGGTGCCCAAGTCCCTCATGACTGATTGCATGCTTAGTGCATTGTTATTAATGTGATAATTAGTGGGGGTAATGATGCTTGTTTTTGCATTCAGTTTGAGGCCATGCTTCTGGCACCAGTCATTAGTTTGGGTAAGACCCTCTTGGAGGATGTTCACATCACTAGGGGAATTTAAGACAGCACCTAGCGTGCAGATATCTGCAAACTTGATCAGCCACAGACCACTGGTTTTGGCTTGCACCTCAGAAAAGTATATCCCAAACAGTAGAAGCCCCAAGACCGATCTTTGGAGTATGTTGCTTATTACAGGTCTGCTACTAGAGGTGGCTTCCCCTGTTCTGTCAGTGAGCCAGTTAGCTAGGTATCTGGTAACATACGGGTTGATGCCTAGCTAGGAGAGTTTATCTATTATGCCCGAGTGGAGAACAGTGTGAAAGGCTTTGGCTGGGTCAAAGTAAGTGGTGTGCACCATCTTCCCCTCATCCATGGCTTTGGTGACTGTTTTGAAGAAGCCGACCAAGTTTAACAGGCATGATATACCTTTGACAAAACCAACTGTGTGGGGTCAAGCGTTTGGAGATTGGCAATGCCTTTGTTTATAAGGTCCATGATAATGCCTTCCATGGCCTTGCAGATCAGTCTAGTTAGGCTGATGGGCCTATAACTGCCTGGGTCAGTTGACACTCCACCTTTGTGTACAGGGATGACAGTGGCTGTTCTCCATTCCTAAGATCATAGGAAGTTACTAGGCTATTGACCCTGAGGTCCTTACAAGCATAGCCAAGAATTTAGCCTATGTTCTGCTCTTATTTGCTTGTTCAGGCTAAGGAGAGATTGCTTAAAATTAGGCACCTGCTCCTTCTTGGTTTTGGACAGCATTTATTTCCTTTTATTATAGAGTTTCTTTATTACAGATGTCCACCAGACAGGTTTGCTCTTCCTTGAGGAGGAAGATTTTTTCCTATTGGGTATTTCTGATACCATGCAGCTATATAAATGGTTGTATAGTACTTTGGTGTAGGTTTCGACATATGCGCCAGTTCCTATGGAGGGGGAGAGGGCTGTGAAGCTGTTTATACCTTCCCTCAAGAGGTTGTAATCAGCTTTGGAGAAGTTTTTTTGCTTGATCCTAGCTAGGGGAGGGTCAGGGGAGATGGTGACTTCGAAAGTGACCGCTTTGTTGTCAGATCTTACCAGGGAGGATGACATTGTAGGGATGCTGCAGGGGTTAGTCATGTTGGTTAATATCAAGTCTAAGATATTTTTAACTCTTGTGGGGGTGTTGACCAGCCGGTGTAAGGCATTTGCATTGACAAAATCAAGAAATCTCTGGGCATTTGTTCTTTGGCATGAGTAGCTCTTCCAATCAATGACTGCATAGTTAAAGTCACCTAGAATCAGGCTAAAGGGTTAAATCCTGACAGATTCAAAAAGGTCCAGATAGGTGGACTGGGCATCCTGAGTCAATGTTGGGGGCCTGTAGTTAGCTATGATTTTAACAGGGGTCTTGTCAATGGTTAACTGCACCTGGACTGTCTCCTGTGCGTCATACTGTTTGACCAGCCTGGAGGTGTGTTTGCCTTTTATATTGATTGCAACTCCATCTCCTTTTGCTTTTCTGCCCACACTTTGGGGTCTTAATGTATGATAGGATAAGTAACTCGGTATGGCTGGGGTACTCTCCACAACTTTGAACCAGGTTTCTGTAACTGCACAAATGTCAACACCTTCCAGGGTTAAGAATGCTTGCAATGAGTACAGTTTTATGTTTAGACTTCTAGCATTTAGCAGCATGACCTTTAATTTGTGTTTTGATGACATTTTCATGTTGGTAGTTTGACCTCATGGCATTGCCTAAAAAAAGCACTATGGGGGAGGCAAGAGCCTTTGCCAGAAGCATGACAAAGTATCATGGTTTGTCAATCATGTCTTTCCAGGCTGTCAGGTACTGGATCCCCTTGAAATGATACCAGAAACTAAGCCAATTGTTAAAGTCAATCATTTTCTGTTTGTATTGAGGCATCATTCTGGGTGACAGTAGAATGCAGCTTAAGGCTAAGAACATACCTGCCTGAGACACATATTCATTGAGCTCAATCATGTCTCTCTTCATATAATCCAAGGAGGTACGTCTCAAGTCATTCACACCATGACAACTGTGTAAGTAAATTTACCATAACAATAGATATTTGAATGTTCACTGTTTTTTTGGTGTGTTGTTTTTGACAGGATGTGGACTTTTATTTTTTATTGTTCCACTCATTGTCCTTTTAGGGCTCAGCCACCCTCTCTCTGTTGGCGTGAAAGCTCTGAAGGGCTTAGAACCTAAACCTGCTTTTTTGTCAGCTCAGCTCAAGCTTTCTAACTGTTTTTGCATGTGGAAGGTACCCTGAAGCTTTGGGTGCTGGCTGGCTGTTATATTGTTAAAGGAAACAACCCATATAGTTCAGGCTACTGCAGCAGTAATCATTCAAACATCGACTGTTATGGTAAATTTACTTATACAACTGTACTTTTTGTTCAGTGCTTTGGTTACATCATTGAAATGTTACTGAGGGATCCTATTAACATCCTGGCTATTTAAACTGGTGAAAGATTCTGTCTCATTCATGGTGAGAGAACAATTTTTTTCAGTTTGGACCATGTTTTAATCTGGTTTAGTTCCAAAAGAGCACTGCCTTTATGTTGGGAAGGGTGATTTTTAAGTCATTTGCTGGTGACCAATTGTGAAAATAATGTTTAGTTCTTTAATGAGGAAGGTTGCCAAAAGTAACAGTATGAATTTATTGCTGTAATACTGCCTTTGTATAAAATGACTTTACAGATGGGGTCATACAAGATGAAACAAATGGTGAATAGAACAAGAAATAGAAAAAGTATCTTGGGACACTTCATCTAAGTGATTATATGGTTAAGAAAAACAGAAAAAAAATTTTGATACTGGTGTGTGTGTTGTGAAAGTAATTTTTGAAGCACTGTATGGTGTCTATGTACATTCCATATCTGTGAAATACATGAATGGGCAGGTTTTGATTGTCTACATCAGGGGCCTTGTCAGTGACCATGTGTCATGAAAGGTTTCCTTAATCCATCGCTCTAGATAAAGATGCACTTCTAGAGAACTCTGCCTTTCATGGTACTGTGCACAGACCTAACCCATGCTGGTTAGTAAACAAAAGTAAGGAGGAAAACCTGAAGTACTTTGAGAGGAAGGAAGGGTAATGTGACACTGCAAGAAGTCCCAGACTGAGGGAGTAAGATTATAACTGTTGTTTTCCTGAGAAGTGGGATATTTCTCAATAAAATAGAAAATGGCAACTAAGCAGAAAGAATGACGCAGTAAGTGAATTACAGGCTTTGTAAAATGTTGGCTAAGACCATCACCACTAAAATATTATTACTTAGTGTTATTCTTGGGAAGTTGTTTTACTTATGAGGGTTCTAGTATTTTACAAATGAAGTTCAGCAATCAGTTCACACCTATGCCTTCTAAACACTTAATTTCTGCTTCCTGGCTTGCTCTGTCTGCTTTTCTCTCCAAACAACTTGCCCTTTAATCTCCTATTCCTCCTTGGACTATTTCTTTCACATTCTTATCCATCTCAGCTACTGGGTGCTAAACTTAATTGTTAATCTCAGGCTTTGGCAGTTTCTTTTTTAGGTGCAAAGCCATTTCTTCTACTTGTTTTCTGTATGTCTTATTAGTTTTCATTGCTTATCCTCTTTCTTGGTATAGCTATTAGGGAAAGCTTTATGTTATGGGAAGTTGCACTTATTTCTATGCTTTGAAATTCTTCTTGCGAACTGTTAGTGTTGGATTTCTTCTCAGCATCCCACCCATTTCTAACAGCTCTTACATTTAGCAGGGCCTGATGCCCTGCAATCTTAATCATATACATATTTGATTCTGAAACATGTAATTGATAGCTTCTCTGCTCAGTGTTTCTGTTATGTTGTACTTCTGTTTTTTTGTTTTTTTTTTGTGTAACTTTGTGTAGTAGTCTGCCATTATCCTGATTTTCTTTCTGTCATTTCCAGTTACTTTGCTGATCATGGTATTCAATAAGATTAATTTATTTGTAGAATATGAGTGAAATTTGTGGAGAGCATGGACTGACTGCACTCCGGCTTCCTTTCAGCTCTATGAAATCTATTTCCAAGCCATGGACTTCAGTAATAGTGTGCTTCATTTCAGTATACCTACTTGCATTTTTATACTGGACCTCCTTGGTTTGTTTTCTTCTGAATCTCTGCATTTTCCAGTTTTATTTTATTTTAATTTAATTTATTTATTTTAAATTCATTTACTAGAAAAGCTTGACTGGGCAAAGCCTCTTTTCATCAGAGGCTTGGTGTGAAAAGCTCCAGAAAAAAAAATTTAAACCGATGATAAAAATATATCTTATGTCACAATTATTTATTTATTTGTGTACCAAAAGGAGATTATATTTGATAAAAAAATAATAAAATATATGGCAAGAGTAATTCATAGTGCGTTACGAAGTAAGGTTGCATCAAAAATGTGTTACTATTTTTGTCATGGTTAAGTTTGTATGCACTACAGATGACGAAAATCTGAAGCTCTGCAACTGTGTTTGAGTAGAAATTGCAAGTCAGACAAGATTGTGTAGCAGGAAAGGTGACAAGTTTAGACTAAGGCTGAAATTGTTAGCTTATTGTTAAAAACTGTGTAAAGTACTATCTGCTGATTGGTTAGTTTACATTTGAAAACACTACATAGAAAAGAAGAAGCATATAACAATTATTAGTGGAACATTTTGTAGCATAATTATTCATATTTAAATTGTGTCTTGTAGCTCTTTGGAATAGGGTCAAAGTTTATGAAGCAGCCAGTTAGGTTATAAGGGTGATGTTGCTTTGAATTTTGTTGGTTTTTACTAGAAGCCAGTATTACTAAGTCATTATTATGAAGGAGATGCTTTTGTTGGTTTATAGCGAGGTTGCATTACTATTAATACAATTGAGAAGGGGACTGTGCCTAGATACCTTAGGGACTCCAGAATGTTGCATTACAGTGCAGAATGCTGTAGTTTGATAACTTCCTCTTAATATTCTGTGTTGAAGGACTGCCAAATCTTTCATGCAGGTGCTATTTATAAAAAACTGTGAGTTGTAGTAATTTATTGAGAGATAATACTGAAACCTTTAATAAGGTCTATGAATATTGTACTAACTATATTTTCACTTTCCGCTTGTTTATAAGTTTGATCAGTAACATTAAGAAAGGCAGCTCTGTGGCGATAATCTTTCCAGAAGCTGTGCTCCAGAGTGAGTTATTTTGTGAAGGTAGAGTATTTTACTACTTGTAAAGTATTTCTTTTTTGTGGATATTTGTTAATGATGGTAGAAGGAAAATTTGTTAGAAATGATCTGGAGGTATGGGATTGCAGAACTTGTAAATGGATGTGAGTATGACTGCTTTCACTAACTTTGGAAAGATAATATTTGCTAGGTAAAGGTTTATAATGTGTTATAGGAGTACAGCAATAAAAGTATGCTTGCATGTAAAATCCAGGGCAGAGTTTATTATAACCTTTACAATCATAAGATCAGAAGAATTTGAGCCATATGATAATACTAACAAATTTTGTGGGCTTTAGGGATTAGGGAGTGAGGCTGGGACTGTGGGTTGGTTTGACTGACTGCTTTATACTTTGAGAAATTGTTACATTTACATGTGAAACAAATCTGCAAAGTATGAGGTCTTTCTTTTTAACAGGTGGTTGATAAGATCTCCTTATCAGAAGCATGTGCACTGCTACTATGAGTCCTGACACATCAAAAAACATAACTGCAATTCATAAAGGGGAAAAAAAAGGAACCCCCCCCCCTGAATTCCCTATTACATCTTTAAAACATTTTTTGCAGAAGTGTGTGATCACCTTCAACCCCTGATATGGTGGCTTCATCCTCTTAAACCCACTACTTTTATAAACTGCTTTGAGATTGCTGTACCTCAGATATGAGAGGCCATTCTGAGATACCACTCTTTTGGAGTTGTTGTATATTACATTAAATGTACTTAATTTTTGATAGTGTAAGAAATACACTCAACATATTTGGACTTCTAATAGACACCCAGCCGATGGAGTATAGTTGAGGTATTTGTAGAATGTGACAATTACTTAGAATGATCTTCCAGTGAGGATATTTTGTACCTTCCAGAAAAGTTTAAGGCTGTTGGCCTAAGAGTTTAATTTGTTTTGTATATACCCATATATGGTCTTATTCCAAAATCTGTTTGTACAATACTTTCTCAACCATTTTTTGAAGACTTGGGTTGAAATGGGGTAGGATGAAGTTTAGTGCTTTTATTTTTAGTGGAAAGGATTTGTTTTACAGGGGTAGAAGGAGATTTAGTAGACAATATAATGTTGTAGTGCATTATGTTGAGAACCTAATATCTGGTCTGTATTAACTAATTTGTGTAATAGGAGGGGCATATCACTCTTATGGAAGGTGCAGAATGTGCTCACTTATTCTTCCTGGAGGTATTGTGTTGATACTAGAGAAAGTGGCTAGTAAGATGTGTGCACTAAGTATTACCTGAGTACTGTGGAGATACATTGAGCTATTGGTTACTAACCAGTCCAGGGCTGAGTAATTTCAGGTACCTGTTATTAGTCTAGATGAGAATTGTTTGATTTGTTGTACCTTATAACTGAAGTATAAGCAGTTATCAGTGGTGACTGAAAGGCCCCAGGTTTTTGTTGAATTCTACTTTTAGAAAGTTGTTGTTTGGAATGTGCTGGAGCATTTGAAAGAGGACAGTATCTTTTCTTTTAATGCAAGGGGGTTGTATAGGATGCCTGCACATAATATGAGGTGCTTCCTAATTGTACAAAAGCATTTTCTCTGGCTTATGATAAGGTCAGTGAGGTAAACTGGTGTGGTCATTTATTTATTTATTAATGTTTGTTTGTGGGAGTTTATTTTCATTATGACATGTCAGTTACCATTCATGTTCCTGAACATATTATTTGAATTACCAGATGTGAATGCTGAGCAGATGCTGTAAATGGTGATGTGAAATAATACTCCCTGGTAGTCTGTTAGTGTATGTTGAAAAATCAGTATTGCTCTCTGGGTTTTTTGTCCTTATGCTGTGGAATTATAATGCTGAAATGAACTAACAGGCAATGTGTTGTGGGTCATGGGTATAATGAGGAGGATATGGATATGATTTTCTTTAAGAAGGGAGATCTACTCATTTTTAAATGTGTTTGGCTTGAGATGCTATTAATTCTTTAAGTCACATATTATTGTGTGTAAAATAAAATTGTTATATAGATTCATAGGAAGTTACTAGGCATGTAGTCCAGGAGTCCATTGAGGAGTCTAGACAAATTTTTCAGTTGCCCCAAAGAACTGATTAGTTAAGTGACTTGCTCAAGGTCACACAGTAGGAAAATGGATGGTGAGAGAATCAAACCCTGGACCACAGAAAACACCTTGTTAATGGCACATAGCCTTAATCCTCTGTATTAACTTCTGGGCTACAAGTACACACTATTTAGTAGAGATGTGACGGGTGTAAAATATATGCCCATTTTTAATGCTGAATTTTGTCTTAGTAAAAAAGAGTCCTTCAGCATTCCTGCATTAATGGTACATCTAAATAAAATTATTTTCCCTTAGTAAAGGTAATATTTTTTACCCGCGGTAGTGGTGGTGCTGCGGTAGCGTTGTCGCCTCACAGTAAGACACTGTCCGGTTTGATTCTCAGCTAGAGCGTCTTCTGCGTGGAGACATGCGTGAATGGGCGTACCTTCGTTGAAGGTCGTGCGTCAGGCCTGGCAAGACGGTACGTAAAAATCAACTGCCAATCATTAGCGGACCAGAGTTCCAATGTGGCGACCCCTAACCGGGAAAAGCTGAAAGACACAAACAAACAAACTCTGTGTTTTTGTGGTTATTAACACATAGCCCTGCTTGGGACATCTAATGCCATGTTACACTGGTTTAGTATGTATTTTGTTTCTGTCATTTTAGTAGGATTTAGACAACAGTTATCTTTTTACCACTCAGGTGGGAAAGGAACTACCACTGCTTTAATAGTTTTGCTTAAGTCAGCAGGAAAATATAGTCTTGGAAGGACTTAAGGTAAGCAGGTTATGATAATGGAAACTGAAGCCTTAATTCCTGCTTGGTTTCATGGTATAGCATGATAAAGCCTTGACTGTGATTTAGATGACCCAAGTTTGAGTAGTATCTGGGGCACTGGAAAAATATGGCAGGGAAGGATGGGAGTGAGTAGCTGATGCTAGCTCACTCATCTTGGGGGGGGGGGGTGCTGGCTGAAGTTGTTTGCACTTATCACAAAGCATCAAAAATCAATGACTTTGCTACACCTCACATGGATGAGTTAAGAGCTGGTCAAGTTCAGCTTAGAGAAGTTGAGTTATTTAGTTGCTGTTTTCTGCAGCAAATAGCTAACAACGTAGTTTCTAAATGTACTTCAGCAGTGATTTCTTTCTTTCTATTGGGATAGTTTTCCTTTGTTCATGTTTGCACAATGGCAAAACTGATATATGTAATTCTGGGGGTATATGAAGCTTGTCCCATACAAGGGAACTGTAGTAGATCCTTGCACCTAAAATATGCTTAATTTCTGTTTTTTTTTTAATCTGGATTAAATTATAACTACTTGCTTTTGTCTGGTAATATCATTGTCCAGATGTTACTCAACAAGTCATAAAGGAAGCAAAAGCAACTTATGAGCAAGATTGTGACAAGCGTGGACAGAGTGTGGCGAGCACCCATTTAATATGAGCATTCATATCAACTCTCTGAATGGACTTTTAGTGGAAAAAATAGCAATGCCTCACTGTGTACATGTTTGTGTGTGTAATTACTTTTGTGTGGCCCCTATGGTTGGGCAAGGGACTGGCAGCAAGCTGGGAAGCAGTGAACTAACTTGATAAGCTTTATGACTACAGGAGGTCTATGGTGATATCAGTTCTGCCCTATAGGCCCGTTAACTGTCAGGCAGGACACCCAGTGGGAGCCATTTGGTGGGAAGGTGGCTGCATTAAAGGCTGTTGGCCTACAGATCTAAGGGGTATAGCAACCTTCATACTTGCCTTGATGATGGCTCCCTTCAGTTGGCTGTCATTCGGGGTAGTGGCCAGCCTGTCAGAGGAATGAAGAACTGTAGTAGAAAGGGTGATTGGTAGTAAGTGTGGAGGCAGAAAATATGTAGAAAACATATATTCTCAATTTAAATGGAATTTGCTGAACAAGTCTAGGAGGCAGTTTAAGATGACTGGCCAGCTGCAGTTCCATCAAATCACATGTGTTCATTAAGTCAAATAAGTTTATTCTACCTGAATGTTTCAGATGTACAGATGCTTTTGCTGGAGTATATGTATTCCCTGACAAAAAAGGAATTGTGCTTCTGAATGCAATGCCATTGTCCCAAGATTATCATTCTTAAAAAAAAAAAAATTAAAAAGGAACAATGTCTGGTCATGGTTTGTCTTCCCTTTGAAAATGTAATCATATAGCCTTCAATATCTTGAATCACATAAAGATCTGTTTTTTTTTTATTTATTTTTTTTAAGAAAGTTACATTTTTCTTTTGATCTGTTTGACCAGCATAGTCTGTTCCTTCTTGAGGTGTATCCCCTTGCTTTTTCCTTGGGTATGCATTAAGACTTGCATTTTTCTCAGATTCTGTCTGGCTGATATTTTTGTCCTGATTGTATAGATTCAGAAGAGTTTTTTTAACCTTGATGGATCTTATTGTTCTAATGGTAATTACCTCACAGCAAGAGGTTCTCCGAATTGATTCTTGGCTAGGGTGCCTTCTGTGTGGAGTCTGCAAGTCCTCCTGTGGTCGCGTGAGTTTCCTCCAGGTGCTCCGGTTTCCTTCCACATCTCAAAGACATGCTGTAGGTGAATTGGAAACTCTAAATTAGCCCTAGGTATGAGTGAGTCCATGTGTGTGCCTTTTATAGAAGGTTGAGCACCGGGCTGGCAACTCGACACCGTAAAACTCTACTGCCAATTGTTTTGTGGTCAGTTGTTCTTCTGTGGTGACCCCTAACCAGGAAAAGCTGAAAGAGGAAGACAATTGTTCTTTTGGTAATTGAACCTTTGATAAGATTAGTTGAAGTCATGTAATATACTATAATTTAGAATACTTGATGCTTTCAGGGAATTCTGTTCTCTGTGATGGCTTTATTGATTGGCCTTGAACATTTCAATCATGCTATTAACTAGAAGCCATTGTGGAATGAGCTTTCTGGACTGTATAACAAGATTGTGACAAAAATGTTTAAAGTGGATTTTATTGAATGTTGGACAATTGATTGAATTCAGTACTTGTGCATTCCAAACAAAAAATATTTTATCCAGCAATGGGATAATCGAGCTTGATGTAGATACAAACAATGACAACTTCTCCGGGTAGGTAAGTGGATTCCACAAGTATAACAGTATAAAATCCACAACAAGAAACTTAGAATTCAGCTATCTTATCTAGAAAATGATTTATTGGCAAGGAAAGCTTTCAAGTTTAAAGATTCTTTCTCAGTGCTTAAAATCTTGGATTCTAAGTTACTTGTTGTATACTGGATGTAGATACCACAAAATGGGGAAGAGAGAACCAAGAATATTCATCAATCACAGCTATAAAAACTGCCTTTTCCATTATTTTGACAACTCTAACAGCTACAATGGCACACCTTCGGTCTTATTAGTCTTAAACTGATATAGAAAGCAACTTATGAAAACAAAATCTATCATAGGGTATGGCCTGGCAAACATTGATAAGTTCATTGCAATAGCCCTTGTTTCGACTATTCCTAGCTGTGTTTAGCGCTACTGATGTTCAACTAGGTGAAGTTGGGATAAGTGGTCTAACATTTTTTAGCAAATATCAACAGCTATCTTATACTGTTAATGCATTCTGATATTTTTCAAATGACTTTGGAATTTATTCCCTTCCATTGTTTATGTATATCTTGTACCGTCCACGTGTTCTGCATAATTCTTTCATTCTATGAAACATCATGTCATTTTCTCTTTTCTGTACAATTTCAGTTATAGAGGTAATGCTCTTGAAATAGCACACTTTGTAATAATGTTTTGTGACATTCTGTGTGTAAAATGGGGCACATGGTTTTAAATATGCTGTTTCTTGAAAGATTTAGAAAGGTTAGCCAGACAGCCAGACAAATGAGTGCTTTAGTTCAAATAATAAGACATTGGTTGCAGGTAATGGTATGTAAAAGACTGTAACCTGGAAAGCAGCATTTAGGAAGTTTTTTTTGCTTGCTTAGGAGGAAAATTGTGAGACACAGGAAGGTCTTTGTCAGATGATCCATGTTTTTTGAAACTGGATGATTCACTGGTCACCTATTGTAAATATGATCTAAGGCAAGTCAGGACAAGAGGTTTGTTATGAAACTGAAAGGAATGCCTAGTTAATACTTGCAGCTGGGACATTTATTTTGCAGCCTCTGCTGGAAGGTTTGGGTGGAAATAAGCCTACTAAATGAGTTGTCCCTATAGACAATGACCCTTACTTTTAAGCCACTCTGAATAGTGTAGATATTCTTGAAAGGTGACTATGGGAAGTTTGGGGTTTACTCCATCCAATCATCCTTAGGTTATAAATAGCAAGAAATGGTAAGTAACCTTATTGCCACAAAAGGCTGTTTGATCAGGGGATTAAAACTTCTAACTGTTTGAATTGTTGGCCAAAAATGCCTAAGAAGGAGAAGAGGAGGATATGGAATTTGGACAATCTGGAACCTCCAAACAGGACATTGAACAAATAAACTCTTTTTTTGGAAATCCAGCAAGACAGCAACTGAAGAGTTACACACAGGTAGAAGTGAAACTTTCACCAAACCATTGAATAAAACATTCTGATGGGTATCTTGCATCAATAGTCTTTGAGGCCATTATTGCCACTCCTGTGGCATTGAGGGATAAAGCCCTGACTACAGCCTAGGTGACCCAGGTTCGATCAGCTGCTGAGGTGGTTGATGGAGTGGCAGGGAGGGATGGGCATGTCTATCTTGGGGAGGAGGTATCTGACAATTAAACTCCCCAATGGGAGGCATGGTCCAAAGAGGAGAGTTGCCCTCAGACGTGTGTTGACAAGTGAAAGGCAGGGCAGGGGGCAGTGAAAATTGTTAAGTCATGCATAAACTCCCCAGCTAGAAAATGGACAACAGACAGCCCCTCCCAAGATGCCCTTAGGTTCCTCACTGGCCCCTGCTTAAATTTGGGCATACGACCAGGGGCTGAGTTGGAGTGTTAGTAGACCCAGCGTAGGACATAGGGTACAGGGATGGCTGTCAGAATGACAGTAAGGCAGGAGGAAAAATAAAACAGGCTGTGAGGAAATTGCAGTTAGTTTCAGAGCTGAGCCCACAATATATCTTTGTTGCGAGAGGGGAGGGAAGGACACGTAATAGATAAGGAATAGAAGGATGATTGTTCTTATAATGAAACTTGCTGGCATTATGTAAATCTGATTTACCAACCAATTAACAAAAAGCAAATGCACCTCACGAGAATACAGGGAGTATGCACTATTGTTTTATGCATGGACTTTCAGCATCCACACTCAGACTAAAACTCCAACTGACCACCTGCTGAGTTGAGCTGAGTTTTTGGCCTAACACTCTAGGCCTCTCTCTCACTACTTTCTAAGTGTATTTCAATGCCTTCCAGTGTCCCTTTGCCATGGTAGCTACCTTTAAAACAATTTCACACACACACACACACACACACACACACACACACACACACACACACACACACACATCCACTGTGACAGTAGGCTAATAATAACTCCAATTCCCCACCTGACAAGGTATGTCTGCTACTACCCTAAATTTTTGAGCTAGGGACCCACTAATTACTCCTCCACTCTTGATTACTAGCTAAATAATTATATGAGATATAAAGGGTAAAGTGTTGAGCAGTTCTGCCATTTAGAGGCAGATACCAGCAGTTTGTCCCCAGTTAGCAATGAATACTCAATTATCAATTAATAAATTATTAAAAGATGACCAGCTACAATTTTTTCAAAGTCAATAAGTAAAACTAATCAGGTTATACAGTAGGTATACAAGTTAAATATGAACAGATGTATGCATCTGCAAAGAAGAGCAGAAAAAATAATCAATCACACTGGTAGAATACTTGAAAGCACTAATACTGGGCAATTAGCCTGATTAAATGGAGCTCAAATAATAGTGAATGTCAAATGACCTAAGTTATTAAAAGACTGTACTAAACAGCAAACATACACACACACATTCACACATCAAGTTCCATAGCAGGACTGATTTATATAGTTGCTTCAGCACAGAAAGTTCTAGCTTTTTTTCCCTGTAAGATCTAGAGACTACTGATTCAGTTTTTCACATTTACACTAAACCACCATAAAGATCAGCTAGAATTGAACACTGGGATTTCATGTCTTTTTGTTAAGTGTTTCACCTGGCCTTTAGGTCATCATTACTGACTGGTCCTTTTATGCACCACCCCTGTAACTGCAGGCTAATTATTATTTTCCTGAGTTATAAATATCACTTACATTGCATAGACAACTATGATTTCAGCAAAATAAGGGCACACATTTTATACATATATTTTTCTCTAATAAATAATCTCCGGTCTCGCTGCAGGTTGACGCTGGGGTAGGAAAAAATATAATAAATAGTCCAATAAACTGTAACAAACCCCAGAGTTAGCAAGTGCAAGTCCACGAATGGCAGAATCCAATACAATGAATGTTAGGCAGCCAAGCAACTAATATCAGTATACTGTTTATTATAAAAATAAAGATAAGCGCTTTCGCTTCACAGCTTCTTCAGATCTATGACAATTGTACTCTGGGAGAGCAGCCATTTATAATAAAATAATAAGTACCAATCAAACAATCAATTCACATAGAAAATGCATTTAAAGAGATATACAAATAAGTACAACTATACTCTCAGATTCATAAGAAACCTTATAGAAAACATAAAAATACATATGGAACAACTTCAAACTTTAAAACTAAATACAAAAAATATATTTATATAAATTAAAATATCTATAATATTATCTAATGTGCATAAATACAATATTTCATTGATCCTAGACATCAAAAGATACAAGGTCATATCTGTATTTCAGAATCAATGGCTAAATTTATTGTGTACTTATAACCATATAAAAAAATCTCAGAAGACGTGATATGTCTACTGATCAATTGGTCAACTATATAATGATGTATATGTATCAATAATAAGCAAATATAAAAAAGAAGAATAAGAATACTAAATTAACTAAGGTATAAAAATGTTATTAACTTAGAGCCATGTAAGAGGGGACTCATGAAGTGAGTAATTAATACCTCATTACCTCATAAATTGTTTAATGCTATCTTATATTCCTTCTTTGTCTCAACCTCGGTCTTAAAGATGCTCTTTCATTGAGACCCGATCCTTTATCTGCTTTTAATAATAGGATCCAATCAGTTTCTTTACCCTCAGTGTGTGTAATAACATCACCACCAATTCTGATGTATCACCTCAAGAACTTTAAATGTGAAAGTATGCGAAGGATCTGTCATCATGACATGCTTGGCTAGAGCATTGTGTATGGAACACTTTTTTATATGATAGATATGTTCTCTCATTCGGTCCCTAAGTGGTCGATTGGTTTTCCCTATATAGAATGAGGAGCATATCTGACAGGTGGCTAAGTAGACTACATGTGGTGTCATGCAATCTGCTTCAGCAGAAATAGAGAAAGTCTTTCTCAAATCTGGATGAAAAAAATGGGATGTCTCATCTATGTAAGAACAGAAATTGCATCGTCCACACGGTTTCGTACTGCCACCACTCGTTACCAATCTAGTATTGGAGGTATAACAAAGTTTTCTTTTCAAATTCTTTTTGTTTCTGTACAAAAACTTGGGATAATTACCCACTATAGTTCTGAGATCGTTGTCAACTAACAAAATGTCCCAATGCTTGTTCGTAATCTCTCTTAATTCTAGATGATCTGATGTATACTGCGTATTAAATTTAATAATACGCGGAACCAACATATCCGAATTCTGGTCCATCAAATGTTCTTGTGGGCCAAAGTAAGGTGACCCTTTTGTGGGTCTTAGAGCTAAAGCAGCATTCAGCTGCTCAGTAATTTCATGTTTACGATAGCCTCGCTCTACTAGTCTATCATTCAGATTAGAGAGCTCTGTTTCATAACATTGATCAATGGGATTGAGCCTGGCTAATGGCTTGTCCTCTCATAATGTTCCTAAAAACATGCGAAGGGTGCATACTAGATCTATGTAATAAATTGTTGCTATAGCAACTTTTTCGAAAGACCCCTGTGTTAATGGTATTATTGTCGAGCCTTTCAATATACATATCAAGAAACTCTATTCTATATTGTGAGCTATTCATAGTGAATTTAAGACATGTGAGCAAGCCATTCATGTTGGTGAAGAACAAATCAAGTTCTTCCTTTGTACCCTTCCATAAAACAAACAAATCATCACGTCGATAAAAGGTAACATGTTGTTGAAACAAAACATCTTTAAAAAGAAACTGTTCCTCTCATTGGGCTAAGAACATGTTGGTGTAGCTATTGGCACATGGTGTGCCCATAATCTTTCTGCCTATATATTTCTTCATTAAACATGAACAGATTTTCTAATATCAGTTCCAAAAAGCAAGTAATTAAATCAATTTTAACTGCTGGATAGTCGCTATATTTATGCATATATTCAGTGATGTACATGACCCCCAAATCATTGGGAATCATGGTGAATAGAGATTGAATGTCAAATGTAACAAAGATATAGTCCATAGTAATCGTCATGTCTTTGACGCAGGTGTATAAATCAAGTAAAAATTGTCTTGAATCTTTTAAAACTATCTTGTTATTATTTAATACATAATTTAGATGTTTTTCTACATAGACTGATAAATGTTCGGTTACCCAGCCTCGACCTGAAACTATAGGTCTTAATGGAGGATTTGTCAGGTCTTTATGTATTTTTGGGAGTCCATGTATAATGGGTATGATGGGATGAGAGACAGTAAGATATTCATAAGTATCTCTATCAATCAAATGTCCCATATAAATGTCTGTAATAGTGTTATGTACATATCTAATAATGTGAACTACATCCTGTCTAGCCATTTTAACATAAAAGTCATCAGAAAGCATAGAAGCCATACGTGCATCATAGTCAGTCATATCCATGACCACTATTTTCCCTCCCTTGTCCGCAGGTCTAATAGCTATATTAGAATTGCTATGTAATTTCCTAAGGCTAAGTCTTTCACCATATGTGAGGTTATCCTTACTGTAATACTGCTTTCTGGGGGCTTTATTCTCATAGTAATCATGGAGTTCATCCTCAGTAAGTCTCATATATGCTTCTATCAGTGGGTGGTTAGTGGGTGTAAACTCACTCAAATTCTTAAACTTGAACTCAGTGTGTGTCTGAATACTGTCTTTAAACATAAATTTCAACATCATGTTCCTACAGAATAGTCGAACATCCATTATAGTGTCTATCATATTGCTCTTACTTCTAGGAATAAAATTGAGCCCTCTGTTCAGTAAACTCAATTCATCCTCTGTCAAGATGTAATTTGACATATTGTGTACTAATGTTTGTCCACCCACATTTTTCTCAGTGTCTTCTGTGGGATGTACTCTTCTGAGAGTTTTCTTTTTTGTCTGCCTCTGCTTACTGAGCGGGAACGAAACCTGTTGTTCTCCGCTCTGACTGGTAGAGGAAAAACCAGTTGGGCAGGCGTATTTAAATTAGAAGTAGAATATATAGCAGTTTGCTTAGGTCTAACAACTGGTTCATTAGAATGTGTATCAAGAGGTTCTTTCACTATTTGTTTTGTTTTATCCTTAACTATCCTTACCTCTGGGTACAGGTTAGTGTTATTATCTACAGTAGAATGCACTAAGTGTATCACATCTGTAGAATCATTACAGTGCTCACTATTTAAGACATTATTGGTTGCAACATTATTCTCTAAGACATCAACTTGTACAGTTTGGATCGATTCAGAGCTGTTAGCCCTGTTATTCCCAGCAATTATTTCATTACAGTCCATAGAGGCTCTGGGACACACACCTCCAATGTTGTTGTCAGCAACCCTACTCATCGGTTTGTCATACCCTGTCTTTCTTGCTACATTGACAAAGTTTGCATTGCTTGTCTCTGCTGTGGCTTTTATATTGAGCCTGGGCCACATAAAGACATGTCCGTTTTTAAAGTCATTAGTGTCCCTAATGACCTTATGCCGTTTTTGCTGATATAGCTTCCTTTCAAATACGGAAATGCTGTCCAACATATTGTCAAATAAAGGGCATACAATGTCTGAAGGAAAGTCATTAAACAAAATACATTGCTTGTTCTTTATCTCTTCGGTCAAGGCAGTCTCTTCCGGTTTAAAAAAGTTAATTAACAACATCAAGTACTTCTGACTCACCTCCATATTCAAACGTTGCCACTGTGCCAGAAGTTCTGGATATTCCCTGCCTTGACTAGGCATTGTAATCACTGCCCTCGGTATTATATTGCGGTCTAAACATAGCTGGAAATGCGCCCTTTGTACTTGCAACCTCTTAAGCTTAATGAAGCTCTTCTCGATGTCTTCAAGCATCGTATACAGTTTATTAGAGTCAAAATTCTGTCCTGATACATCCCTTCGTGCTGTTTCCACGTCAAGGAACCAAGATGTATAAGCGTTTCCTTTCAGCTGGTCTTGAAACCTCTTAACAACAACGTCATCTCGATGTTCATCTCTGGGAATATAATCAAGTTCGATATCGGCCATTTGGTAGGTTGAAAACGCAAAAAATGAAGTATGAAATCCAAAAACGTCAAAGCACTGCTCCTGCACGCATAGACTGTGTAAAAGTATAACTAATAAATAATCTCCGGTCTCGCTGCAGGTTGACGCTGGGGTAGGAAAAAATATAATAAATAGTCAAATAAACTGTAACAAACCCCAGAGTTAGCAAGTGCAAGTCCACGAATGGCAGAATCCAATACAATGAACGTTAGGCAGCCAAGCAACTAATATCAGTATACTGTTTATTATAAAAATAAAGATAAGCGCTTTCGCTTCACAGCTTCTTCAGATCTATGACAATTGTACTCTGGGAGAGCAGCCATTTATAATAAAATAATAAGTACCAATCAAACAATCAATTCACATAGAAAATGCATTTAAAGAGATATACAAATAAGTACAACTATACTCTCAGATTCATAAGAAACCTTATAGAAAACATAAAAATACGTATGGAACAACTTCAAACTTTAAAACTAAATGCAAAAAATATATTTATATAAATTAAAATAGTAAAAGCAGTATTACAGTAAGGATAACCTCACATATGGTGAAAGACTTAGCCTTAGGAAATTACATAGCAATTCTAATATAGCTATTAGACCTGCGGACAAGGGAGGGAAAATAGTGGTCATGGATATGACTGACTATGATGCACGTATGGCTTCTATGCTTTCTGATGACTTTTATGTTAAAATGGCTAGACAGGATGTAGTTCACATTATTAGATATGTACATAACACTATTACAGACATTTATATGGGACATTTGATTGATAGAGATACTTATGAATATCTTACTGTCTCTCATCCCATCATACCCATTATACATGGACTCCCAAAAATACATAAAGACCTGACAAATCCTCCATTAAGACCTATAGTGTCAGGTCGAGGCTGGGTAACCGAACATTTATCAGTCTATGTAGAAAAACATCTAAGGTATGTATTAAATAATAACAAGATAGTTTTAAAAGATTCAAGACAATTTTTACTTGATTTATACACTTGTGTCAAAGATATGACGATTACCATGGACTATATCTTTGTTACATTTGACATTCAATCTCTATTCACCATGATTCCCAATGATTTGGGGGTCATGTACATCACTGAATATATGCATAAATATAGTGACTATCCAGCAGTTAAAATTGATTTAATTACTTGCTTTTTGGAACTGATATTAGAAAATAATCTGTTCATGTTTAATGAAGAAATATATAGGCAGAAAGATGGCGTAGCTATGGGCACACCATGTGCCAATAGCTACGCCAACATGTTCTTAGCCCAATGGGAGGAACAGTTTCTTTTTAAAGATGTTTTGTTTCAACAACATGTTACCTTTTATCGATGTTTCGTCGATGATTTGTTTGTTTTATGGAAGGGTACAAAGGAAGAACTTGATTTGTTCTTCACCAACATGAATGGCTTGCTCACATGTCTTAAATTCACTATGAATAGCTCACAATATAGAATAGAGTTTCTTGATATGTATATTGAAAGGCTCGACAATAATACCATTAACACAGGGGTCTTTCGAAAAAGTTGCTATAGCAACAATTTATTACATAGATCTAGTATGCACCCTTCGCATGTTTTTAGGAACATTATGAGAGGACAAGCCATTAGAGCGTCCAGGCTCAATCCCATTGATCAATGTTATGAAACAGAGCTCTCTAATCTGAATGATAGACTAGTAGAGCGAAGCTATCGTAAACATGAAATTACTGAGCAGCTGAACGCTGCTTTAGCTCTAAGACCCACAAAAGGGTCACCTTACTTTGGCCCACAAGAACATTTGATGGACCAGAATTCGGATATGTTGGTTCATTATTAAATTTAATACGCAGTATACATCAGATCATCTAGAATTAAGAGAGATTATGAACAAGCATTGGGACATTTTGTTAGTTGACAACGATCTCAGAACTATAGTGGGTAATTATCCCAAGTTTTTGTACAGAAACAAAAAGAATTTGAAAAGAAAACTTTGTTATACCTCCAATACTAGATTCGTAACGAGTGGTGGCAGTACGAAACCGTGTGGACGATGCAATTTCTGTTGTTACATAGATGAGACATCCCATTTTTTTCATCCAGATTTGAGAAAGACTTTCTCTATTTCTGCTGAAGCAGATTGCATGACACCACATGTAGTCTACTTAGCCACCTGTCAGATATGCTCCTCATTCTATATAGGGAAAACCAATCGACCACTTAGGGACCGAATGAGAGAACATATCTATCATATAAAAAAGTGTTCCATACACAATGCTCTAGCCAAGCATGTCATGATGACAGATCCTTCGCATACTTTCACATTTAAAGTTCTTGAGGTGATACATCAGAATTCCCGAGGTGGTGATGTTATTACACACACTGAGGGTAAAGAAACTGATTGGATCCTATTATTAAAAGCAGATAAAGGATCGGGTCTCAATGAAAGAGCGTCTTTAAGACCGAGGTTGAGACAAAGAAGGAATATAAGATAGCATTAAACAATTTATGAGGTAATGAGGTATTAATTACTCACTTCATGAGTCCCCTCTTACATGGCTCTAAGTTAATAACATTTTTATACCTTAGTTAATTTAGTATTCTTATTCTTCTTTTTTATATTTGCTTATTATTGATACATATACATCATTATATAGTTGACCAATTGATCAGTAGACATATCACGTCTTCTGAGATTTTTTTATATGGTTATAAGTACACAATAAATTTAGCCATTGATTCTGAAATACAGATATGACCTTGTATCTTTTGATGTCTAGGATCAATGAAATATTGTATTTATGCACATTAGATAATATTATAGATATTTTAATTTATATAAATATAAATATATTTTTTGTATTTAGTTTTAAAGTTTGAAGTTGTTCCATACGTATTTTTATGTTTTCTATAAGGTTTCTTATGAATCTGAGAGTATAGTTGTACTTATTTGTATATCTCTTTAAATGCATTTTCTATGTGAATTGATTGTTTGATTGGTACTTATTATTTTATTATAAATGGCTGCTCTCCCAGAGTACAATTGTCATAGATCTGAAGAAGCTGTGATCTTTATTTTTATAATAAACAGTATACTGATATTAGTTGCTTGGCTGCCTAACGTTCATTGTATTGGATTCTGCCATTCGTGGACTTGCACTTGCTAACTCTGGGGTTTGTTACAGTTTATTTGACTATTTAATATATTTTTCTCTGTTTAAAATTAAAGAACAAACACAATTCTAATGGCAGTGTGAAGTAGGGTTGCTAACTTTCCATGTCAAAAATTCTGGAGACCTACGTGAAAGCAAAATACGTGTAATTTTGATATATCCCCAACCCCACAAAGCCATTGCACTGTCCCATTACTTGGCTATTTCGCCTTTTCTCCCCAGTTGCCATAAGCACTGCTCAAAACTCTCAGTGTGCATACTGTCGTTTGCTTTACTTCTACAATGATTACAAATATTTGGATTTAATTTAAAACTTTTATTTCAAAATTTATAGCACAAACACTGAGACATTTGCTAAACAAAGCAATACAGTCTCACAATGAAAACAGGCTTAGCATTAAAACCTCTCTGCCTTTGAAACTCACATTCACTGAGACAGCATTGAAAACTACATTCAAAGAAAATGCATCTGGCCAGTGGCAGATTAAGTTTACCTTTGGGCTGTTTTCAAATCACAGGCCCCTTGCACACATTTTTAGGACCATGCAAAAATTATTTTGATTCACCTTCCTGATTGTATTAAATTATAATATATAATAATTAAATTATATCCCTTGTATAGTACATCATCACGTGTTAGAGCATGTTTTAAATTTATAGTTTTGAACATTTTTCCAGTAAGTAATGAAACAAAACATATGGACCAAATGACAAAACTGCCCAATTCAGAACATTTCAACCATAAAAGGCCTAAATTATCTATAGCTGAATGATGTTTGCAGAGTTAAGGGTCTACGGAAGTTAATACTGACTTCCTCTGTCCAGGATGGACATGGGCGCAACCCCAGAAGTGAATTTGCAGTCACCTATCCATTGATCTAGGTTGCATGTGAAGAAGATCAGGTAGGGGCTCTGTTTCATGTGAATTGGAAGCTTGTTCTATAGAAGTGGCAGTCTTTGGGAGATGTATGTATCTCTGCAACATGACCTCTTCATGTCAGAGGCTAGATTAATAACCCCGGAGTGAGTGACCCTACTGTAGTAAGCCAGGCACAGGTCACTACTTAGCAACCTATAGGAGACAGAATACAGTAACAGGGATTTTAGTCTGTCCATGTAAGACTTGTTTTGTTTACTCTGTAATTTCTTGGTAACAAACCTCTGTGGTCTCTCCAGTCATGGCGGGTGTTTGGTGAGGTGCATGCAAAAGGGAGCATTGTATTCAATTATTGGTGTGATGAGGGCTGATTATAATGGAATTATAACATCCTTAGCTCTAGATGTGATGCCTTCACTTATAAGATGTGCCGCATAAAAGGATTTCCTTACTGCTGTGGATAACTGATGGTCAAAGTTCAGATTGCTATCAACCTGACTACCCAGACCACGTACCACTGGGTCTACACTCAGAGGAGTAGAATTTATGCTTCTGTCTCCTGCTTGGCAACTAGCATGTAGTTAATATCACTCACATTTTTCACATTAGTGAAAGGACCTTTCTAGACTGTTTACAGCTTGATTTGTCTAGCATGAATAAGCATCATTACCTCCTACCCAGTTGAATACTCTGTGACCCAGGCTGTCTATTCATAATTGAGATTTTTCTGCTGTTTTGCTTGTGCTTGAGCTAGATGTTTGTGTACCAAATGGTCTATATTAGTTTGTCGAAAACTAACTTCAGTGAATAGGTGTTCATCAAACATAAATCAGCGAATGGCCGTTCATCAAATATTCATATCAGTGAACATTTTTCATAGGGCAGCGAGTTATTTGTCCATCATTATGAAAGTTGCCCTTTTCCCCACTGTAGAGCGATCTCGGAGTTGGTATATATAAGTAGTTGGGATGTGGGGGTTGTAGCTCACCATCTTGGTGAGTTTGATATACTGCTGTGTAAGGGGCAGTCGGTATGTTGGCCAAGTAACTCACTGCCCTGTGAAAAATGTTTGCTGATGTGAACGTTCAGTGAATGGCCATTCACTAATTTATGTTTGATGAATGGCTGTTTGCTATAGTTAGTTGCGATGATCTAATCTAGATCCATACCAACATCATGAGCCCATTAAGAAGTTTAGGAAATAATTCATAACAGACTAATTATTTTATTCACACTCTTCCTCCACTCATCACAAACTATATCTGGGAGTCTCTTCTTGTTGTGACCATACAGCAGCTTAATAAGTGAAAAACGTATGTATCCTTGGGAACCTTGCCATATATTTTATTTATTTATTTTATTTTATTTTACATTTGTTTACTGGGAAAATCTGACTGGATACATGTCCATTTTCAGCAGAGGCCCGGGGACAAAAGCTCCAACATCAGAAAAAAAAACAAATATGAGTTACATACATACATACCAGTTTGTGGTTGGTTACAAATATATTTCATAGTGTTCTACAAACAAGGGAGGAAAATTACTAATATAGGTAATATAAGCAGCATACTTTAACACATATATTAAAAACATATATAAGAGAAGATGGGGCAGGTGCTTGCTCCCTCCCACCTAAACTGGTCTGAAAATGCACTTATCATAGTCTTTAGTATAGAGTCCATATTTCCATAAAGTCATTGGTCTGTGATTGTTGGGGTTATTCTTTAATTTCTCTACCCC
This sequence comes from Protopterus annectens, assembly GCF_019279795.1. Taxonomy (NCBI): domain Eukaryota; kingdom Metazoa; phylum Chordata; order Ceratodontiformes; family Protopteridae; genus Protopterus; species Protopterus annectens. Next base: position 449,323,430 of record NC_056748.1, on the reverse strand, counting down.
ACAGTGTTTCTACAAACAGGCTAACAAGTCTGGCATGAAGTAGGCACCTCCATCTATCAGCTTGCTCTAATAAACTTACCATATTGAAATGTCTTAACAGTCCACTACCAACAGTATATATTTCTTATGTGTGAAGCTTGATGAACCCGTTTGTGCACCCAGTGTCCATAGATACCCTCTGAAATGGTTCTTCCATAACCTGCAAAAACATAAAATCAACTTTGGCTTCATATACTGCCTTGACAACATTTAGGGACTGCTCGCACATTTTGCAGGCCCCTGTCACATCTTTTGCAATACACTGAATTTCTGCTTAAGCTGTGTTTTAGTACAACTATTTGTCTATATGGCCCACAGAAGGAATATAGTATGCAAGGAAGTCATAAGGCTATAGTGGCACTTTATTTGGCCCTTATAAGACCCATCATTGAGTATAATGCCCTCTTCAGAATTTGCCTGAGGAGATATATACAACAGTTGGAAAGCCCACAAAGGTTCCTTATCAGAAAAATCCAAGGTATAAATACATTTTTCTATACAGCTCACCTAAAAGCCCCATCTCTGTACTCAATCTCCTACAGGTTACTTAGAGACATTCTGTGCCTTGGATACAGGCATCCTCAGATCCAGCTCTGATGGATCTTTTGAAAAATTGCAAAATGAACATCATCAGAACCACGTAACTAAGACATGTTGGTGAGATAGATCTGTGGCTCAGAGGATCCCCATGATCTGGAACAGGCTCCCCATCCATGTGAAGCAAAGTCCATCCCTAACCCTATTTATGCATAACCTTGACCAGTGGATGGGAAATCTGAAATTTACCCCAGGTCTGGTCCCCATGCCTCTGATCATCAAAAAAGAGGCAGACAATAATGCCCAAACTAACATACCCCCCACTTAGCCACTAGATACTTCCAAACAAACATACTCCCTCCTAACAAATGTATATGATGGAGAGGGACACAAGTGGGTTTAGTTACACAACTAGGCTTATAAACTAGATGGTGGTTGTTAGCCTAGTGTATACCTTCAAACCGATAAACATATGGCCAGAAGTGCCTATTGGCAGGCCAGAAGTACTATCAATTATTGCAATACTTCTCTATCTAGCTGTCCATCAGCAGTCTGTTCTCTGTTCAACCATCCTTTGTCCTAGTATATGGATTCCTTTCACCCTTGAGAATGAGTAGTCTCATTGGTTCCCTTCATCAAATCCTGTAACATAGAGTTTGAGAGGTGAACTTGTCTCATCTCTGTGGGCTCCCCAGTTCCTCTTCCAAAAAAAGTCTGGTAGGTTTTGCTAGTGGTGTCTTCACTTTTCCCTTGAGGTAATCCTTATCAAGGAAAGACAAATATCTTTCAACAGCTGTGGCTCAGTTTCTAACTCATTTCCTCTGACCAACTTCCATTCTGAAATAGCCTCATCACCAGCCTTGGTTGAAGTTTTGGATCCTGGCTTGGCCCCCCCTCCCCACTGCCTTCACCACATATTATTTTCCATGCCTAGTTGGATATAAAACAGCATACGCACAAGGTAATGTATCATCCAAATCATTCCTTGTTAGGATATGTGCTGGAATATCCTCAAACACAGCTAACTGCTTGCTCCCTCTCACCCCTTCCCAATCCAGATAAACGCTGATAAGTGGTACTGAAAATATATTCCTCCTATGACCCTACCTGTAGTGAACTACCCAAGTAAGTATTGGCCTTTTGTAACCACTAAAGCCTTATCAATGTTTATGTCTGATGTTGTTTGTTTCTTGGCAATGATCTCTCTCCTTCCTTCAGGATAAGTTTCATACTCGTGTGGTCATTTGGTACAGCAAATGTCTCTGTTAAGCACACCACTGTTTTATTGCTTGCCTCAATGCTGTTTTCTGAGACCTGTTTCATATCTTGTCTCAGTGGACAGTGTTGACAAGACTCTTCCTTTTTGATTACACATAAAATAACCCAAATACCTGGGCATGTACTAGAACCTGTGACTTCATTCTTGCCTTTGGAAGCTGCTATGATGGCTTAGGCTAACTATGTGGGTTCACTTATACCTATGTTTAGAGCTAGGTACTGCTTCCTATGCAGATGCAATCTGTTAGTTAGAAAGAGGCCCACCACCTCCCTATCCCCTCAGCAGTGTTATACTTCCAGTCTGACAACCAGTCCAAGTAATGGGGCCTTGCTCCCTTCAACAAAATATCTGCAAATGTTTTGGATGTGAAGACTTTACATCCATTCAACCAGCTATGACAGTATCTGCTTATTTCTGCATTGCAGTCACTCACACTGCCATCAGACTTTGTTCTGAACTCTGAATTTTTGTCTGTATGCTTCAAGAGTCAGTTTAAAATATGCAACTAAGCACTTTCTAATTTTAGTATAATTTATACAATCAGCAAAATATTAGCACGGCTTATTTATTTATTTATTTTATTTTACATTTGTTTACCAGGAAAGTCCGACTGGGCATTACCCATTTTCAGCTGAGGCCTGAGGAAGAAAGCTCCATACAGAGACATTAAATAGATAATAAAATAAACATAAATGAAACATTTCATAAGAACATAGTCATAAAAATATCTTGATACAATACTGAAGATACATAGCAGGGAATTTTTAAATTATAGAAGTTACAAATAAAATGGTATAGAGGTAGTACTAGCTGAATTTGTCACCAGTTACAGTAGAACAGTTATTCATAATTTAGAGAACATCAAGTCCAGTATTACTATGTGTGCCCTGTTGTTTAAACAATCAGCATTACTAAGCTTGCCAACTGCATGCATGGGTCTCCCAACAATCAAAGGTTGTTGGTTGGTTGACCTTGTGTTCATTAAATGCCTTTTCAAACGCCTAGATAATACTATAAAAATCATCCCTCTAAACATTTTGTGGGGAAAATGTAGCACTGACCTAGGCATCTGGGGTTTGAGTTTCCTCTGCACAAGACTCACATGACCCTGGTAAGGAGTCTCAGTTCTCACTAATGCTGATACAAATTTTTCTTTTGTGTTCTGCCTCCAGATGCTGTATTCTCTCAGCTGTTCTGTATTGCTGATGTTTCCCTTTAGCTAAAGGTGCCTTACCTCTATTTGGGTATTTAGATCTACCAGAGGTGGATTGGATTGTCCTTTGTCTGCATTCTGGACATCCATAGCTCCTGCTAAGCTGTCTCCAAGTTTATTAGAATGCATTTCAGCTGAAGACAAGGCTGCTACCATGACTTCCTTTGGAAATTCGGGTAGGTAGGGTTACTTTTGCTTTACATTCAGTTAGGTATGACACTGACATATCAGCATAGTAGTCATCCGAGCTCATGTTTGCATGTTTTCTTGAAAGATTCTAACTAAAAAAATAAACTAACAGCAGCACAAAACTAACACAGCTCCCTTTTTGACAACACTAATTCTGAGTGCCAAAAAAAGACAGAAAATACAGTAGAAGACTGAATTTTGAAAATCGTTCTCCTTTAAACTTTTTTTGCAGGGGGATATCCCTCTCTACACCACCTGAAATTATAAATACTAACTATGAGATCCCCATATATATATATATATATATATATATAAGTCTCATCTTTTGGCCATTCATTCTTCATATTTTGGGCTCACTCTAGCAGGTCCCAACATTTCAAATGGTTACCAATTAAAACTCTCTGCATTTTCCTTGAGGTTACAAGGGTACATCCACCACTGGTGACAAATGTACTTTACAGGCTAACTAAATTCAGTGCCAATATCTTCACCACTGCCAGCCAATTTAGCAGCAATGCCCACCTGGGTGTCAAACAAATAATCCATCACTAGGCACCCATAAGTATGTAGGACAATGGTTATAGCTCATTGATCTTCTCCATTGAACACAAATATGTCTGATGGCCGCCAGAGGATGGTGTATTTAGTCACACCTCTGGCACGAAGAAGAAAAGATGCACAAATCTCATCTGCTATCCAATTCAACAAATGTACCCTGGCCTCAAGAGTTTACAGGTAATATGCACTGTTGCCCTTGATATGGACTTCCAAGGGGGTGAGCATAATGGTTAAGGTGTTTACCCCACAGACACAAGGTACAGGGTTTTATTCTCACCTTTGACGAAAATTGTCTAAATTTAAAATGGCCCACAAGGGCAGCTAGCTTAGTATTTACCAATAAACCTATGAATATACATACCAAGATAAGGAGTGCTTTACCAAACTGAATGTTTGGCATAACATTTCAGGCCACATTCTTACCACTCTCCCTATGAGTTTCAGTACCACAGAGGGCCACTTTGTAGTAATTACTGCTTTTTAAGCAGCAAATTATCACACACACACACACACACACACACACACACACACACACACACACACACACACACAGACCTATCAAGGAAAATTTAAAAAATTCTTCAACTTTAGTTTTCAATTTCCCACAGCTTTCATCCTGGCAACGTAATTTACTGGACTAAGGAACCACCAGTCACCATTGCCACATAATAATAATAATAATAATATTAATGGTGGTGGCAGAACAGTCTGGTGATTTAGAGGTGCATATCAGTGGTTTTGTTAGTTAGCAATGAATATCCATAAAGATACAAAAGACAAGCCAATGCTACATTTTCAAAATGAATGTGTACAAATGCTTTAGTTAGAAAATAAAGTTAAACAGTACTGACACAAACTAAATATTCAGTGATATACTCAGTTGCATAGAGAAACAGAAAAAATAATTTCCAGGTGGAAAATGCTAACATTAGAAAAACAATCAGACTGAATCTCACTCAAAATACTGAATCTTAACTGAGCTAAGTTACCAAAGGACTTCACAGGTAGACTACAGCGCAGCAAACTTGCACAGATGTCTGACAGTAAGGTTCAGAGCAGGTCTGCCTTATTAAACCTGTGCCAGGTCAATGTATTTTAGCTTATTATTTCTGCCTATGGAGCCATGGTTAATTAACTCAATTTCTCAGTTGTACAAAAAACCCATACCAAAATCATATGGAATCAAACACAGAATTTCATATCTTCTGTTAAATGTTTGCACATGGTCCTTAGCTGAGAGCTTCCTAACTGCCTATATAATGGCCGTCCATCAGCTATAGACAAAAAAATTAAGATTTCTTGAGGCAGAAATTTCTCTTAAATTGTATGAACAATTTCTTCATTTTCCAGCAGAATAAGGTAACAGTGTTTTATACATATATTCTCTTTATTACACAAAAGGACAAATATGATTCTTGTGTCAACATTAGGTTAGCTTATACTGCTATAGATTTTACAAAGATTAAATGTAGCTTACAAATGCAATGCAGTCTGAAACTAGGAAAATAGGGAAGAAACACAGGCATCATGTTTAATATCAGTTTCTCTCACAAAGACATAGCGGGGGGGTTCTTTCCTTTTTCCCTTCTTTATGCTTTGGTTACTAAGAAGTCAAATTCTTTCCTGAGGAAGGAAAGTAACAAGGTGCTTTCTCATTCATACTGTTAGCCTTGTGAACCTATTGTATAAGACTTCTGTTTTTAATACTAGAAAATATTAATAATTCTGCCATTTTTTACACCTTTGTACATCACTCGATTATTAGTTTAAAGGTTGGTAAGGTATATGCATTCATTTAGTGAACCTAGAGGTATCACAGTTACAAATCAAGTTGAAAATCATTTAAATAACCCCCACAGGTAGGTTCAGCTTCAGTTTTAGAGATGTTTATTTTTGTATTTTTGACATTTAAAATGGTAAATATAATTAAGTATTGGAATATGCTGTCATCTGATGAAGGATTAAAACATATTTTACCCACTTTTCCTTTATCTGCATATAGAACAGGCAGTAGTATTGCCTGCACATGGTAGCCTTATCTGTAATGAAAGAGTCTCATTAGGCAATAATGGCAATAACACATTTGGAAAATGTGAAACACTTAAGTACATGCTGGGGTGGTGTGGGATTTTAATGGTGGACTGTTTGTGGTTAATAAGCCACTCATTTGTTTTTATGAAGGGGCAATTTATATATGATTTTTGTCCCTGTTCAAAGACGTATATGGGGAAATGGTCAAAAAAGATTACTTCAGTGTGTGAGAGATATAAAAGCTTCTAGACATTCTGGTCCTGTGACTAGGCATCTTCTGGATGAGAAACATGAAGTTACTGAATTGGGGTTTATAATTCCTTTACAATACCCACCTACTTTAAAAGGTGATGCTAAGCAATGAGTATTTTATTTATTTATTTATCTATTTTATTTATTTTACATTTGTTTACCAGGAAAGTCTGACTGGACGCAGGTCCTTTTTTGATCTGGAGGTCAGAAAAGTAAATGCCAAGGAAAAGAGGTACTGGCACTGAGCCCTGTCCGACATTACAGAAAACAAAACAAAAAAAAAATCAAATCAGACTGCTCAATGGCACAACTTTATTTTCCAGTCTGGTACATCAGCCATTTCCTTCACAGGATTAAATACAAGATACACATGCATTGCTTTTATATAGGTACAAACCCAATTAATCAAGTTTAGCAAGGAATAATTCAATTAGACATCATGATTAAGCTCTCCAGGGGACACCATTTTATAATTTAATATCAACTTCATCTCCAACTCAATTAATTTGTTAAGATAATCACCTCGACTGGGAAGAAAAGGTTGTGCTACTACACATAAAAAGAAGCCTGCATCTGAACCCCTATGTGTTTTAATAAAATGTTCTGCCACTGGACTTTTTAGATTTTGATTCCTAATATCTCAAATGTTCTAGTATATAAACCTTAACCTTATGTTTTGTCTGACACACATACCAAGCAAGTAGTAAGCAACTGATATGTGGGAATTGTTTAGTATCTACTTGGTATGTGGGTCAGAATTATAAAACACTGACCTCTGGAGGGCTTTAATCAAGAAGTGAATGTTTGTTTTTAGTAAGGTATTTAAGGTGATATTTAACTAGGATATTTATAATAATATGTTGACTAGTTTATGCAAAAATGTGTGTGTGTGTGTGTGTGTGTGTGTGTGTGTGTGTGTGTGTGTGTGTGTGTGTGTGTGTGTGTGTGTGTGTGTGTGTGTGTGTGTGCGTATGTGAATATTGCTTGTTAAACTTGATTAATTTAATTTGTACCTGTATAAAAGGAATGCATGTGTATCTTGTATTTAAACTTGTGAAGGTGAATGGCCAAGGTACCAGATTGGTAAAATAAAGTGGTGACATTGTGCAGTCTGAATTTTTTTGTTTCCTGTCAGACACCACAGGTCATCTGCATAGTCTCTGATAAAGTACTTGCTGCTTGCACCATGGCGGTTCTGTTGTTAAACCAATTTGCTGTCCATCATCCTACATATGGATCTATTTGTAATGCAATAAACTTACTAAGTATGGTAACATGGGGATAGTAGGAAATACCTTGGCTAGGTCAATGAACATTGTGTGGACAGCATGACTGCTGTCAACAGCCAGTGTTTACCTTTTGAAGATGTTAACCATATTCATTAGACAAGATCTACTGTGGGTGTAATCTGATGAGATATTTAGTATTAAAGTTTATAAAGTCAGTTATAATATATTCCATGGCTTATGGACCTATAGTTCCCTTGGGTCAATAGTGGAGCCACCCTTGTGGAGTGGCATCATTATCACTATGTGCCAAATCTCAGGGCAAAGCTAGTGGCTAAACTCAGGTTAAAAAGTCTGAGTGGCTCTGCTAGACCTTGTTTAATACTGTTTATTAAACATACAGGTATATTATGATATCCTAGTGAGGAAAACTTTTTGGTCCTAGATCAAACTTTCAATAATGTTCTTTACTGATGTTATGGGATCTGAGAGCTTTGGGCAGTCATCTCTGAGGTAAAATAAAATAAAATGCACACTGAATTTGTTTGCTAGTATATTGACAATGGCTACTGTATCAGAGAAGGTAGTGCCATTATGAATAATTTCAGTTTATTGTCGTATGTTATTTCTTTGCTCCTAATGTAGCTAAAGAAGGATTTGTAAGTGATTAGCTTAAGATGCTAACTTAAGTTCATTACCTTGATATGAAGGTCTTTAGATCAGCTGTACACTTCATGGGTTATTTTCTTTGATTGTTGAGTTTACTTATGTTGGTGGACCACCAGGGTGGTTTGGTTTTAAATTTCACATTATACTTGGAACTGGTTGGAGCTGCCAGCTCTATACATTTATTTAAGAAGTCTGACAATGTGTTAAGTGCACCATACAAGCTTAGCAGTGTGGCAGAATGAAGACTGGTTCTAAGAGTATGACTGCAGTCCAACTCCTGCATAAAGAAATAGAAAATTATGAGGCAGACAAAGTTGGTTGGATCAGCTAATTTGAAAGATTAAATGTGTGAGTATGTAACTGGGCAGTTACATTGCTTGAGCTAATCATCACAGCATGCCAACAGCCATTTAACAGTTTCAGCAGGAAAAATGTGATTTAAATGAAAATATGTCTGTAAAAAAGTACAGAAAATGTCTGGGAGAGTGTCCAGACTGATCCTTTAAGTAGAAAAAAGTCACAGAGAATTAATATTGGACCACTTCACAGCTGAATGTTTTAGTTTATTACATAATAGTGGTAATATCTATGTACTTCAAAACATTACAACAGTATGACAGCTTTTGGGCTAACTGGTCTTCATCAGGCCTGAGTATATCAGGTATTTATACTGACCTCCTTTCTTACTGATATTTCAGTGGCACCTGTAATTATGATATTTGTATTCCTGGTATACTAGGGAAAGAAGAAGGATTAGATTGCGTGATTTATATTTGGTAGAAGTTCCAGCACTGGACTACTTGTTGTGAAAGAACAAAATTACGATCAAGTGGGCTCATAATTTGTTTGTGCCTCACAACTGGGCAGTAGAAAGTTATGCTAAGCATGTGTATTTTCTTTTACAGGCAAAGTTAAGGAATGAATTTTATTATTATTACACTGAGCTTCGAAATCTACTCTATAAACAATAACTGAATTTTCAGTAGAGATACCAGTTATGCCCAAACTTGTAAAATGTATGCCTTGCTTGATGTGTATAATAGAAAATGTAAACTGCAAAGACTGAAGTTTTGTACGTTGCATCACATATTGTTCAGAATGTGCTTCAATGCAGGATTTAAGACTTCTACTGTTTCCTAGGAAGTTGTGTAGGTCATTAGGAGTACGCAGGCCAGACAAAGCAAGATGCTTGAAATTATGGGACTGCTATAAAGAGAAGTGATGAATTGACTAAAATTGTGGTTTCTAAGATTGTGGCTCTGATTAGAAGTGGCTGGATGAACAAAATGGTAGTGGGGGTGGGGCATGAATGACAGAACATTAGAAATAATCAAACATTGTACAAAAGCCTGGTTGAAAACTGCAGATTGATTATGACGCATATAGTATTAGTTTTGGTCATTTTGACTGTGTAAGTTTATAATAATGTTTAGGTCATTTCTAATCTGAAGAGGGTATTTATGTATATAGAGAGCAAGAGAAGAATCATTTCCTTTATTTTACGGAGACTTGTGGTGCTATATATGTTTGCCATTCTTTCCATGCTTTTTCTCTAGCCTGAATTATTATTCTACTCTTTCTTGATAGCTAAATTGCATTATTTATTTTAGCATCTTCCTCCTAGTGGGTGCAAGGATATACAGGATATTTCAGAAAGTTACACTGAATTCATATAAGAGGAGGATGTTTAGGATGTTCCAGTTATACACGATAGTCTAGTGATGAATATTTCAGAGTTAAACTTGGATACGTTGTGTGTTCTTTTATAAACATGCTGTTTGAGTGGATGTGTAAGATGTCTGGTTGTATAGATTGGGAGATGGTCATTGAGAGAGACTGACATTGTACCTTGTGGTGAATTTCTAAGGGTCTGATACAAGGATCCAGTCTAATATGGAATTTGATGTCTTGCTATAATGTGTGGGGCTATTAATAAGTTGCGTTAAGCAGTAAAAGTTCATGGTAGATATAGAGGACTTAGAGATTGTGTTCAGCTGTCTGATATTGACATCAACTAGTAGTATTTTTTCATGTGGGATTGTTATGGATATCCAGTGTAGCTGTATTGTTGTCAGAGGGATGTAAAGGACAGTAATAAATATTTGTTTATTTTCAGGAAAGAAGCTCTGCTGAATTGAATTTTGGTATTAGTTCATTGTAGGGGAAAATGTGGTAGTTCTGGAAAATATTAGAGCAATACCACCAGCTTTCCTCTTCATATAGACATTATGGATGATATTTTACCTAGGTGTATAATTTTGGAATAATTTATGTTAGGTTTATGCCAAGTTTCAGTTACACCAAGAATATCAGGCTTGTGTTTGGTAACCCAAATATGTAGTTCAGTAGTTTTGTTATGCTTCTAAAATGTTTGATGGGAAAGGCTAGATTACTGGGATGAGGGATAGACCATTGTGGGGTTAGAGTAGCATGTCAAAGGGAATTGTCTTGATGCTGGTTGTGATAGGTAGGGCCAGAATTACAGTGACTGTCTTCTCCTAGGAGGATTTGAGTATACTGAGGTATTCTTGATATTTGAAGAATATTTTTTTCCACTTAATTTTATTTTGATTTGAGTCAAAATGGAGTTATTTTATATTTGTGGTAAAGTTGAGGGACATCATTAACTAAGTTTAGTGCAATGAACCAATGTGTGGATAGTTTAGGCAGTAAGTGGTTGGGACAAAGTTGGAAATATGTTGAGAGCTATTACTGAGTCATGGTAGGATGAGAGATGGCTCAGTAAGCAGAGAAGAATAGAGAAGAATAGAGGATAAGCTGAAGACTAGCATGATTAAGTTAAGGGATCTGTATTTTACTGATGGTAGGTAGCAATCAAGAAGGAAGCAAGAAGTTGCAGGGCTGTAAATATTAGTGCTGCTACAATCTGAAAGCTGTCAAAATGTAGGTAGGAAGGAAATATTTTCTATGAAGGATGGGAGTTAGGTTATCCTAGTATCTACTCTTATGTTTCTACTTCTGACATTTAAGAAATAATGGGGTTTGAAAGAATAGATTATGAGGATGTACTTAAGATAGGAAGTAGTGAGTGCTTATTTGGGGAAAAAGGAAGTTGAAATGTACGATGATGGATAGATACTATTGGGGACAGGTCTGACCATGAATAGATATAGTGCAAAGCAGTATGGGAAGGAGACAGGTTTTGGGGAATGGTGTTAAATGTTAGAAGGAAGTTAGGAAATAGGAAAATAGAAACAGGAGTGTTTGTATGATAATAGTAAAGTTGTTAGTCATTTTGGGAGAGTTAGGGAATGTATGTCACAGGTGAAATATTAGGTGGGCAATATAATAGAGAAGCGTGAGTGGGTATGAATTTGTGGTAGGTTATAGGGCTTCCCTCCCTCGTGTCAATTGTTAACAGATAGCAATCAGTTTATAGCTGATACAGAGCAACTGACTAGAGGCACACATTAGAACAGGTTTTCTTTTACTTACTGAATGCAGAAACCAGGAAACTAGGGAAACTGAGTAACTGGCATGTGCAATGTACTCTATGGGTCAAGAAGAATGACAGTGGTCTACTTACTAAGTGGTCCATAGAGTGCATGGACTATGCCTTTTGGGGGAAATATCATGGCTACTTTCCAGCACAGGCCAGGCATGTATTTGACTAGTTTCAGTTAAGAAGAATTGTTTTACAGTGTGTTTTATATTCTGGAAGACAACTGCTGAAATGTTGATACCAAACATGAGTCTTTCATTCCTTCTTAGACTCTTAGTGTAGATAATTAAGCTGTGGGCCACATCTCAAGATGCAGCTCAACCTGATGATAATCTGAATTGAGTTATAGTTTATGTGAAACTTGACCTTTAATCCATACCTGTCAGTTGTACAGATTTTCACAGAATGTCCAGATTTTTGCCTCATATTTTTTGTCCATTTTTCATAAAATAGTAGTTCTCTAGCAAATCACTGGCAAATCATTGAAGATTTAAGTCAGAAAATAATGACAGACATTTGAGTTTCAGACTTCATACTTTTCAATTATTCCATGTACTTTCTACTTTTGTAAGAACAATATTTAAAATTTGTCCCTATTTAGGGTCTTTATCCCCCAACTATGTATGGCTTTGTCCAAATTTCTTACTCTAAGAGGTTGAGAGGTATGCTTGCATCCTTTAGTTTTCAAATTCTTTCAAGTATATATCACTATATTAATTCAGTGGTGTATGTAGCCATAATACTTTCATTGTTGAGAATGCATTTTCCTGAATCTGTATCAGTGTCAGAGTTTCTACTTTGGTAGTAGAGTAACACAGAAGAAATGACTGCTTCTTGGAGTGGTGCAAGTGCCTACACAGGTCAGCTCACCTCACAGCTCTGGTTGGTCTCTGGGGTGGCCTTCTGGGAGTTGTTTCTGTTGCATGTTCTCCTGTGTTGGTGGGTTTCCTCGAAAGCTCCGGTTTCTCTCTCACATTCAAAGACATGCATCTGGAGCATTCTTCAACAGTCAATGAAATATGCATCTGCCTCATGTTTTTTAAATCTTGTTTTAGTGCCACTGCATAGAAATGATCCATTTGAATGACATGCTTTTATGTTTGCTACATTTTCATCATTGGCAGTGGCTGCACTTTCATGCCATCATTCATTTACTTACTAAGGAACCCTAATCTGCTAACATTCTTACATTCTGATTTTATAAAGTATCCATCACTTCTAGTATATCATAGTCTCAAATGATATCTGTATATGCAGAAAATATAAGTACATGCACAAAATTTAACTTTCACTTTGTTCACTTTTTTTGATTATCTTGTCATTTTCTGTGAAATATTCAGTAGTTCATACAAGTCTTCATGAGCTGACATTTTTATGTTTATTTGTCTTTGTGGCATTAACATAATAATTACCGTACTCTTGCAAAGTCTTGCAAATGTGGTGCTTCTTTCAATTTATACATAATGCAAAAATCATGAACCAGCTCTAGTACTAGAAAATAGCTGTTGCTAATAATGCTTCATCAGGTAATAAAACAATATGTCACCAAAACCTTTTATAAAATTATAGGTCATGTGACCTAGAACAATTATCTTTTTTTACTCAAATTTTTATTAAAATGTTTTCCATATCTTCAAATTGATTGAACCATATATAGTGAAACATAAAATAATATAACATAATCAACTAGTCAACTATTTACAAAAGAAACTATATACAATTGCCTAAGTATGCAATCTATAACATCACATTTCCAAACACAATATGCAATTTGTATTAAGATGCTGTGCTGACTAATTAGATCAATTTGTTTTGTCCACTATTTCATCAACTTTCTGCCAATAAGTGATGTTGTCTTATCAGTTTTTTCTTTATGGTTGCTAATTCTATTCAAGACATGAAGACTACAATTTTCTTGAAATCTTGAAAAGTTGGTGGTGCTTTATTCTTCCAGTAAGTTATTATGGCTTTACATGCAATAGCAAGCAATATCAACAGTAAAGGATATTTTACTTTTGGGACACATTGTGGTATGGGTACATTAAACAAAACTAATGACTTGGTAAGCTGAAAAGTATCATTAAAAATTGTTTGAAATAAATAATTAATTTCAAGCCGATATTTATTCAGTGAATGACAATCAAAAAATGTGCGTTCCCAATCTGCTTTTGTATGCATTTTACATCTCCAGCAATTAGTATGTTTCTTATATATTAGTTCTAATCTACGAGGGGTTAGAAAGGATCTATGTAGGAATTTCCATGCATATAGTTTCCACTGAACTGACTTGGTGGTGAGTCTTGGTGATAAAATGATCATTTATTTTTCATTTTTATCAGGATCCTTTTGATTAACCTGATTATAATAATTCCAATAACTATTATTGGTATAGTTCTTTGTTTCTTTAAATGTCTTATGAATTTTGGATAGATATCCTTTCCCCTTTATAAGAATTATTTACTAAAGGTATCACAAGATTTATGAACATAGGAATATTATTTTTAAAAGTTGGTGTTATCAAGTCCAACTTATTTGTAATGTACTGTCTTATTTGTTGTATTGGTAGCCACAATTTATCATCTAACTCAAATTTCCTTTTGATTTGATCTAGTGTGAGTAATGTATTGCCATTGAGTATTTGATACCAATAAATCACTTCTTTTTCTTTAAGTTCTTTAATTACATTTGAATCAAAGGTAGTTATTATTTCTTGTATACAAGCTATAGGACGTAATATAAAAAACATGTCTTTATATCTGGGTTTATGTTTATATTTTTTCTAAACAATATTATTGTTTTAGTGACAATTATATACTTTGTTTTTATACTTTTATTAAATTTTATGTTAGCTCATCACATTGTAAAAGACTTTTGTTGGATTTTTATTATATTCTTTATGGGCTGAGTTACTAATACTATTACATATAGATTCATTAATTAATTTCCATTTGGCTGTATAGGTTGTGTTTAGCCATAGAGTAATTGTTTTAGTAATAGATGCCAATGAATAAATCTCTATATCTGGTAGATTAATTCCACCCTTCTCCCAACCTTTTAAATGGTTAAGTGTGATTCTAGGCTTATTGTTAAACCAAAGGAAATTCAGCATCATTTTATTGTATTGCTGTATAATTTTCTTAGTAGGAGGGCTGGAAAAGGATTGTATATAATATAACAATTTAGGGAAAATGATTCATATATTTATATACAACCTATCTTCCATTGTATAAAACATCTTATTCCATTTCTACATTAATAATTTTATTTGACTTAGTATACAAATCTAGTTAATATTTATTGTTTCTCTAGTGTTGCTACTTCCTAGATGTTTAGTTTTATTATCAGGCACCAAGTATTTTAGAAAGTTATTATTTAATTATCTTTTATTTGAGTTAATTAATAACATTTTTATTTTAATTTCATTAAACACAAGACCAGAAATAGTTTGAAAGAAGTTCATTGTTGAGAATAATTCAGTTAATGATTTATTTTATCAGATATTGTCAACAGGAAGTCATCAGCAAATACTTGTATTTTCATTTCTAAGTTATTCCCAATTACTATGCTTTTAATATTTGTGTTCATTCTAACATAGTTAGCAAAAGGCTCAATTGCTAATGCAAACAGTAAAGGTGAAAGTGGGCATCCTTGCTTAGTTCCTTTTCTAACAGTTATAGAAGTAGAGAGACATGACCCAATCTTAACATAGGCCAGAGAATTTTCATATAGTGTTTTAATTAAGAATGTGAATTGTTGTGAAAAATCATATTCTTCTAGTACCACCAGTAAATAATTCCAATCTATTGAATCAAAGGTGCTATTGATGCCTAGACTCACCAGAGTCATATCTCTTACATAAATCAACATAATCTATCTAGGCAAGAATTCTTTTAATATTATCGTAGGTGTTTCTATATTTTATGAAACCTGTTTGGTCATGATCAATTAATAATGATAATATATATTTAATTCTGTCTGTATGTATTGCCATAAACATTTTGTAATCTACATTTAACAATGAAATGGGCCTATAGGAAACACATTCTGAGGCATTTTTTCGGATTTCAGAATAGGTGAGATTAAACTATATTTCCAAGAAGGTGGAACTAGTATTCCTTGTTTAACCTGCTTAAAAACCTTCAACAATAACTGTTTAGCTTCTTTGGGCAATAACGTATACATTTCTGGTGTTATGTTGTCATTTCCTGGTGCTTTATTGGATTTCAGCTTTTTAATTTGATTCTGCAACTCAGACATTGTTATCTGCTTGTCAATGTGTCTACACTGTTGTTCCTGTATCTTGAGGTTTATATTAGGAAGTTTCTCATTGTTTCTTTCGATTTCATCTCTATGTTGCTAGTATTAATTTTTTGATAGTGCGACTGAAGTGTTTCAACTAATTAGATAGAAATAATTTATTCTATTTTTCTTTTCTCTGCCTGTACAAAGTGTAATAAGTGTGCCCAGTATTGAGATTAATCCCAAAGAAAAAAATTATTGAACCTGAAATCTGGCTTATTTGCAAACATTCATGATAGCCCAATAAATGTTGTCAAGATGCATGCTTGTTTCAGTGTTTTGGCAGAGGATTAATGTACTTTGTTTTATTTTGTTCTGTTTTTGTTTGTGACAGCAATCGTGATAGTATAAGTCAAGAAAGATGCTAGATTACAATTTATTTAGTTATTTCTATTTGTTAACCAGAGCTGCTTTTCATCCTTTATCCAGGCTCAAGAAGAACTAGTTTTCTTGTCACATATAAGATGGAATTAAAGGTCACATAAGACAAGGTAACATTGTTTATAGAGACAAAGTAGGTTGCAATGGAAGCATTAATAAGTACTTAATAAACTGAGGAATACACAATCAAAACAGAACAATTATAGTTCAAGATACAGTGTGAGTTGGTCCAGTAGAATAGAAACTCCTTTTCTCGGACTGTGCAGGGTGTAATAGTTTACCATTCTTACATTTTAGAGATCAGATTTTTCAGTTACCTGCTCTCCCTCTCTATTAACTCACAATACATGACATGACATGATGGCTTATTTAATCTTCAGTATCAGATTTCCCCCTAGCAATACTTGTCAAATACATTTATTTATAATCTCAATCACTGCAATTGTGGTATTAATTTTGGCTTTGGAACCCAATGAATTGTCATGGGGTTCAGTGACTCAGTTCAGAGACCAGACAAATACAAATCTTCAGACTGAAGTAGTTCATGCAAAAATAAATTGAGGCTGCATTTGTAAAGTAATCCTTTTTCTCTACTATGTGTATTTGAGGCAGCTTATGGTATTTTCATTGTCATTCACGACTTTCATGTCAAGTTCTGCACTGATTGTTTATCAATTAGGAAGTAAAGTTTATATTAAAATTCCCCAAAGCGTACTATATTGTTATGTATCAAAGAACAATCCATAACGAAATTACAGCACAATAATACAGTAACAGACATGATGACTATAGTAATCTGTTGATATTAGTATTGCAACAAATCATCAATGGTAAAGCACAGCAGAAAAGAATTTTATTTTCTGTTAAATTTCTCTTTGCCTACTAAGTTCTCCTTAGTATTCAGTTCAGGTCGCAGCAAAATAATGTAGCATTTGAAAACAAATATGCAACCAAGTAGTCCTGCACTAGAAGACAGGATAGCAAATATTTCCACACCAACCATGTATTTGCCTTTTGTACTCAAATATGCTGGAATGAAAGAAAACCAAACACTTACAAACACCAGCATGCTGAATGTGATGTATCTGGCTTCATTATAACTGTCAGGTAAAGACCTAGCAAGGAATGCGACTACAAAACATATGGTAGATAAAAGACCCAGGTATCCAAGCATGCAATAGAAGAATGCATTTTTACCCTCATTGCATTCCAATATTACATGGCTCCTTGGTAACTTAATATCCATCTGTGGAAATGGAGGTGAGACAAGTAACCAAACAGCACATATAAAAATTTGCACTAAGCAGCAGCACACAATTAGAGAATAGGGTATCTTCACACCCACCCATCTCCTCAATGGGCTGTTTGGATTTGTTGCCTTGAAAGCAATAACAACCGTAATGGTTTTAGCAAGTACAGAAGCTAGACTAGTACAAAACACAACACCAAAAACTGTCTGACGGAGCATGCAGGTCAGACTTATTGGATGACCAATGAATAATAAAGAACAGAGGAAACATAGTTTAAGAGTGAACAGAAGAAGGAAGCTAAGTGCTCGATTGTTGGCCTTCACAATTGGTGTGTCCCTGTACCGGACGAAGATACACAAGACTGCAGCTGTGGTAAAGCAAAAGAAACATACAGTGACTACTAGCAATATACTTAATGGCTCCTCATAAGATAGAAACTCGGTTTCCTTTGGAATACACTCAGTTTGTTTATCATTTGGCCATCGATTTTCCTGACATTTTATGCAGTCACTTGCATCTGTTGAAAGAAAACAAAGTAATAATTAAGTGAACATTATCTAGGGTTACTTCACTGCTATAATTAGATTAAAGTAAGTGCATTTAAGTCAAACATATCACTTTAAGGAGACTTTTTCCCCTCTTATTATAAAGTGTGTTTAAATCAGTTGACTACCAGGAGGGCTGTTAGTAAATTTCTGATTGGTTTTGGCACTAATTAGGACTTGTCTATAAATACATATTTTATGTACACAGCTATATATACATATGGAATCACTTTATAATCTCAAAATACTGAAATCTCGAATTTCAGTATCTTGAGACTATAAAGCTGAAAATTCAAAATACCGTAAACCCAAACATGCAAAATTCGAAATAGTGACTTTTAAATACACCATCCACCACACAAGCACACATATACCTTCCTGCCAGCACTACAACAAACAAACAAAGCACACACAAACACAACACAAATACATGAACCTACCCTACATATAAGCAGGGGGGCAAGCTGCCCTGCACCCCCCACACCCCCACTACTTATATATACTAACTCTGAGGTTACACTAAAAATACAAAGACACTAAACCCACCACTATACACTCTATGTTCCCCTAGCACAAACACACATCACATACATACAAGCACCATCATTCCCAATGCTAACACACTCACAGTCTTACCTATATACCGTAACCTACACCTACAACTTCCCAACACACTAACATACACTAAAATCCCTACCCCAAACTCTTAAAATATAAAGACTTACCTGAATCTCCAGCTATCCATTAACACAGCGCACCAACACAACCGCTGATTTGACATTTCCGAATTCGGTTATGTGGACTTTCGCACAACTGTTCTTTTGATATTTTAGTCTCAAGATACTGAAATTCGAGATTTCAGTATATATATATATATATATATATATATATATATATATACATATATATATATATATATATATATATATATATATATATATGCATACACACACACACACACACACACACACACACACAAGATATATTGCAAATATATATGACTGTGTATTGTGCATGTGTACTACTATATGTGGTGTGTGTATCAGATGCCTTGTGTAGTGATATTGTTATAGGAAGTGTTTTTCTAAGGGAAAGTGTAGGTTTGGGATCAGGGTTGGGGCAGGAATAGGGTTATCATGCATTTGCAAAGTGGAGCAGTGTGTCTCCTTACCTTAGAAAAAACCCTTTCCATAGCACTAGCATTATTCACTGACTATGATTCTCACTAAAATTAATAAGGGAATAGGCAAGAAAAAATATAAGACGTATACGTATATGGGATATTCTGAAAACAGAGGGGAAAGCAGTTGAGATGTTATGTTCTGAAGTATTTGTGCTTTTTGACCAGCACAGCACATTCTGCTGAGAATCATGGGCCATGGCACAGCAGCACTATACCAGCATGTCTCTCAACTTCTTTGCGTAAGAGTCAGGGACATGTACAAAACTGATGGTGGGAATAAGGACTAACATTTGAGAGACATGTTTTTAAATATTACTCTAATGACCACCAAA
The DNA here is from genome assembly GCF_019279795.1 of Protopterus annectens. Classification (NCBI taxonomy): domain Eukaryota; kingdom Metazoa; phylum Chordata; order Ceratodontiformes; family Protopteridae; genus Protopterus; species Protopterus annectens. Next base: position 449,303,984 of record NC_056748.1, on the reverse strand, counting down.
TTTTGTGGTGAGGGACAATGCAAAAGAAAATTGTGGGAATCAAAATGAAGGATTGTCAGTGGAGACTTGCTTTATGGATATCTATTGGCTAAATACGGTTCATGAATTTTCAAAAGCAGCTATTACTACTTCAACACCCCACACATGTTCAAATGTATTACTTCACAAAGGTGACCTGTTAGTCAATGGATTTGTACATCAGTCATGTAAGGAATGTCCAAACCTGTGCAAACTGAAGGGGAAGGTAGAGTTGTACACTTATGCCGTGGTTCTACATTGTCAAAAGGCTAATGGTGAGGAGACAACAATTACTGCAGATTGAGTAAAAGAAGAGACAAGAAAGATATCTATGTTTTTGAAATGCAGCTAAGTGAAAGAACTGTGTGACGGTGCGGTGAAGCAGTGGTAACGTTTGAGTGAAGAAGCAGGAATATAAACAGGGGTTATACATTTTCATTTCTGAGCTTAGCAAAGGGCAAAAAAGAACTGATGGAAGAACCAAAGAACTAGATAGATCATGCATATATGGACTGGTTAGAGTGCCATGTGACTGTAGAGTAAAAAAAGAAAAAAGATATGGCCACGGTCCATATGGTAACAAAAGAGGTGAAAACTTGTGGTGCACATATGCAAAACTGAAATTTGATTTTACTTTACCAAAAAAAAAAAAAAGTGTAGGATGATACAAAAACTTAAACTGAAGATAGGTTTTGTAAAATAGGAAGACAAATGGTACACTTTATACACAGATAATTTTGTATTCAAGGACTGTATGCTTGTTTCTGTACTAGAATCCTATGAGGTGTAGTAAGAGTAGGATGCACCAGCAGTTAAAGATTTACCTTGCCTTACTTCTGACATCCTACTGATGAGATGTCTGTGACAGCTGCCTGTAGTGCCTTGCTGTCATCTATTTATTCTATCACATCTTTTACCACCATGGATTACATAGCCCAGGTATGTGCAACAGACACACACATAGTAAGCAAACATTGCACAAAAAAGATGTTCAAAATAAGATACACATGATAACACTGCAACACTCGGTATATAGTATTTGGTGGTAGTAGTTTTGTAAAGTGCAAAAGTGTCTGTTACAAAGCACAGATGCTGTTATGTGCAAGTAAGAATCATTTCATGCCTGTCAGTAGAAGTATAGGTGTGTATACAGCATATAAAGCTGTGTGGTTGAAGTGTACATACAGTGTAGGTGTAGGAGTGTGTGCACTGATGGCTGACTTTATTCTAACATCTGCCATACAGTCTGAAAGCAGATACTCATTTACTTGAAAATACTGGGGCAATGGTGCAGACAATGCCCACCACTGTATGTTGTCTCACTCTTGTTGACATTACATTGCCAGAGCTGTGTGATAAGACACTCAAGACTTGTTTCAAAGAGAATATTCTCATATTCCAGTTCCTGATCGAAAAGGTAGAAGAGCTCCCAAGAGTACAACTGCCTATATGATGGAATAAGCAGAATCCTTGAGGGGGGCACTGTATTCTGTTCTATATGCTAGGCAGTTTAAACAAGATGAGGTCAGTCACACTTCAGAAAAAGACAGAAATAGTACTGAGGCCTTTGGAACATTAGAGTAGCTGGTCCCATGGTACCTCAGCTTTTGTAACACGTAGTACTAGTCGAATAAGTGCAGCAGACTGGTGGCCTCACTGGGTATTGCCATACAGATTTTCCTGAATGTTGAAACAATTTCATTGTAATAAATGTTTTTGAAGGCTCTCAAAAAGCCTTTCAAGACCTTACCTTTAATGTGCCCCTTGTCATTCTTGATGAATTGAGGCAAGCAACTAATAGGGGGACACAAGGAGCAGAGGTTGGTCCTCACAGCACTGATAGCACCATGTTCATGGGTATATTGATTCCTAGGAGGTTACAATGCTAATAGCTGTAGGGCCTTTACAAGCCTAGCCATGTAATACCCGTGTCCCATAATTGACCATGGTTAGATGGCTCCCTAATTGATCATTGTTAGATGGTTTGATTGCTTGCATAGCAAATCTATTAACAGCACCAACTGCCCCTGTCCATGAGGGACATAGATGCCACCCCAGGGGTGAATTTATGATCTCCCATCCAGTTGTCCAAGTTGCACTTAAATAGGGTCATTGAGGAGCGCGTCTTAATGTGAATTGGAAGCCTATTCCAGAGTAGCAGCAGTCTCTGGAAGACGTATCTGTTTCTCCAGCATGTTTTGTTTAAGTCATAGGGTAGGTTGAGATCACTGGAGTGAGTGACTCTTTTCCCATTTGATTTCCGGATGTGCAGCATTTCCATTAGGGCAGGGTCAGAGACTGCTTTGTAGGCCAGGCACAGGTTGCCATTCAGCAGCCTATAGAACACAGAGTACAGTAACAGGGTTTTCAGTCTTTCCATGTAGGTCATGTTTAAAGCCAAACAGGATGTACATTAGTACTAGATTCATGTCAAAGTTGCTTGTGATCTCCTTCAATTACTTTAATACTGTTGTGCTTGTCCTCTTGACTGGAGGGGCATCAGTGAGTACAGTGCTGCGTCTATTCTGCATTTGTTATACTCCTCACTCCTTGCTGTATCATACAGTTACTGGGAGATGAATGGTCTTAATGGGGAACATTTTGGCAAACCACCAAATGGGAGTCCAGTGCAGGCCAGCTACATTGCAATGTGTGATCAGCAACACAATGGTCTCCTTATCCATGCTGGCATACTTCACAATGAAAGTGTCCATCTTTAATGGGAGTACCTCAGGAGTACTTGTGCACATCTTGTGATCTCTTTTTCTCATTTCAGATAGATCACAGAGATGTCTTGTTAGGATGGATTGCTTAAGTGCCTTCACCAAAGGCAGGACTGATTGACCCCTGCACACACATACACACACACAAACACACACACACACACACACACACACACACACACACACACACACACACACACACGCACACACAGACACTGGTCTCCTGGTTTACCTGTGCCACATGTACCTTTGATGTGCTCATCTTACTCTAGGTATTATCCATAACTGTGTACAGAATCTTGGCATCAAAATGGTGCTGGTGTCCTTGCATCTTCAGAAAGCACTTACCATCAGCCTGCTGCTCTAAAAGAGCATGTCCACTGGAGTCCAATGACCCAGTGAATACATAGCACTACTATTTATTTGCGTACATTATTTCTTGTAAGATGGTGTAGGAAGCCATTAGCAATCAGCTTGCCCTTTTCTTGTTGCAGGCCGACTGTCCGATACAACAATTATATATTTCTCAGTATTTTCTCCTGATGTATATAATTTCCTCACCACAGTTATGGTCTTGCTTATTGTACATGCGTGCTTAAAATGCAAGATCCTTATGTAGGTAAATCATGTAATTTGAATCCTTCTGCTTCATGGGCAATGCTCTGATTGGGTAACCTACATCTTAGTGCCACATCACAGGAAGTTAATGCATATGACATTTGTAGTACAGGGCTGCAGGTATCCCAAAGAACTGTATGAGACAATGAATGCTGTCTACAGCCTCGCTCTAGGGTGCACTGCACTTTAACACTGAAGGTGTTTGACTGTGATCTACACGTGTACAAAGTGTTGTCCACATGCCTGGATTTAGGCTACTTGCATTCTACTTTATGCTTCCTTGGAACTGTGATGATTATGTGTAGGCTTGACATTACATTAAGACTGGGATTCCATAATTTGTGTTGTTACACAATAATGGATGCATATGCTATTTCTCCTGCTGTTAGTCATCTGTCTTTCTTGTAGTGACAGATATCTAGTTAGTAGATCTGACAGATAGAGGCATAATGAATTTGCTTTACTCTATTATAATTTTGGACATTTTTACATATCTGCAGAGGAGCTATTTGGATCTTGAGAAGATGGATACATCTGATGCTTTGATGGTCATTCTATTTATGGTGCTGTCCTTTAGTGAAATGGTGTCCTAGGTAAAGGGATGTAGGACACCTGACCCTGCCAATTTCTCCCAACCCTTAGGCACATGGCACAGCGCCATATTGTTCCTCTCTCATGGCCGCCTCACACAATCCTGACTACTTTACTTTTCAGCTTTTTCTTACATTATTTCAACACATACTAACTGGCCAAGGTACAGTGAATTACTGTTGAGTAAATAATTGAAGTATCCAGGGTCTGTGGCCCACCTCCAGAAGCCAGAGAGTTATAGGTGTTCTGTGCTGCATTTTATATTTTTTTTAAACAACCTTTGTACCCAGTGATAGCCAGAACCAACTCTTCAACTTTGTTTTTTCTTTGCACCTTATGAGCACACCCTAACTGACCAAAATTGGAATTTAATGACAGTGAAGGAAATTAAGTTAAATGGAAAGAGGGTTGAGTGGAGGATTATGAGAGCCACTACACCCACCCAACTTCCGTGGGATACTCTGAGGTGCATTTTAGAGCTTTCTTTCCAAACTTTTGACCCAATGATAACCTGAAGAAAAATCATAACTAAGGAACACATTTCAATCTTATGTTTTTTTTTCAAGAACGAGATATGTAAGATCCAAGATTTAATATTCAAAGCTGACAGAACAGTATTTCACAGAATACTGAGAAGAAAAATGCTTGTGAAGATACATAAATCATAAATGGAAATACTGCAAGCCTGCCCCCCCCCCAAAAAAAAAAAAAACGATATTCACATTTTTGTATCCTTTGGCATTACATTGTGATAAAAAGAAGTTAGATATGATAGCAGGTATATTTAAAGTAGCTGCTGTTATGCATATATACAAAATGTCTCTTCACCCTACCCCCAAAAGACAGCCATGTTGTGTTTACCCCTCTGATATCAGGCTGGGATGAAATGGAAAAGACAAGTAGAACAAAGTAACATATTTCAACATGCTGCTGTCACACATATATAAAAAGTACCTCCTTACCCCTATCCTCAGAAGGTAACCATCTGTATATGTCTAATGTTTGATTGCAAGAAAATGAAAAAATAATGATCATAGCAATGAATTCCATTTCACTAAACCTAGACAGTATACTGCACCTTAGATAAGTTATAATGTCCTTCTATGGATCATCTATGAATACCTCGGAGATTTGTGAGAAAAGAAATGACCACACTGTTTGCAGACCCCACACATGCTATGGCAGCCTCTTCACACATCTGAGCAGAGCTGGTTTTAGTCTAGGTGGGGTTTAGATTAGAGATTACTGCTATGCCTATGTCAAAACCTACTCATACAGCCTCGGTTGGCTGTCAGATGCTTTGTGAGTCTTGATCTTCACTGATATATTTTGCACCTTATTTTTTCAAAATACTTAACTATTCTATAAAATAGGGAAGAGTAAGGAGCTATGATACCTACTTGCCTGGTAGGGTAAGTATCTGCTACAAAATGGACTGCTCCTTCCACTGTCACTGAATGCACTTGCCTGGTAGGGTAAGTATCTGCTACAAAATGGACTGCTCCTTCCACTGTCACTGAATGCACAGTCTAGATGCTTTTGTTACCATTACCTTCTATCATTTAGAGTTTTCAGACTTGCTTGTCAATTCCATCCACTGCAATATAGCGAAGAAATCACCAATCATGGGTGGGACTGACCAGAAAAATGGGAAATTATAAAGCTGTGTAGCATTTCCATTAAAGGATGCTATAGAAACTGCCCATGGTTGAGTAGTGTCCTATGTGGCCGCACCAAGGTGACCTATGCCTAAGGCTGGTCCTACCCTTTTACAATGAAAGAAGTACTTTACTCTGGTGTGCTGAATAGTAGATAATATAAGGTGATGATAAACCATGGACAGATGGATGATTTATTTATTTGACATTTGTTAACCTGGTCTGAGCCGGAGCACTTTTTCAGTGGAGATCCGGAGAGGAACGCTCCACAGAAACATAACTACATAAACATAATACATAATCACCTAACAGAATTACAACAGTAACAATAAACTAAGATAAAATAATAGAAGTTAAGATTCTAAATGATTAACAAGACAACCTGGTACAATGCAGAGTAAAGGATCAAATAGAGAAATTACATTCTTCTTCATCAGTTTAGCTGAATAGCAGTAGTGTGTGGAATTTATTAAAACTCAATAAATTCAATATGAATCTATAATGATCATGTTGGTAAAGTTGAACTCTAGCACTAGTAAGTGTAATGTACAGAAACACTATTGGAAAAGAGAGGAGGTAGGGTGAAGAGGTATGAAAGAGAGGTGGCAGGCAAAATGGTAGCGAGGAATAAAGTCAATCAGGGGGATGATTACACATACCTAGCCATATATTGCTTAGGTGTTTTTTTTACAGCATTTCTGAACTGGTGTTTGGGCTTAATATTTCGAATGTCCAGTGGAAGTTTATTCCAGTTCTCAGCTGGGGAAAAGATGTAAAGGTTCTTGCCTATTTTGATTTTTGGCCTGTATATATAAAGGAGATGTTGTTCAGAGGGGTCTATATTATAACATCGAAGTCTTAAAACTTCGAATGTTATAATATCAAACCATTTTGATTGAAAGACTATAACATCGAACACTCGGAATAGTGAATTTTTTCCCAGGGAAAAATTTTGCTTTTCCGACAAATATACACATAACACAAGCACACCAAAATAAATAATCCACACACATACACTTCACAAAACCCTACACTAAACCATACATACACTATTAGCTATCCACTTACCTTAACCCAACCCTAACCCTAAGGTCCATAAATACCGCACACTTACCTTACCCACTCCCTAACCCTAAGGTCCATAACTATTGCACACTCACCTTACCCGCTCCCTAACCCTAAGGTCCCTATCATACACTCACCTTAACCCAATCTCTTCACACACTTACCTTAACCCAATCCATAACCTTCGCTCCACAGTCAAGGAAATAGTGAAGCTGCAGAAACGGCCCACCTAATACTTTCCCTAGGAAAGTATTCGATATTCTGCAGCTTCGCTATTCTCAGCGTTCAGTGCATAGGGTTCGATATTATAACAGTCGAAGTTTTAAGACTTCGATGTTATAATATAGACCTGTTCAGAGCTACAAAGGTTCTAGATGGGCAGTAAAGGGAGATGACAGAGATACTACTGGGACAGAAGGAGGGCAGGTACGGTATAGAAGGAATTATCTGAAGCTGAGACTGGAAAAGGTTGTGTGGAAGCTTTAACCAATTTAGTTTCCTGAGAGTTAAACAGTGGTGAGAGTGGTAGGGGTGTTCGGCAGCAAATCTGGCCACCTTGTTGTAAGTGGACACTAGTGTGGTTTGTAAGCTGGTGAGGATTTGAGAACTGTAGAGAAGGGCTGGGAGTAGGTTTGCATGGGATAGGGCTATATTTGCCTTACTGGATAAAAACTTTTTTATTCTTGTAGAGGAGGCCTAGTTTTGGTGGGTTTTCTTAATGTTACTGAGAACATGTAGGTCAAATTTCAGCTGGTCGTCAATAATGACCCCAAGTAGTTTGGTGTTAGTTTCCACTGTGATAGGTGTGTTTTTGTGGGAAGTGATAGAGAATGAAGGTTTAAGATGATTCATAGTTTTGGAGATGAAGAGCAAAAGTTTAGTCTTCTTTTGGTTTAGGATTAGCTGGTTCTTGTTGAGACAGTTTTTGATAGATAAAAAGGAGTTCTGGGTTGCAGTATGTAGGTCAGAGAGGGTATCGGCTATGGTGATGACTGTGGAGTCAGTGTATTGTACAAGTGATGACTTTAGTGAGGAGGTGGATAACTGATTGGTGAAGATATTAATTAGTAGTTGGCCAAGTATTGAACCTTAAGGAACATCCATATTTATAGGGAGTTCAGGAAAGATTGCAGAAAGCCATTTAACAGATTAGAAACAGTTGCTGAGGTAGCTAGAGAGCCAGGAGATAGTAGTGGCAGATAGGGTGAGTTCAGAGAATTTATTTAAGAGAAGGTGGAAGATGGTGTTGAAAGCCTTTGAGTGATCAAGAAAGAGGCAAGAGACTAGTTTGTTTTGGTCTCTGTCTTGAGAGATGGTGTTAATGAAGGAAATGACAGCAGTAGAGGTGCTACATCCAGGACGAAAGCCATGTTGAGTGGGGCTCATTAGATTCTCTTGTATGAGGTACTGTAGGATTTGTTTGTGTATGCATTTTTCCAAGATCTTAGAGAGAGGTGATAGAATTGCAATGAGCCTAAAGTTGGAGAGTTTGATATAGCTACCTCCTTTATGCATGGGTAAGTGTAGAATTTGTTTCCAAATTACAGGGACATTGGCCTTAGTAATGGACTTGTTAATGAGACTAGAGATTGGGAGAGTGAGGAAGTTGGCTGCTTTCTGGAGAAAGAGTGGAAGGAGACCATCTGTTGAGGGGGAGCAAGGTTTTTGTTTAAGAAGCTTGGATTTAATGTATTTAGTGGGTGTGACGAGGGTGGACGGGATTAGGAATAAGTATATTAGAGGGTCAGCCCAGGTTGGAAGGTTTGGAGACAAAGCCAGAGAGGCACAATTACATTGGTTTGGACATGTGCTGAGGAGGGATGCTAAGTATATTGGGAAAAAGATGCTAAGGATGAAGCTACCAGGTAACAGGAAAAGAGGAAGGCCTAAGATAAGGTTTATGGATGTGGTGAGAGAGGACATGCAGGTGGTTGGTGTGACAGAGCAAGATGCAGAGGACAGGAAGAAATGGAAACAGGTGATCTGCTGTGGCAACCCCTAATGGGAACAGCTGAAAAAAGATGATGAGTGGATATGGTTTTTAGGGAGAAGGCCAAGGAGGTGTTAGAAGGTTTAGGAAGGTTGGGGTTGGAGGGTAGTGTCAGTGCTGTAGTTAGGATGGTTGATTAGTTTGCTGATGGTGTCTATAAAACAGGAGTTAAAGTCAGTGTCAGTTTAAAGAGGTGTGTTTGTAGGGCAGAGTTGAGGTGAGGAGGGGTTGCCTGGATGAAGGATTTGGCTGTTTGAATGCTGGAACTACTTTGGGTTATTTAGGTGTGACTCAGGAGGATTTGTGTAGTAGTTTCTCTTATCATTGGTGACAGCTTGCTAAGCAAGGTTGCATAGTTGTTTGTACTGTTGGAAGTGGGAGGGGAGTTTGGTTTTAGTTCACAGCTTCCAGACTTTATCCCTCTGAGCCACTAGGGAGTGGGTGGGGTTTTTTAGCCAGGATGATATGTTTGGTTTTACTCTAACAGTGTGTATGGGGGCTAGGGAGTTGAGTATGTTAAGGAATATGTTGTTAAATTTCATAACAGCTTCGTCAAGGGGTAACTGGCTGAGGAATGACTAGTTGATAACTGAGAGATGGCTGTTTAACCTGTTTGAGTCAAAGTTAGTAAGTTTGCAGCATGCTTTGAGCTTATATGGTCTACACAAGTGAGGGTTAAAATGAAGGACTTTATTTGGGCAGTGGTCACTAAGAGTATCGGGTAGAGATTCAGGGAAGTGATATTTCTGGGGATGAGATACTAAAATCCAGTCAAGGAAAAAGGAATGATTAGAATATTTACTAGTGTAAGTAGGGATGGGTATTAGTTGGGTGAAACCAAAGCACAATCGCTGCACGTAAGGCAACTTCCAGATCTCAAAAAGCATTTCAAAAAAACAACATAGACCAGCAGACAATGGTGTCCTGTAAAAATTATATTCTTTATTCTAAATAATTTCATAAGGCACATAAAAAAAGGCAAAAAGCCTACAGTACAAAATCCAAACCGGTTTCGGCTTATAAATCAAGCCTTCATCAGTGAAAAACAAAAAACAAAAAAGCCAAAAATGTTAACATCTCCCATGAGTATTGTTTCATTGGTGAGGTGATTGTTGATCCAGGATAGGATACGTTCTAGTAAAGTGATTTTGTTGCCCGGAGGGATATAAATTGGAGCTATGTTAATTGAAGTATGAGCATTTAATTTCCAGTTTGAAATAAGCACCTCTGATGGAGGGGGAGGAAAGGAAAGGATAGTTAGAGGGGTTAGAGTATGCTGGTTAGGGAACATGATAGCAACACTACCATCTTTTTTTAGTTCTATCTAGTTTTAAGATGTATCATGGGTAGGGGATATGTTAGTCTGGGATGTGGGGTTTCAGCCATGTTTCACAGTGGGTTATGATATCCAGGAATGGAATTCAGTAGATTTATCCATTATGTTTCTAATGTTTATGGAATGTATGGAGATGTGTTTTGGGGGGATATTTGGGTGGGTGGTGGACTGTATGGAGATAGTGTTACATGGGGAGTGGAGGTCTTGAATAGGGTTGAAGTGGATATCACCTGCGAGAAGAAGGGAAAGGAGAGTGGGACTAGGATGTAGGCTATGAGGTGACAAATAGTATTTTGGTTTGTCTTTTGGGACGTTAGGCTTTCAAGTAATATACTTTGTTTTTGTAAGCAGGGCTGTTGATAGAGTGGATGGTGAATTTGTCATGAATGAATGAGGGATTTGTGGGAAGCCTGAGGGATAGATGGAGGTCGGTGACTGGTAGTTGGGTTTCAGAGGACTGCTGTAGGAGGAGAGGTTATATAAAATAGTTAGGGTAGAGGTAGTTAGAAGTGCTAGGAGTAAGGTGAAGGTAGCCATGGTAAAGTAGAGTAATGAAGTAGGTGGAAGTGGGGTAGTTGTAGGGTTAGTAGTGATGCTAAGATAATGGTGAATGTAATGATAAGTAGTAAAATCAGAAGGAGTTAGAATAGGCCAAGTAAGTAGTCAGCTAATGAAAGTGAGGTGTTTTATTAATGTGAGAGATGGATGAATGGAGGGGGGTGGAGATAAAGATGGAAGGTGATTGGAGTTTAGGGGTTGGAGGGAGGGGTATGTGGGGGAGTGGTTTACTGAGGGAGAGTGTAGAGGAAATGGTTTCAGTGGTATGTGGGAATGGTGGTAGGGTAGGGGAGTGGAGTGACGGGTAGGGTAGGGTAGGAGAGGGGAGGGAGAAAGGGAGCGGGTCTGCACAAATCTCAATGAAGCAGTTTACGAAGAAAAAGTATCTCCTAGGTTAAGAGCCAAGGACGAAGAGGAGCCAAGAGAGTAGGTAACAGTTGCTGGGAAAATCATTATATTTATTTAAAGACAGCTACAAGGGGAAACCAGCATGTACAGGCTAAAGGACCTAGAAATAGTGTTGTTTAGCTATGCAGATTGGGATGTCTATCTTGTGTGGGATTCAGAGGCTATGTAGAAGGCTGAGGCAGCAGCAAAGGAATTGTGTTGGGAAATGTGTTACAAATTTCAGATGTGAAGAGGTTCCTTTTTAGAGCACATTGGGACATTGATCTTGTGTGGGATTCAGAGGCTTTGTAGATCTGTGGAAAAGTAATGTTTTAGCTTTTTGATCTGTGGAAAGGTAATGTTTTAGCAAGTAAGAGTAGCATCCTTAATGGTGAATTCAATAAACATGGATATTACATGATGATAATTTGTTATGTTATTATCATTTTGATATAATTTATTTTAGGAATTGTTAACTGTATTGCAAGGCACAAAGGTGGATTAATGACCTTGATAATTATAAATGATAGAACATTTTTGTGAAGACTTTATATGGCTACAACAAGAGGAAACAAGAAGATATAACTTTGTCCTGTTAAGAAAAGTCAAGCCTCCCCTCTTCCCCCCTCAGCATGAGGGGCATCACCACTCACATACCCTGACTTCACAATCACAGTCATACAACTGCAGAGGAAAGGGAAAGAAAACAGCAAATCACTGGTTGTGTTGAAATGAAAAAAAAATAGCACTAGTAATGATTTTCTGTGATAAACACAGTCTGTATGTTACAGCTTGTCAAGTTCTCATCTTGTTCAAATTTGCTGAGTGTATATTAAGAAACCTATATTATTCTCCTGGCACTGGAAAATGGGAACTGCATTAGATGAGACTGGCCAGTAAAATGTAACTTAACACATCAAGTGTCAGTGATAGCCAAACTTAATGGGGATCTTGGTGATTTTGATGGGTTCTTTAACAGCAGATATACTGCTAATAATGATTGCAAAATGTATTGATTATATCATTAGCAGACCAGAGTTCCGCTGTGGTGACCCCTAACCGGGAAAAGCCGAAAGACACAACAACAACAACTTAATGAGTTACTATATTGCGATCTGGGACGTTATTTGATAAACTTCATTTTTGGGAATGATATTGTGACTTTTTTAGTCCTCATTTAATATTAGTACTACAAATGGATGTGACCACATATTCTAATTAGCTGTAACCTCATAAAGAAAAGAAAGGAAAATAAAATAAGCTTATCTGTCAGAGTATAAACAGTCAGAGGTCAAAATAAGCTAAGGTCTGGTATCAGAAGGGCAACTTATCTAGCAGGATCATAAGGCCAGATGCAAATTTTACAATTATGTATATGGTGTAATAATAGATGTATTACGTACAGCACATTGATTTACTTTTAGTAATACTGATATATTGCTTTTACAATATTATGAGGAATATCTATTGGCAAGAACAACAAAATAGATTGTCAGATATGGTTTTATAAAGCATATATGGTAGATGAAATTTTAGTAAATAGGTATTTAAAGTATTATAAAAATGTGGAATGAGTATATCTTTTTACATAAAATGTCCAGCACTACTAACTAGAAAGACGTACCCAGCTATTTCTAGAAAATTGAACGAGTCTGTTGTCTGCCAAATATAAAAGAGATTCACTAAGTTTGAGGAAATCAATTCTTTAAGAAAAAAATATCATTTCTGCATTGATACAGTGCACTAGAAATGTGCTATACTTATCAACATTTTTATGGAACTCTAATATAATCAAAAAGGGACCTATTTTTTAAACAGGGACACAGAATATAAAAAGCAGTGAATAAGGAATGACTTTGGAAATGTAAAACTAAGCAAAGCCTCAGGCCTAAGTAGAACCATATAATCCTTATGGAGAGGAAGAAATTTGTCTACTGATGTCTATCTATAAGTATATGTACAGGGAGGCACTGGACCATCTCCATGTCTGTGTGTGTGTGATGGAATGTTTATCTCTGTCTCTCATCAATATGGGAAATGAAAGGAATCAGAACTGATGGGAAGGGCTTAATGGCTGGTGGACATAAAAAAAGACCTTGTAAAAATAAGATAAAAACCTATTTCAGATAAACCATAAAAAAGAACACCAATTTCTAGTGTCAAAATTGAAGTTACTGTTAACTTTACATTTAGTAACAACTACATGAATGGTTTTAAGGCATTTAATCAGTTTAATTCTAAATCTCTCAAAAACATTTAATTACTTAACATCTAGTGGAAGCAAGTTCCAAGTGTCAGAAAGCAGTAGTGTGGAAACAAGCTTTTTGCTAAATAATTAAACCCAAGTATGTCTCTTGGAGGTCAGTACTGGAGTGTTTCAATTTTTAGCTTTGCCCACGTATGAACAGAAATTCTGGTGTAATACCTTAAATAAGGGAAGCTAGCAATATATTTGCTATTAAAGTGGCTTTCAGCCATTATACCTTTTTTCTAGTGGTGCTTGCTCTGACCCACAACAGAGACAAATTGACAAAGCTGATTTACTGTTGCTTGAAGAATACTTGTGTTAAAGAGAATCAAGTGCAACAATGGGTAGAATTTACTCTGATTTATGAATGACTAGATACATGTCTATAACTTTTGCAAAAGGTTGAATGTTTTGATAATTTATAGCAATCTGGGTTGTTTTAGAACCTTTTAAACTTTTATCACAATATGACCCCTAAAAGAGTATTTGATCAAACAGACTCACAGATGAAAATGGTTACACATTTGGATTGTGAGGCACATTTCAACTTTTGAGGAATAACAGTAGTTACAGACATAGTTTTAATAGTTTCACTTTTAACTGATGGATTCAGAGATAAAGCTAATATATATATATATATATATATATATATATATATATATATATATATTTCCACTAAGTTTAGGTGGTACTCGTTTCCTTATAGCTCTCTAAGGTCCAGGATCAGGTCACTGATGTACAGGTAGAAACCATCAAATCACAATACTGATAACCGTGAAAAATTACGTTTTCATAATTTCTATGTCAGAAACATGTTCAGACAATAAGTAACTTTGAAACCTCATGAATGGCATGTCTTCATATCCAAGATTTTTAGTTGAAAAGAATTGTTAATTGACTTAAATCCCCTTCTCACACCAACAAAAATGGAACTTGTTAAAAGCCTCTTTTCCAGTTAAGTCCATGATAATGTAATATTTATGATGTGGTCAGGTTACTAAGTCATAAACTAGAAAAAGGAATGGTTTAAATAATAACTGAAAATTAATTTAACTTTCTTACCCAATCCAATTCATGGGCTTAGATTAACTACAAGGAAGTCAGTTTTTTTGAGACTATTTGGCCAGTTGTAATCTATACTATGTCTCGGATGAACAAAAATAATAATCCCTAAAACTAGTTCAGTGAAGTCATTAAGAATATGATTCCAATAACTCTTGACCATTTCATCATCAGACTTTTTCAGCGTTTAGTGATTTATGAGAAGGTGGCAACACCAAGTTACATTTTGGCAAGTTTCTTTTCCTCACAGGGTTACACATCTTGTGTTGCTCTAGACCTTCATTTTAATTAGTCCATAGCAGATGTCTGCTCTTATCCACCAGTATGTCTTGCAAAGTGTACTTGGTGTTATTCAGCCATTTGATCAAGAACCCAGAGAACTGATTTTTACAGTCAACTGGGGCCAGCTTTACTGACAGCTGAAGAATATGTCTGTACGCAATTTTGAATTGACATTTTTATTTTTGCAGTCAATTACATGGAGTGAATTTAGAAGGCCATAATTATTTCTGTATACTGGAATGGGATAATGTTAATTATTTATTTATTGACATTTGATCACCAGGAAAGCCCAACAGTGTAGGTACCCATTTTCTGCAGATGTCCATGGAAAAAAGCCATAAAGTATTCTAAAAACATTTTAAGAACTATAATTTTACAATCTTCAAAAATAATTCATAACATGTACAGCGTAAATAATTATAGCAATTTAGACATAATGTGAAAACATTGGTTAAGAATAGACACAACTTGCATGACAGTGATTTAATATTTAGAGAAATTGTACCAGTTTAGAGAGAAATGATTCAAACAGGAAATGCAATATGAAGTGATAGATAAAGCAGGGTTATGGCATATTTAGAAAGAAAGTCAGGGGAGAGAAACTGGTTGAAGTAAGGAAATGAGTAAAACGGGGGAGTAAGGAGTTATAAGGTATGAACAGTACTTGTTAATTTTTAGGGATATAGTTTATCTTGGGTGTAAGCATGAACAGATCCAGATTTCGGCTAGGAAATCTTTCAAAATTTTTTAGAGGACTAGAGGGAGGATATTGACCTGATGCATACGGGTAAGGAGTACTAGACCTTAGCAACATGGTATAAGTACAGAACATGCCCAACAGATGTGATAAATTTGTGGACAGAGAGGAGTTTTTGGTTATTTGATCAAAATGTTGGGACTATAAGCAGATGGATGCTGGAAAATTATACAGGAGGTAGTTCTAACCAATTTAGTTTTTTTTAGTGCTATAGAATGGTGTGCCCTGAAAAGGGTATCTGCTGCAAATGTAGTCACTTTATTATAGCATTATTCAGTTTTTGATTTTTGTCACGCTTGGAGGTTAGTAAGGATGGGAATGCCATAAAGTAGTGAGGAGAGGTGACAAGTAGTGGCAAGTATAGTTTTAGGTTCTTTGGTGACAAGGTTTTTGGCTCTGTAAAGTAGTTCTACCTTTTGGTGAGGTATTTTTGGCAATTTAGTATATTCAGGTCAAATTTAAGATCATCACGCACTCTTATCTCTAACAATTTGTTATGAGAAGTGACTTCAATGGTTGTATTATCAAGGGAGAGGATTTTATTTTTTTTATAAGAGAGGGGTTTTGGGGAAAAATAGTAGTTTTTTGGGGGGTTCATGAGTTGCAAAGCCATGTTTCATTGGCTGTTAAAAATTCCTGGGAGATGTGCCAAGGTGCCAGATGTCCATGAGTGTAGAGTCATCTGTGAGTTGCATTAGGAAGACCTGTTGTGTGGATGTGTGGAGGGTGTTGGTAAGACTATTAAAGAGGAAAGGACCAAGGATAAAGCTTTGTGGTACCCTGATAGTGACTGGGAAGTATGGAGAGAGGGTGATATTTTACTGAATGATACCTATTGGATAGGTAGATTTTGAACAATAGAAGGGTGGGCTGAGATAACTTAGGGAGGACATTTGAAGTAAAAGTTTGGTGTGACAAATTGCATCAATGGCTTTAGGCAAGTCTTGAAATAAGGAAACGACTAGTTTGACATTACCCCTAGCTTTATTGAATGTATCTTTAAAGGTTAGAAGTACAATGTTAGTACTGTGGGAGGGCAGAAGCAGTGTTGTATAGGTGACAGGAGTTTTTTCTGCAGGAGAGAGTTTAGCAATTGCTTTTGAATACAATTGTCATGTATTTTTTTTTTGGGGGGGGGGGTAAGATTGCTATATGTCTAAACTTAGTAATGTCTGTTGAATTTCTTTCTTTGTGTGGAAGGATAATGTATGATTTCTTTCCAGAGAGATAGAAAGTGGGACTCTTGGATTACCCTATTTATAAGAACTGAGACAGGACAGGCAATGCTGTTACTGCTATTTTAAGGTACTCACTTGGAAGGTCATCGGCTGAAGTAGACCATGGTTTGAGTTTGTTTCAGAGTAGTTTTATGTAGGATGTGGGCAGAGGTTTGAAGGTGAAAGTAGATGGTGTGATATGTGACTATTAGGCAGTGTTGGTATTGGATGTTGGGGATCCTTGCTTAGGTATGCTATACTATCTATGAAATAAGCACTGAATTCTACAGCAGTTTCCAGCAGTTTTTTGTTATTGGGAGAGAGAGGTCGGGGTTGACTTTTTGGTCAGAATTAAAATTTCTCTACTGGCTGACGTAATTTTTAGGGTTATATTTACTATAGTTCTGAAAGGTGTTATAATTATTTTTTGTCTTCATTTATTTGCTTTTTACTACATTTGTAGAATATTCTGAAGTTTTCGAGATATTGTGGTATTTTATACTTTTGCCACTCTTTCCACACTTTTTCTTTATCCCACATTAGCATTCTACTCTTTTTGGACAGCCAAACTGCATTATTAGTTTTTAGTCTCTACCCTCTAGGAGGTACAAGGCTGTTTAGGATATTTAGGGAAGTTGCATTGCATTAATTTACAGCATAGCATCATCTAAAGGGAGGATTTTTGGATGTTACAGTTAATAGATGACAGGGTAGTGATGAATATTTCTGAGTTAAACTTAGACAGTTTGTGTTTTGCTTTATAACTATACTGTTTAAGTGGATGTGTGAGCTGCCTGGTTTTATAGATTGGGAGATGGTCAATGACAGAGTCTGATATTGTACCTGTGTGATGTTGAATTTGCTAAAGACTGATACTCAGATCCAGTCTTATAAGGAATTTAATGTCTTGCTATAATGTATGGGCCTATAATTAGCTGTGTGAAACCGTATAAGTTCATTTCAAATCTGTTTCTTGATTTCTTTGATTTCAAAAAAAAAAAAAAAAAAAAAAAAAAAAAAAAAAAATTTCATCTGCTTACTGTACTTTTTTTTTTTTACCTACTTCTTTTTTTTTTGCATCATTAAAATACTCAATTGTATTTATTACTGCTTGGTGTAACTCATTCTAAGCCTTTGGTTTTAAACACTTGGGCTTGGTTAGTGACCAGTTAGTTGTTGACACTGAGGTTTTGTGGTCTGCACTGTTGTGGCAGAACAGGTAGCTTACATCCTGTGGGAGGAGAGGCTGACTCTGCCCTTCTGAGCTGGGAATTCAAGTCTTTTGGATTAAGCACTTGGGCTTCAGACAGCCAAACAACTCAGGACTGGCAAGACCAGATGGACAGGAGAGAAGGCAACTACACACCACAACAACCACTCACTGCCATAATGCTACCACTCCACTGAAACACATAAACACACACACAAAGACATACTCGAGGCTCTGAGTAAAATTTACCCTAACAGAGGCCTCCCCAAAAGCAGACACCCAACAAACTGCTACTCAAGACACACCAGCAACAAACACATAAAAAACAAAAGCAGTGTGCAGCAGTCACAGCCCCCCCCATACAAATACAACACCAAACATAATATCCAAGGGACTGGACCCTCACGGATAGCTGGTGCCAGAGCCAGCCATGCCTGAAAGTTAAACGCCAAAAATGTATGGTTATCAGGTGGGGACCCAGGTTGACAGTGGCCTTTCTTTTGACGGTGACATGTGCCTGACATACAAGGCCATATCCAACCCGAATTAATGGACCTAGATGTAGAAGAGTTAGAGGTTATCTCCAACCAATTGATATTGATATCACCTAGTAGTATTTTCTTTTTGTCTTGTGGAATTGTTATGGATACACAGTGTAGGCTATCTTCCAGTGAAGGTGTATTGTCACCAGGAGATATGTAAAGGACAATAATACATATTTGTTTATTTTCAGAAAACTAATAAGAAGTTCTGCTGAAATTAATTTTGGTATTGGTTTGTTATAGAGGAAATATGGTAGGTGTTATGAAATGTTATAGCAAGACTACTACCTTTCCTGTTTATATGGTTGTGACACCACATCAGTGGCCCAGTAATCAATGAGCCTCAGTCCTCACCACTAACATCAGTGAGGGATGTGCACATTGGGAGGATGACAAGTACACACACAGTAAAGTACAATTTCCCTTAAGAGCACACAGATATCACAGTCAGTCTAGGGCTGTTTTTCCTCTCTCTTTCCAGACCACCCCCAATAAGAATCCCCACTGGCATAGATATAGGGTTAATATTTCAGCTGAGTGGTCAAACCAAAACCTCCAGCACCTTTTCTGCCCACCCAGTGCTTTGTGTCCCTGCCCAAATAGCTGACACACATGCTTAGAGATTTGATTTTTATACAAACAGACACTCCTGGTGAAAGCCAGCACAGGTTTAATAGCTAGACCCCTTTCTGCCCAGACTATAAGGTAGTTAGGACTGCCACCAACCAGCTCTTATCAGCTACTATAAGGCCTTTCCCAAAGGGTGACCAATTCTACTGTGCAATGGTACTATTATCCAAATGGTAAGTGTGTCCAAGACTTGATAGCTATTTAGGAGTGGCATGTACAGTGTTACCAAATACATATGCAAATACTATAAGAGCTTAAATATCTAACAAACCAGCCACAATTAAAAGGTTTAAATATATTTAATAATACATAATAACAGAACATGACAATACTCAATAACTTAATACAGTGACAACAGAGTTCAGAATCACATGAAATATTTTAAAACAACATTGCAGGACAGTCTCACATAAATATAGAAAACATCTAGACTGATCTTACTATATTCCTGTCTATCTCTAAGAGAAATACTATGACCTAAGTTTTACTTACAGAGCAAGGCAAATACAAGTGCTGAATGGATGTTTACAGGTCCAGAGACAAAGGCAAAATGCACATACTTTCTCTCTGAGATAGTTTTTAAATTAATAATACACATTGCTGCTGGGTTAGCTAGATGACATCGTTATTTGACAAATTCCTCTAGTTCCCAGGCTAAACAGATACCAACAGAATCTAACATGTCTCTATGAAAAATACTTATTTCTTAGAAGTTTATTTATCAATTAGAAGATTGCCTGAAGCTGGAAGTCTTAAAACAATTAACACTTTTATATTTTAAACCTAGTAATTATTTCTGTCTTAAGACAATAGAAAGAAACTGTAGCTGCAGACATTCTGTCTTCTAGCTGTGGTAAACACAATCGTAAAACTCTTTACTTATTTTCTCAGAGTGTGCAAGTTAACTCTGTATGCTCCAACTTCTACCATGAAAACATACATTTGCATAGGCATATAGTCCATATACATTTCTGCTCTTCTCCAGCAGGGTGCATTGTGGTTACATTCTTGAAGCTCAGCACATAACATACAGTTTAACACACACATAGCATATAGTTTTCTTACATTTGTTAGACAAGCCTATGGATCATATTAATATTTGCTAATGACATAGGATTATTTACTAAATTCTAGCTAGCTGGGCTGGCAGCCTTCACAATTCTCCCCCTGAGAACCCAAGCTAGTTTTTCAAGTGAGCTTTAAGAAATGTTGCTTGAGAGGGGTGAGCCTCTCTGGGAATACCTTACCCCATCCCCTGTCCTGAGATCCCATCTGTGCTTGCATTGCTAACCCCACTGTGGTGCTGCACTGGCATATCATATGCTTGTAATCTTAGGCTACATCTTAGTAACTTAGTAAGTTGGGTGCTCTTCTCCCTCTGAAAAAATCTGGCTAAGTACAGCCCCCACCATATGGTTTGAAGCTTCCACCTGCACAAAAAAATATTTGCTGTAATCTGGACTGGCTAACACAGGGGGGTCCTCCCAAAACTCCTTTAAGCTTCTGGAATGCCTGCTCACATTCTGGGGTCCACACTACCTTATCTGGGTTGATTTTCCTTGTCAGGTCTGTGAGGAGAGCAGCTATGGTACTAAAATTGGGGACAAAGTTTCTGTAGTACCCTACTGTCCCTAAAAGTGCCCTCACCTGCTTTTAGGTAACATGTGCAAGCCATGTCTGAATGGCTTCTATTTTGGTAGGTTCTGGCCTGATCTTACCACTCCCCACTCTATGTCCTAGGTAGGAGACCACTGCCATACCCACCTGACATTTGCTGGGCTTAATGGACAACCCTGCTCTCTGTAGTCTGCCCAGCACCTCTCTCACATGCTGAAGGTGCTCTTCCCAAAATGGCTGTAGATGGCAAAATCATCTAGGTAAGCAAGGGCCAAAGCTCCTGGTCCTGCTAGGATAAGATCTACCAACCTCTGGAAAGTCTTTGGGGCATTTTGCATCCCAAAGGGCATCTTTGTGAACTTATACAAGCCACAATGAGTCACAAAGGCTGACCTCTATAGCACTGGGAGACAAGAGCACTTGCCGGTAACACTTGGTAAGATCAGTGGTGGTAAGATACTTAGCCCCACCAAGCTGCTCTAGGGCTTCCTCTGTCCTAGGCATGGGATAAGCATTTGACTCTGTCTGACTATTTAATTTCCTGTAGTCCACACACAACCTGGTGCTGCCAACCTCCTTTGGTACCAGCACCACTGGGGAGGCACAGGGGCTGCTGGACTCCTGAAATACCCCTTATTCCAACATTACCTGTATTTCCTCCCTCAGTGTCTGTTTGACTCTCTCAGGCACCCTATAAGGGGCCTACCTAATAGGCCTTTGGGGTCCTGTATCCACATGGTGCTTTACCAGGTGGGTGCACCCTGGATTCCCAGTGAACATGTCCCCAAACTCCTGTAACACTGCTCAGATTTCTCAAACCTGGGTAAGAGCAGCTGGGACATTACTACCCCTTATACTGAGGTGTCAGTCCGAGCTTCATTGAAGAGATCAGTCAACAGATCCCCCTCAGACTCTTCCTGCAATCCACTGCAAATACTCAATACTTAGCTTAAATGTAAACCCATATGTCACAAGATGGGTTAGGACAGAACCCACAGGGTTAGAGTTGCTGACAGGCCAACATGGGAGGAAGAGCCATGGCCTTAAGGTAACCCCAAGCTACCATATAGGTGGCAATCCACTACACAGAAGAGGTTAACAGTGGCCTTTCTTTTGACACTCACATTGCTAAAGTGGTTAGAAAGACCTTCTACATTGCCCACCTGATCATGATTCACATCCAGATCTAGTGAGGTCATTGTTCCTCTGCAGCGGACTCCAAAATCTGTCATATGCTGCCAGATTGAAGATACCATCTGCTCAGAGGTGACATGTGCCTGACATACAAGGCCATGTCCAACCGGAATTAATGGACATGCTCCACCTCAAAAAGGATATAAATAGGATGTGCTGGAGGTATGCTGTGGAAAAATCCCGGTCCATGTGAGGCAGAGCACCTCGCTGACTCTGTTCAAGAGAAATCTAGACCTGTGGATGGGTCTCTGGGTCACTGCTGGACAGAGGCACAACAAACTAATGGGCACAGTATTTTCATATGCCTTAGGGCAGATAGCCTAGTATAAACCTATGAACCTATGAACAAGGGCCTCCTTATCATGGGAAGGATTCATCATGTTAACATGGTACAATTTGTGCCCTTGCCTCCTGCCTAGCAGATCTATCATGTAGTTAACATCACTGACCTTCATTACCACCTTGAAGGCTCCTTCCCAAGTTGCTTCCAGCCTGTTGTGTCTGACAGGAATGAGAACCATTACCTGCTGCCCTGCAGCATGCTTTCTAGCTTGAGCATTCCTATCATACCGTACCTTTTTCTGTTGTTGGGCTTCTGCCAGGTTCTCCTGGGCTAAGCTCATGAGTTCCCTGAGCCTTGTCCTGAGGTTTAGGACATATGCCACAACAGACTCCTTGTGAGTTTCACACTCACCTTCCCATTCATCTCAAATCAAATCTAGAGGTCCCCTCACCCTATGCCCATAAAATAACTCAAAGGGTGAAAAACATGGATTCCTGGGGAACCTCCCTGTAATCAAACAACAAATGGGGCAAATATTTGTCCCAGTCCCTCTTAAACTGGTCTGCAAATGCCCGTAGCATGGTCTTGAGTGTAGAGTTTAACCTCTCAACAAGACCATTAGTCTGGGGATGGTAGGGGGTGGTCTTTAGGTGCTTCACCCCCAGCATTTCCACAAATAAGCCAGCAGGTCTGACATGAAATTGGCACATCTGTCAGTCAGTATTTCTTTTGGGATCCCTACCCTGCTGAAAATCTCTAACAAAACATTTGTCACCTTTTCTGCATCAATGGAGGACAGAGCCACTGCCTCAGGGTATCTTGTAGCATAATCTACTACCACTAGGATATACTTTTTCCTGTGGAACTTGGGGTATTCAGAGGCCCCACCATATCCATAGTTACTCTCTGAAATGGCTCCTCAATGACAGGCAAAGGCATCAAAGGAGCTTTCACCTTGTCTCCTGCCTTGCCTAGCTTTTGGCACTGCTCGCAGGTCCTGCAGTACCCTGTTACATCTCTGGAAATTCCAGGCCAATAGAAGTTCTGCATAATACATCTCTTCATACATTTTATGCCCATATGACCTGCCAAGTGAATATCTTGGGCTATGGCTAGAAGTGCCAGATGGTAGGCTGTGAGCACTACCAACTTCTGTATTCTCCACCCTCTGGCCGTCCATCAGGGGTCCACTCTCTGTACAGTAACCCTTTGTCCCAGTATACAGATTCCCCTTTCCCTTGAGAATCAGGTGCCTCACTAAGTACCTCCCTCAGGCCTTGTAATGTGTGGTCTGAGAGCTGAGCATGCCTCATCTATCTCCTTGTAACTCTTCCTACCTCCCCTTCCACAGGTAGTCTGGCATTCTCTGACAGCGGTGCCTTACTGTTAGCCTGGGTACTACTACTCATCTCTGCCCTTGCAGTCACTCTGTCCAAGGGAACATCAGTACCCACAAGCAGCTGTGCCTCACCTTCAGTCTCACTACTACAGGGTAACTCCCTCCCTGAAGTAACCACCTCACCAGTTGTGGCTGCAAGTGTGCTGTCTGTCTGGGTCTCCCCCAGGCTACCAGACCCACATGCTTGTCTCCAAGGCTGATTGCATGTAACTACATGAACCCACAGTACTGCATTACCAAAATCATTCCCTATCAAGACATCTGCATGGTAGTAGTTTGGTACCCTTCTTGTCTCAAGACCTGTTGGCATTTTGTCATTCCCACTTACTGGCTCTCCCACCTTTTGCTCCTCACCTTGCCTCTGTGTTCATCTATATGCTACATGGCCCTACTGGTTGCATTTAAAACATTTAACTGTAGGTCCTGGACATGTACTTAGACTAGTGGCTT
Source organism: Protopterus annectens (assembly GCF_019279795.1). Lineage (NCBI taxonomy): Eukaryota > Metazoa > Chordata > Ceratodontiformes > Protopteridae > Protopterus > Protopterus annectens. The sequence continues at coordinate 449,280,149 of NC_056748.1, read as the reverse complement.
CTCCTGCTGTTGGCAGATTCTGTTGGGGGAGTCTGGGCTGCCCATCATGGATTCCCTTAAACCCATGAGCAGCACTGGGTGTCCCTTTCCTGTGCAGGGATGCCCTGCTTGCTAAGTATAGGTCTCTCTTCTTCCCCAATTCACCTATAGTAAGGCATTGTCTATCAGCTAACCAGATTCTCGTGTCCTCAGGCAAAGTGCTAAGGGTGTGTTCCCTCACCAAAAGGTCTGCCAGCCCTTCAAAAGTGGTGACCTGACATCCACTCACCCATCTATGAAAATAAATGCTTAGTTCAGCAGCATATTCACACACACTTTCATCTGTCTTGCATCTATGCTCACGAAACTTTTTCCTATAAGCTTCAGGTGTTAAAAAATTCTAGTAGACAGTTCTTTACAGCATTATAATTTAAACAGGTATTATCAGACAGTTTGGAAAGAACAGTTACAGTTTTACCATGGAGTAAGGGGGGGTCAAGAACCATACCTAGAGCCCTTGGTCAACATGATACTGTTTACATACCCTCTCAAACATGTAAATGAAACTATCAAAATTATCCCCCTCTGTGAATTGTGGAAGAAATTTACTGACCTTTGTTGCTTCTGGGGTTCAGTTACTCCTTCTTGCATTACCTCCATGACTCTGGCAAAGAGTCAGCATCTCCTTTTCATGTTGCTTCAGCCTCTCCTTCTCCTCAGTGTCCAGGTGTAGCAGTTTCTCATTCTCCTCAACCTGAAGACATCTCAGTCTCTCTGCTGCTTCTATTTCCAAACACTTGGCCTCCAACTCAAGTATCTTTAACTCCAGATGGATTTTTAAGTCCTTTATGGAAAGGTTGAGCTGTCCATTCTTCGAGAGTTGTACAGCTCCACGGCCAGTCTGCTCGTCCTCCTGGTTGCTATTCTGTGATGCAGCTATGACTAAAGCTGCAATAATGTCTGCCTTAGTCAGGTTGGCATGCACCAGTCTCTTAGTCTGGCACATCTCAGCCAACTGGCTCCTTGTCAGCTTTCCATACACCTCTGCTGGCATGCTTGCTTGCTATCCCTGACTAACTAAGCTAACAAAAGAAATAAAACAATTGTGATATGAACTCTGAATGTTCACTGCATGGCTGATTAAGAGTACAATTACCTGCAGTGATCACTGTACACAAGCTACAGGAATTCAATATCCACACCACTACAAGCCAATTAATATTTGATGTGGATATCCCACCACTGCCACCAATTAATATGTGATGCCCCTGCACTGGCCCAATAATCAAGGAGCCTCAATCCTCACCACTAACACCAGTGAGGGACATGGACATTGGGAGGATGACAAGTACACACACAGTAAAGTACAATTTCCCCTTAAGAGCACACAGAGGTCACAGTCAGTCTGGGGCTGGTTTCTCTCTCTCTTTCCAGATCCCCAATATGACTCCCCAGTGGCACAGCTATAAGGTTAAGATCTCAGCCAAGTGGTCAAGCCAAAACCTCCAGCACCCTCTTTTTCCAACCAGTGCTTCGTGTCCCTGCCCAAGTAGCTGACACACACACACACACACACACACACACACACACACACACACACACACACACACACACACACTTCGAGATTTGATTTATATACAAACACACAGACACTCCTAAGGGAGGCTGGCACAGTTTAATAGCTCTGTGCCCTTCTGCTCAGACTACAAGGCATTTAGCACTGCCACTAACCAGCTCTTATCAGCTACTATAAGGCCCTTCCCAAAGGGTGACCAATTCTACTGTGCAATGTTACTATTATTCAAATGGTGTGTCCAAGATTTGAAGGCTATTTAGGAGTGGCCTGAACAGTGTTACCAAATACATATGCAAGTACTCTAAGAGCTTGCATATCTCTAACAAACCAGCCACAATTAAAATATTTAAATATATTTAATAAAAAGTAAGAGAACAAGACAATACTTATTAACTCAATACAGTGACAACAGAGTTTAGAATCACAGGACATATTTTAAAACAACATTGCAGGACAGTCTCACATAAATACAGAAAACATCTAGACTGATCTTACTATATTCCTATCTATCTCTAAGAGAAATACTATGATCTAAGACTTACAGAGCAAGGCAAATACAAATGCTGAATGTATGTTTACAGGTTGAGAGACAAAGGGAAAATGCACAGACTTTCTGTCTGAGATAATTCTTAAATTGATAATACACATTACTGCTGGGTTAGCTAGATGAAATCATTATCTGACACCTGCCTCTAGTTGCCAGGTTAAACAGATGCCAACAGAGTGTCTCTATGAAAAATACTTATCTCTTAGAAGCTGACACTTATCTCTTAGAAGCTTGCCTGAAACTGGAAGTCGTAAAACAATTAACACTTTTATATTGTAAACCTAGTAATTATTTCTGTCTTAATACAATAGAAAGAAACTCTAGGTGCAGACATTCTGTCTTCTAGCTGTGGTAAACACAATCGTAAAACTCTTTACTTATTTTCTTTAAGTGTGCAAGTTAACTCAGTATGCTCCAACTTCTACTATGAAAACATAAATTTGTTTAGGCATATAGTCCATATACATCTCTGCTTTTCTCCAGCAGGATACACTGTGGTTACATTCTTGAAGCTCAGCACATAACATACAGTTTAACACACACATGACATATAGTTTTTGTTACATTTGTAAAACAAGCCCATGGATCATATTAATTCTTGCTAGCTGGCCTGGCAACCTTCACAATGGTAATTCCAGATGATATTATAGCCAAGAGAGTAATTTGGGAGTTGTTTATGTTGGGTTTAAGCCAAGTTTCAGTTATGCAAGAATATCAGACTTGTGTTGGGTAATTCAGGCATATAGTTCAGTACTTTTCATCCTACTACTTACAGAGGCAAAAGTTAGACTACCAAGGATGGGGAGGTTGATTATTTTGGGGGTTAAAGTGGTGTGTGGAAACAAATTGTCTTAATGTTAGCTGTGAAAAGTGGAGCCAGAATTAGAGTAAATGTCTCTTCCTGGGAGGATTTTATCATTTTAGGGTATTATTGATTCCTATTTTTTGGAGACTATTTTTCCACTTAATCTTGATTTGAGTTGAGATGGAGTTAATCAGTCCATATTTTGGTTAATGATAAGGGGTATCATTAAACAGGTTTGGCACAGTATGTAGAAAGTTTAGGGAGGAAGTGTGGATAGGTGATTGGGACAGGATTGAAGAGCTGTTGAAAGTTATGAGTCATGGTAAGCAGAGAGATGACACTGTAGAAGGAGAAGAATAATATAAGGGGAGGAGTAGCATGATTAAGTAAAGGAATATATATTTTATTAATGGCAGGTTGTGGGGAAGTAAGAATCAAGGAGGAAGTAAAACATTGCTGGAATGTAGGATATTTAGTTCTGGTGGAGTTTGAAAGCTGGCAGAAGGTAGAAAGGAAGGAATTATTAAGTAATAGAGTTATGTTGCCTTATAACTTCTTTTATGTTTTTGTGATCTGAGGAATAGAGGGGTTTGAAAGGATAGAACATGTGGATGAGGTTAAGATAGGAGGTAGTGAGGGTTTATATGGGGAAAGTAGAAGTTGAAATGTAGAATAATAAGTAGGTACTGTATTGACTATGAATGGATATAGTGCAAAGCAGTATGAGAGAGAGAAACATTGTTGTGACGCTTGCTAAATGTTAGATGGATGTTGGGAAATAGGAAAGTACAAACAGGAGTGTTTGACAGTATTCATGGGCGACTTTAATTACCCCACTATTAACTGGGAATCCTATACAACATCAAATGTACATGCACAGAGCTTCCTGGATTTGAAAACACAAACTCCCTGGACCAGATAGTCAATACACCAACCAGGGGTGCAACCATACTGGATCTGGTCCTCGCTAATATGGGAGAATGCTGCACACCCCCCTACTGTAATGCCTTCCCTGGTAAGGTCAGACCACAAAATGGTCTCTTTTGAGGTAAAAAAATAAAACCTGGACCCTGATCTAAATTGGGAATATTTAGGAACTATTTTAAGGCTAACCTCCTGCTATTAAGTGAGAACCTGTCAAGATTTCAAGCCCCTATAAACCCTGAGAACACTTATGCCTATGCAGGACTGTTCACAGAAGCACTGTTCAAGCATGTTAATAGCTGTACAGAAGCAGCTGTACCCACCAGGAAGAAGTACAGAACTAACTCAAAGAACAAGCCACCCTGGTGGAATCACAAAATCAATCAGATGTATAACAGGAGGAAGAAAATCATGGCAATAATTAGGAGGTGCAGCACCCAGCAGGATAAAAGCACTCTCATCAAACTAAACAAACAACTCAGAGGACAAATAAAGTCTACCAAAGCCAAATTTGAGGTAAGTTTGGCCTCCCAGGCCAAGGACAACCACAAAGCATTCTTTAGCTATGTCCACAACCTCAAACTCAATACACAGTTGTGTGCAGAGTAGCCACCTACACTGAACCAGAAGATATCGCAAACCTCCTGGCTGATAAATTTGGCCACAGCTTTACTCCTTTCTCCCCTCAGGAAATATCATCAAATATAACTCCCCTTACTATCACTAGGAAACAAACAAGTCCTTAATGCTCTCTCTAAGACCAAGGACACTGCATCACTGAGTCCAGACAATATCCCAGGATGCCTTCTAAATAGCATGAAACATGACCTATCAGGGCCTCTGTAATTACTATTTAACTGATGCCTCCAAACAGGATTCATGCCTCATGAATGGAGAAAGGCAACAATCATCCCGCTGCACAAAGGAGGGCCATCTACAGACCCTGGAAACTACAGATCCATAAGTCTCATTGGTCTTATATATAAAGCCATGGAGAGAATGATTATGGAGATGATCAACAGAGATATAGTAAACCTCCAGACACTGGACCCAACCCAGTTTGGTTTCATAAAGGGGAGATTATGCCTACTCAACCTGGTGGACTTCTTTGTGAAGGTCACCAAAGCAATGGCCAAGGCGTTTGACACAATACCCCACTCAGGCATTGTTGATAAACACAAGATGTTAGGTACAAACCCATATGTCACCCAGGTGATAGCCAACTGGCTCATAAACAGGACCCGGGAAGTTAGAATTGGGGAGTCCATCTGTAAAAAGAGGCCAGTCACAAGTGGAGTCTCTCAGGGATCAGTCCTTAGAGCACTTCTTTTTGGCATTTACTTCTCAGAAGTTAAGGTCAATGTCAGTGGTCTCTGGCTGACTAAATTTGCCGATGATTGCAAATTAGGAGCTGTCATTGAATCTCACACTGATGCAAATGTTTTCCAGGAGGGGCTGACACAAACAACTGGTGTCAGGGTCATGGAGTAAAACTAAATGCCAAGAAATACATAATAGCATCCTTTGGGTAGTCATTTATCCCTGGTAACTATCATATTGACAACACACCCCTTAGAGTTGACCCAGTAGTCAGGGACTTACGGACTCACATAGATAGTAATCTAGCCTTTGATCATCATGTGTCTACAGTGGTAAGGAAATCATTCTGTGTTGCGCAACATATCAACAAAGGTATAGCATTTAAGTCCAAGGAACTCATTGTTCCACTGTATTGGGCATTCATCAGACCTATCATTGAGTACAATGCCCACTTTGATATGTACCTAACCCGGTATATCCAACAAATGGAACGTCCACAGAAGTTCCTCACTAAAAGAATACAGGGCATAAGTAATATGTCCTTTGCAGACTGCTTCAAGGCCCTATCCCTGTATTCTATCTCCGACAGGCTTTTGAGGGTATCTCTATGCCTGGCATACAGGGCAGTGTCAGACCCCACTCTGATGGACCTCTTGCATATCCACAAAATAAACAGTACCAAAATTACCCATTCTAAAGACTTAAACCTTGCCTGTGATATAAATAGAACCTGCTGGAGACATAGGTATGTATGGCAGAGACTACCACGTCCATGGAACAGGCTCCCCATCCATGTGAAGCAGAGTTCCTTCATAATACAATTCAAGTACAACTTGGATAATTGGATGGGAAAACCTGAAATGCATCCCTGGTTTGACACCTATATCTCTGATGCAAACAGGTAACCTGTAAATGGTTCATCTCCCAAGCCCATGCTTACACTTACCAAGGGTATCAGAACTTGTCAGAAATTTGGGATGCATGGTTTGGCTTAAAAAGACCCTTGTGGTCGTTATCCTAGTTAAACACCTATGAATCTATGCTAGGTTGTTTGGGGAAGGTCATAGAAAGGGTGGCATGGGTAAAATGTGTAAGTGAGAAGTATAATGGTAACATAAGGGTTGGAGGGTGGGAACTGGGAGTAGGGTAGGGTAGAAAAATTGAAGTCAAGTATAGCAAGGCTGAGTGTAGTGGGTTTCCCACCCTCAAGTCATTTATTACAGAGAGCAGTCAGTTTATAACCAGTATAAAACAATTAAAAAGCAGGGACAAAGTAGAAGAGGTTTTCTTTCATTTACTGAAAGCAGAAATCAAGAAACTAAACAGAAATGTAATAATTACAAATAAGAGTTGGCTAATAAAGCAAAGGTTTCCTTTCAGCTGATTGAGAGCTATTTGCTTGGGTTTTATTAACTTAAACACAGATCCTTGAGAGTGTATTTCTGCTTTTATCTTTCATTGCTGCTTGTTGTAGTAAGGTCTTTCTCTTCATAAGTATGGGCTTTATTTTTTTTCTGAAGTCACACTATCAGATAACAAGCATTGTTGATGTAGTTGATAATTTTTCTCTGATTTGCAGTACCTAATATGGGATTATTTATTTTGTTTTGTGGATTCCTTGAAAGTAAATGCCTGTGTTAATACTGCATTTTGATGTTATGTATACTTGAGGAATACATTCAAAGAATTACAGCATGTGATTTGCATTTCAAGGATTGCTGCTTGACATACACAAGGGAAGCTGAAGAAAGTAAAGCAGCTTGGGAGACATAAGACTGTGATACCAAAAGAAGAGTTGTGCTAGACACTTTCAGAATGACATAGTTCATTTTGGACAACTCATGAAGTCGTCTGTATGTGTGCTATTTTTTGTTGTGTGGCACACTTTCCCAACCCATTTACTCATATGTTAAAAAGGTACATGGCTATTGTTCAGCTTAGGAGTTACAAGACATAAGTGGTATAGTTGGAGGAATTTAAAAAATGTTCAATAGTCTATGCTTAGCATACATTATTCCCACTCAAAGATTTGTGCAGTACCTCAAACTACATAACTAAAAAATCTCTATTGTGTTTCCTATTCAATGCATAGACATCTTCATTAGTACTAATACAGTATTAGTTTAATAAAAGTATACGTATTAATAAAATATTTGAAAATAAGGGAAACATGACATGATGTATCTAGTTCAAGAAGCTTCACTGCAAACCTGCTTAGAAGACAATGTCCTATAATACTATAATCCCTATCAGTAACTCCTTCATGTACACTCTTATCTATTTAATATTTAGTAGACTTATTCCTATATATGTGACAAAGGTATACCCAAATAGCAGTGCAACATTTATTTATTCAACCATCTTCCTCTGGAGCAGTGGAAGAGGATTTACTGTGCTTTAAAATCAGAAGAATGAGAAGAAGAGTCTCCTGCTTGATGGCTCACTTTTAGCCGGACAAACTTTTGCATTTCCTCTTTAGTCCATTCTGCATCAAAAAATTGACTGATTTTGTAGGAAAATGTATTCTGAAGACAGCTGGATACAGCCGCATACATCTCACATCTGCCCCTCAACATTCCCTGATTACTGGAAGAAATGTGTTTTTCTTCTGCCATGTACAGTGAATTATCATTTTACACAAACACTCTGCTGTCTTCAATGTTTAATACTTTGCCCTTTTGTCACAGTTTTGACAGGATCAGCTCTTTCTGCTGGTAGATTTGCAACTTTAATAATAAAGGTCTTGGCTGCTTTCTGCACACTATTTGTCCTTTCACTTAACAGTTCTTGATGTGGAATATCAGTCCAGTTGCTTATTTGTGCTTTCATGAAATTAATACAGTGTGTTTCTTCTAGTTTCTGTGGTACAGCAGAAAATCTCCAATTTTCTCTGCATGCTCTGTCTTCTAATTCTACAATTTTTCAAACATCTCTTCTTGAGCAATCTCGTACTCAGACAGCTTTTTCTTCATTTCAGCCTCTGATTTTTGTAGTTTTATCAGCTCATCTGAATATCTTTTCCATTTTCCATCCTTTTGTTATTTGAGTTGATATACTCCTTAAGTGTATCTTTTTTTTAATCAGCTCTGAGCACATTTGCCTATTTTTCCTCTAGATTACTGGAAGCCATGTCTTGCACCAAACCTGAAGTTTGAGCTGCTTTTTGTCTACAGCTGCAGAATTCTTCCAGTCGATGTTTTCTCTTCACCTTTTCTAGCTGATTTTATTTCAGGCTGTCTCAATTTCTTCTTTGCTGGCATCCAGTCAGTGAACTTACTAGTCAGTAAGTAAATTTTACTCAAGCTGACAGTATCACTGGCTGTTGTTTCTCAGTTTCTGTTTTCATACTGGGAGAGCTGATGTTAAGCTGTTGATCAATGTGCAGCCTTCTTGGGATGTACCTATTATTGTACTAGTTTTGATGGCTGGGGTGGCTTGCAAGTTAGTAAGAAATGTGGAAACATAGGTCAAGCAGAACAGAAGTCAGCAGTGGTCTGACAGGAAATTTTTGGCTGTAAAAGAGCCCCAATTTATGTCTTTACATTCACTGCTGCAGTATTCCTAATTGTATGGGATTATCTGCTGTGGAAGCCTGATGTCCTGCCAGTCTTCCAAAGACTTCTGAATTTAAAAGGTATGCTGAATGTCACCATATGTTTCCTACATAATGTAGGGCATAAACGTGATATTCAGGCCTACCAAAACAGAACGTCTTTGCCGCCAGTCTGAACTTGTCTTTTACCCTGTTGGTCTGTTTACCTGCATCCATTTTCTGCCAGTTGAATGCATTTACATTCTCCAGTGACTTCTTATGCCTGTTTGCTATTTTTGCAAGTTAAGTGCCCCATTGTTTTTTTTTTGTTTTTTTTTTGTATTCCTTGGTGATAATGTCATCCAGGAAGGTTAAATGCCAGTGTGGGAGAAAGATTCCCCATAGAGATCACCAAGTCATTGACTATATGTCTTGTTCTATTTGTCAGGCATTTATTCCAAAAAATTATTTCTTCCCTTTCCTTATATCTTGAGATTTAGTGTCTTAAGCAACTCATTAGAGATACAATGGAAGGAATCTTTCACCCCAACGGTCAGCCATTAAGGAAGAATAAAGTGAAAAAGGTATGACTGGAATCTTCCATTGTCCAGCCTCTTCCAGGTGTTTCTCCTGAGGTTGTTACGAACAGGGAAGCTTGCCTGGCTGTGTTGTCAGATTTCTCTGCTGTGACCATGTTGGAGGCTGGTGAGGATCTGGCTGATTGCACATTTGAAGAGGCTTTTCAGGTGTTTCAGACATTCAGAGGGAACCACAGTTGATTTTTTTCTGTGGGACCTAGGGGAGTTCCTCAGCTTTTAATTGGGGAAGAAGTTCCTGCTACTGTTCTTGACTGTCATCCTGGATCTGAGCCTACTCAGGACATTCCCTTAAAAGAGAAACAAAAAAATTAAACATGTTTCTTCTGTTGCTAGGGATCCACAAAGTGAGTGGCAGGCTTTTACTCCTTAAAGCCTCCTCATGGGGTTTCAGTTATTGCTACTCCTTGGTCCTCTACTCCTCTTAAAAGTCCTCCAGACCAGGATTCTTCTGAGGATGACTCGGGTTCTGCTGATGAATCCCTAACTTATTCCACACAAATTCCTTCTCCTTTGGACTATGGTTCAGAAGAGGAGGAACCTATTATTCCTGATGTTCGTTTGGAGGAAATTTCCTTTGGGGACATACACTTTAGGATGATGGATTTTTTTTAACTGGGATTGTACTCAGGTCTCTGATATCCATAAGAGGTTGTATGAGTTATTGCAGTTGGACTCTTCTAAACCTGGGGCTATTCCTCCTGTCTTGGCTGCTTTACTGGGTGCTTTCTCCAGTGCCTCTCAGGTGCCTGATTCTCTCCCTCCTGCTCCCAAGAAGCCTGATAAGTTTTATAGGGTTCCTGAAGATCATTCTTTTTTTTATATAAATGTCCTGCTGCTGACCCCTCGGTAGTGTCTGTAGCCTCTGATAAGTCACCTCAATTGCTTCCCTTGCCCAAGTTATTGCTTTCTGACAAGGACAGAAGAAATATAGACAGGCTGAGAAAAAGGGTTTGCACTTCTGCTACCATAGCTTTTAGAGCTATTAATTATCACACTCATATGTCTAGGTATGTGTTGGCTCTTCTTTCTCAGACTGATCAACTTATTTCTGATTTTCCAGACTCTGAGGGTAAAATGCCTGTTCTTTCCTTGCTAAGGATTTCCTCAGGTTTTTTCTCATTTTATTAAATGTATTTATGATGCAGTGGATGCCTCTTCTAGGGCTGCTGCTTTTGGTTCAGTTATACGCCGGTATTCTTGGCTTAGGCTTCAACCTCTACCTGATGATATTAACGCTAAGTAGATGAGTGCTCCTCTAGATTCTAAACTTTTGTTTGGGGATGCCACTGCAGGTTTACATCCCTTCAGGATAAGGATAAGACTTTATGGGAGCTTAAACGTGTTTACTTCTCCTGTGCCAAAATTTCAGAGAAACTATCCTGCTAAGCCTATCTTTGTTCATAGGCAATCCCATCTTTCAACTCCTGAATATTTCTAGTGCCCAGAAAAGAGGGCACTTGGAGACCTATTCTAGACCTCTCCCATCTAAACACTTTTGCAAAGGTACCTTCCTTTCAGATGTTGTCCCTTTAGATTGTGTTTCCGCTCTTGCTCCCTCGGGCCTATACAGTGTCTCTGGATCTCAAAGATGCTTATTTCTGTATTCCAATCCATCCTCTTTTCAGGAAGTTTTTGTATTTCTCTGTTGCTGATTGGCATTTTCAGTTCTCTGCTTTGCCCTTTGTACTTTCTGCTGCCCCAAGGGTATTCACCAAATGTCTTACTCCTGTGATTGGCTTTTGCAGACTTCAATTGATCCAAAATTTTCCTTACTTGGCCAACGTGTTAATTCAGGTGTCCTCTCCAGAGACCCTTTTGCAAAATCTTCATTTTGCTGTATGCCTTCTTCGCAGCTTGGGGTTCACTATAAATTTAAAAAAGTCTTCTCTGACTCCTTCTCAGGATCATGTTTCTCTGGGTTGCAGGATTCAGGCGGTGCCAATGCTTGTATCCCTGCCCCCTCCAAAGGCCTTAATTCTCATTTCTTTCTTCCATACTCTCTTTCCTCTGGCTTCTATTACTGCAAGGGAGGTTTTGAGAGTTCTGGGTTTCATGGCATCCTCCATTCCAATGCTTTCTCTGGCCAAACTTCATATGAGAAAGTTTCAGTGATTTCTAAAGTCACTGTGGCTTCAAGATGCTCATCCTTTAGAATTTCTACTTCCTCTTCTTCCTTGTCTCAGATAGGAACTTCCCTGGTTGATTCAGCAGTTGTCTCTCTTCCCTGTCAGATATTGATCACAGTTGCCTCAGACATGGGATGGGGAGTGACATTTGTCTCTCTAAAGGTACAGGGGGTGTGGTTGTCTCCTCAGCAGAAGGAGCATATATCAGTGTCAAGGAGATGAGAGCTCTACTACTGGCTCTTCAAGTCTTTCAGTCTCTCTTTTCTCCAGGGCCTCTGAAGGTGTTCACAGACAATACCACAGTGATGTTGTATATCAACAAGCAGGGACAGAAGAGATATTATCTTCTTTGCCATTTGGCACTTCTGGCTGTCAAGTGACTCTTCAGGCAGTTTATATCCCTTCCGGTCAGAACATTGGGGCAGACACTCTGAGCAGGTCCTTAACTCATTCCCACAAATGGATGCTTCATAGGGATGTGTTTCTGGACATTATCCACCAGTGAGGTACTCCTCAAGTGGATCTTTTTGCCTTCCCTCTGAACAGACAACTTTCTCTGTTTTGTGCCAGAGTCCCATGTCCTCTGGTATGGAAGGTGGATGTTGTCTCATTCTCTTGGAAGGGAATGTTTCTTTATTCATCCCCCCCCCTTCCTCTCATTCCAAAAGCCCTGTTCAAAATTCAACAGGATGCTCCCTTTTGGCCTCCAAAAGCACTGGTTCCCTCATCTTCTGCGTCTAGCCAAAGGCAATCATCACAAGTTACCTCACATTGTGCATCTAATAACACAAGACAAGGGATCTCTTATCCATCCCCACTTGTCCACGGTCAGCTGACACTGAGGGTGATAGGATTTTGATTACTCATAGACACCTTTTTCCTGAGGATGTCCTGCAATTCCTGCAGGAGGTCAAGAAACCTATGACTAGGAAATGCTACTTATCCAAATGGAAGAGTTTTTCTTTATAGTGTCTTTCTCATAACCTGGACCCCCTTACTGTGGATGCTTCTTTGGTTCTCTCTTATTTGTGTGAGTTGCTCAATGCTGGTTTCACCTATTCTTCTATAAAGGCTCACCTATCAGCTGTCTCTGCTTGTATGCCTTTTCCCCTCCTTTAGCTTCTAGATTGGAGGTGAAACAATTTCTTAAAGGTGTCCTTAATATTAGACCTACCAGGAAGCCTGTTCCTCCTCCCTGGGATCATAATTGTGTTTTGTAGAGGTTGATTCAGGCTCCTTTTGAGCCTGCTGCTTCACCTTCCTTGCAACATTGTTCCTGGAAGACTGTTCTTTTGTTAGCATTTACTTTTGCCAAGACGGGTGTCTGAGTTGCAGGCCCTTATGGCTTGTCCTCCTTTTTGGATTTTTTTATGAGGACAGTGTGTCCTTGTGCACTAACCCTTCTTTTACACAAAGGTGGTTAATGAGCTATCACTTACACAGTCTATTAATCTGCCTACTTGTTTCCCTTCTCTGACAGTGAGAGGGTGCTGCAACTTTGGTCATGCATAGACAACTTAGAGTTTATTTGAATATGACCAAGGCTATTAGAAAATCTGATAAGTTGTTTATTTGTTTTATCCTACATCTTTGGGGCTTGCTGTATCCAAGCAAACTATTTCTTCTTAGATTTCTATGACTATTTCCTTTTGTTACACTTTTCATGGAGAGGGCCTTCCTTTTTCAGTTAAGGCTCATTTTACTAGAGCTGTGACTTCTTCTGGTACTTTTGTCAAAGGCTTAGACACTAATTCTATTGTAGAAGGAGCTACCTGTACTTCTGTGCATACATTTACCAAGCACTACAAGTTGGATTGTATTAGGTATTGTTTTGCTAGTTCAATTCTTCATGTTTTTTAGGGGACTCTTCTGCCTCTTCCTCCTTCCAAATTTTCCTCTTGAGCTTTGCCAATCTCCCATATAGTTAGGAATATTGCAGCACTGAATGTAAGGACATAGTACAGTTGTGTAAAATCTTACCATAATGGTAGATGTCCTTGCCTTCACTGTTGCACTATTCGCTCCTTCCCTCCACCCCCCTAGTTCTTTTGCCTTCCTGGATGTACGTGTTACTTCTTGGGTTCTTTGGACTGGTGTTCCTCCTGGGGCAATCAGTTCTGTTTTGGTAGGCCTGAACATCACCTTTATGCCCTATGTTATGCAGGGAGCATATGGTGATGTTCAGCATACCTTTTAAATTCAGACGTCTTTGGAAGAATGACCGGACGTCAGGCCTCCGTGACAGGGAATCCCATATGGTTAGGAATACTCAGCAGTGAAGGCAAGGACATCTACCATTATGGCAAGATTTTACACAACTGTACTTTTTTGAGTGTTTTTTTTTTTTTTTTGCTGGATATGTAGGGCACATTTCAGGTGTTCATCTATAGAAAATACTTATTGAATATAGCATATTTAGTAAGAATAATTTACTTACTGAGTGTAGTATTACTCAATAATTCAGTATACATTTCTAATAGCTGCTCCAAAAGTTATATACAGAGGGAACATTTCCATATGTGAGTCTACTTCAACCATCATTACCTTTAGAATAATCTGAATTACAGTCAGATCACTCATCTGTCCCTGTTTTGGAGAAACATTTCTATTTTCAAGTCTGATTTACCTGTTAGCAGGATATCCCTATTTTACATTGCTTGATTTACTCCTTCAAAAAGTTTTCTGAATCCCCCTCATCACATTTGCATTTCAAAGCTGTCAAGTATGCAGAAAAAACACAGTACATGATTAACTTCCTTCAGGAAGTCATCCATCCCTGGTAACTATCATATTGACAACACACCTCTTAGAGATGACCCAGTATTCAGGGACTTAGGGGCACACACAGACACTAATCTAGCCTTTGACCATCATATGTCTACAGTGGAGAGGAAATCATTCTATGTTGTGCAACTTATAAACAAAGGTATGACATCTAAGTCCAAGGAAGTCATTGTTCCACTGTATTCAGCATTCATCAGACCTGTCATTGAGTACAATGCCCCCTTCAGTATATACGTAACCAGGCATATCCAACAATTGGAAATAGAGGTTCCTCACTAAAAGGACACAGGGCATAAGTAAAATGTCCCATGCAGACCACCTTATGGCACTATCCCTGTATTCTGTCTCCTACAGGCTTTTGAGGGGAGATCTATGCCTGGCATACAGGGCATTGTCGAACTCCAGTCTGATGGACCGCCTGTATCTCCACAGAACAAACAGCAACTGAATTATCCATTCTAAAGACTTAAACCTTGCCTGTGATATAAATAGGAACTGCTGGAGAAACAGGTATATATTCCAGAGACTACCCCGTCTATGGAACAGGCTCCCCAATCATGTGAAGCAGACCCAATTCAAGTGCAACTTGGACAATTGGATGGGGAAGAGGAAATTTATCCCTCTATAACACCTATGTCTCTAATGGATGCAGGCAACCTGTAAATGGTTCATCTCCCAGACCCCTGCTTGTAAATTTTTCATCTCCCAAGTCCCTGCTTACAATTATTAAAGGTATCAGAATTTGTCAGAGATTTGGGATACATGGCTTGGTTTAAAAAGGCCCTTGTGGTTATTAGACTAGTAAACACCTATGAACCTGGGAACATGCTAGTAACCCCAATAATTTAAAGAAAGAGGACATCCAACTTACATCATCCTTTTTCCTCATGCAGAAATAAATGACCATGTGTGTTTGACATTTGCAGTTCAGTTTATTAAATTCTGCATATCTTACACTCTATCTTTGATAATGTGCTTATATTTTTTCTTCATTTCACTTTCTGTTTTTTAACATGCTTGAATAATATCCCACAATCCTACTGGATATGGAAGGAATTATGTGCTATTTGATGTTCAGATTTTATGCTAATTAGATGCCCATATTTTTAGCTAGATGTACCTACATTTCAAGGGCCTTTGTACCTATTTTTAGTGTCTGCAGGTTAAGAGGTATGATTACAGTTGTTCACAATATCAAAAGAATGTGCCATACTGTGTGTGGTAGGATCAACCAGCATCACTTGTAAGTGTGATTTTAAGCTCTGTAAAAACCTTTCAGCCATTTTTGATTGAATTATAGAAAAACAAGGCAAATGAGTCTCATGAACATTTATGTCTTGCCTGAACCCACCTTTAGAGTGTATCTCCTTTTTTCAAAAGAGGGCTAGTTAAGTCAAGCCAGAGGTGAATTTGCAAATGTCCATCCAATCATCCATCTCCCATTTGAAGGAAAATGATGTATCTCACTGCTTAATTTGTAGATTTGAGTCTATTTTTGAGCTGGAGAAGGCTTGAAAATATTTATAATGGGCATGTCTGGGATTTAAACCTGGGACCTATGTACAACCAAACCAAGAATCAAACCCTTGGACCAACAAGTCACTTACCTGAGTGATATATATATATATATATATATATATATATATATATATATATATATATATATATATACCTAGCAACATAAATATATTTAATTTTTATATGTAGTTTGTTACATTGTGCAATTATTTTAATGTCTATTCAAAATAATGAGGTCTGTATTAATGAATAGTATTCTAGTATTATATGAAAATTGCTGTGCGTTGTGTGGCAGTCAGTGAGTCCCATAGTTGTACTGCTAGCTATCTGCTTGCAGGCAGTCTGACACTTCTTTCCCTCATGTATGTTTCTGAATTCCTCTACAGTCTCCTGTATATACATTAGCTACTTTGCCAGCTTTGGAGTATTCATAAGTTTTCACTATGTGATTATAAATAGTGTGATGGCTTCTGAACATCTGTAAAATATTTTATTTTCCTTTCTAATCCTTGCTGTTTATGGGACAGAGGTGTGTTAGTTTGGCCGACATTAATGTGTTAGCCACATGATTACATAGTGTTTGATAAAGATACACTTGCATGCAATGTTTTTTTTTTCATATGCTAAAATAATACACTACAGGACATTTCTTAAAAATATTGTAGAATTCATCTTGGATTATTGCTTCAGTGTTTCAAGCCATAGTAGTGACACTCAACATGCTTTCTGTAATGTCAGTAGTCTTACTTACATTGCCTGTGTCGATGTGTTGTGTGAAATGAATGGTAACACTACATAATGTTTTAAGATATTAGCCAAGTAGCCTATTTGCTTCAGGTGCTCTTATGCAAGGACTAAGCAGACACAGAGACATACACACACATGCGCACATGTGCCATTCAAGAAGGTCCTAAGTTCAAACCCCAGATAAAAGCCAATTTGTTCCTTTCATATTTTATTACTTAAAACAATTTCTAAAGAGAAAGGTTTCTGCAGTGTGTGTGTGTGTGTGTGTGTGTGTGTGTGTGTGTGTGTGTGTGTGTGTGTGTGTGTGTGATGGTCACATGCATATACATTTGCAGGTGCATGCAATTTGACCTTGTGAGTGTGCCATAGCTCTTATTTATTCATTACTTAACTTTGTAAAGCTGATTGATTTAAAAACTCTTTTCAGCCATGATCTAGGTACAAAGGCATGAGAGATAAATATAGAATACAATTGCAGCAATATAGAATACATTTGAAAACAGAATTAAATTATACATAGGCTATTTAGAATATTGCTGGATGACTATGAAGGTTACACGAAAAACGGAGCAGGTGATATGTGATTACTAATGTCTGGCCTGTGATTTACTTTTTATATTGCAAAGCATAGGTTAACTAGAAATAAAGCAGTAACAATAAATTAATTCAGGTAGATGAATATAGACTTTAGTTATGAAGCATGAAGTTTGTAATCATGTGTTCAATGTGGTGATGTGGGTGAGTTCAGGACAGCAGGGGCAATATCTGAGAAGGCTAAGTCTGAGGTTGCTAGGTAGAACCAAAGTCGTACTAGGATATGTACTCCTGCCTTTTGGGACAGTAGGGGGGATATAGGTTAAAAGTTATAGGTGGTTGTAGAGCAGGTTCCTGTAATGCCTTGCAGGCTATGTGCTGACTTAAGAACTGCCTTGTATATGCCAGGTTCTGCTGTGACGATGTGGATTCCTATTTATGATGAGACACAGGCTTATAGACTTTGTGCATATATGTATACCACGGAACTTTATTTTGATGTGATGATACATGCATATTATGATGATCGTTTTAGTATTCAGTGTTGTAGTCCTCACTTTTGTGATATCCTGCTGGCCTGACTTCCATGGCTTTACCTTCCCCAGGGTATAAACTGCTAGATTAGTACGCAGGGATGTCAATGGTATAAAAGGTATGCTGGTTGACAGCATCTTCAGATCTTTCTTGCTGTGTAGTTTGTGTTGCCATATGTTTTGCAGTGCTGTCAATCCACTGCTCAGCCTGTTCCTGGAGCCAGTTGAATACTTCTTAGGAGATTTTTCCCTATTTTATCTTGTGTTATCTTATCTTATTGCTGGAGTCTGAAATAGTTAACATATGATTATGACAGTAGTTTAGATTCAGACATTTTGTTAAAGTCAGCAATTTCATTGTGTATGGGAAGCATATTGCCCTATATGCCACGGTGGTACGGCGGTAGCGTTGTTACCTGACAAGCAAGAGGTTCTCCTGTTTGATTCTCGGCTGAGCTTGGGAGTGCCTTCTGTGTGGAGTCTGCATGTCCTCCCCATGGTTGGGTAGCATTCAAAAGACATGCGTGCGTAAATGGGCATGCCTTCGTTGAAGGTTGAGCGTTGAGCTGGCACCTCGGCATTTCGTAAAAATCTACTGCCAATCATTAGCGGACCTGAGTTCCGCTGTGGCGACCCCTTACTGGGAAAAGCCGAAAGACAAACAAACATAGGAAGCATATTGCCCAAAAAGACCTCCACAGTCTGTGCTTATTCTGCCTCACCCCAAAGCATGACATGGACTCCTGTCCATATTGTGCCTTTTCATACCATGGACAATTTGAAGGAGTCAGTTTCAGTAAGAGTTCACATCCAAAAGTGTGACACATGTCTCTTTCTGTACTGCTCTGACTAAAGGCAAATCCTCAGCAAAAACTCCATCAAAATAAAAGATAAGAGACACAAGGATAAGTGTTGGGAAACTGAAGACATCCTATACTTGACTCCAGGCTCCCTTAGTAGGGGCAGCTACAGATGAACAGAGGTGCTTTTGCAGCCCATAAACTCAGTTTCAGTGTCATCCAAAGCCTCTGTTCTGACTCCTTTGCAAGCTGCTCAACTATCAATATTGCTCATGTCTTCCAGAATTGAAATCTCCACCTAGCCTCCTGTGACTGAAGACCCCATGATTTTGGAGTCCTGAATCCTCATTATTGAAAGGGAAGATCAGATTCCTAGGATATTCTTGGACTGACATCTTGCTCCCCCACTCCAAAAAAGGGGCCTCCGAGCTCTTTTGCATCTGAAACTTTGAAGCAGAAGATACTGACGACCAAACGGGTGCCAGAAAACTTGAAGAAAAGAGCAAGATTATGCATTTTGTAAAGCAACATTTTTAACCTAAATGCTAAGATCAGCAGGAATTACCCAGCAAAATCATGCCCCTTACACCCTAAGCAGGACAATGGCAGGCCTTGCAAAGGACAACAGGGTGATGACAAAAGAGAGCAGCAAGCAAGATCATATGGGAAACCTTGGGCCCTTCTGGGCCAAGATACTAGAAGGATTAGCTGTGAGTCATCTAAGCTATATCTTGCCAAGTCCACCCTAATCCACCCCTCCTTATTTCCATCAGTGGTCCTTCTCCCCTTAAACAAAGATTGGAGGATGTTTAGCTATCTTTGTAAATAAGTTGGGAAAACATCATACTAAACATTTCAAGAAAAAAATTACGAATTACAGTTCCAGAGGTTCCCAAATGCTGTAACATCTCAGAAGTCACCAAGTACCAGGTGGGCTTCATCCCTGCAGTCCTAGAAGAAATTTTGCAGTCAGGGGCCATAGAAAGATGTTCTACCCTAGGCTACCTGCTACTTCCAAGGAATAAAGGTATAGAGAGACCCTTCTAGATCAGACAAATGTTGCAGAATACAGATTGCCTGCTCTCCAGAGTATCCAGTGTGCAGTATAGAGATCCAAAGAGAGCAGCATTATTTGTCCATTTTGCAGAATCAATTACCTCAGAGTATGTCAGCACAATGTTTGCACAGCTTGTGATAAACAGGATAAGCTTCACCAATGCTATCCTGTGGCTTTAAGAATATTTGATGCAGACCAAGGTAAGGACATCTAAAGCAATTCCTTATGTCAGACAACATCTAGACTAAAATGTTGGGATGATGATGGGAAATGATGGGAATAGGTGGAATTTCTGTGAACAGACTATATACTTCTTGGTTTTGCTACCATCATTCCATAGCAAAATAAACATGTTCCTTCTACATCTGCCCTACACTATCATTTCTCACTAGTCACCACAAAATCTGTAATGCATAATCATGTAAATTATAACCAAATGAAGAGAACTGCCCGTAAATTATACTAGAATCCCCCGCCAAAAAAAAGTACATGCAGAGTGGATTGTTTATAGAGCTTTATAAAAAAATAATACCAGTTAAGCATTCTGTCTACTATAACAACTAGACCATCAGAACTGGACACTGAGTTCAAAACTTTGGATTTAAATACCCAGCTTAGTTGACCCTTATTTACATACATCATTTGATAAAAAAATAAAGTGATACCACCATATAAATCTTAATATACCCATGCATCAAAGTTAATAGCAATATATTGACAACTGTATCATCACAAATTAATGTTATCGTCAAAAAAGTTGGGATAAAAGTTGAACAATAAAATAAATAAAACCAAAAAATAAATAAATATGTAAGTAAATAAATAGTAATTGTAATTTGGCTGCCCTCATGGTCCATACAGGGACAATGGATATAATTTCATTAATACCTGGTTTGTTATGTGCATTCGGGTATAACTGCCTTAGCAACTCTGTCTTGATGAGGCATTAACTTGTGACGTCTTTTAATGTGGTACCCTCATTAGTGCTTCTGAATTGTGGGTTATTTGGCCCTTTTCTGTCATATCCTATCTCACCATTTAACTGTTCTTTCTTCCATGGGATGCCATTGCACACTTAGTGTCATTTCATATTAGTTTTTGCTATAGTATATCAGACCTTCCACTGCATTTATATTGTTGTATGCTTTGCACACATTGTATAATAGTCAGTGGATGGATGTACTTTCATTTAGATGGGACATTGTGGTTATAATGTGTGTTACAGATGCAGGGTTTGCAACAGGCTCTTCAACAAAAGTGTTGCTGAACACAAGTGGAACTATATCATGTGTGGCATTGCTTTCATTGAAAGTTTAGGAAATTGCAGTGCTGCATGGGATATTGTGTGGAGTGGTATTAGGAGTTATATGAGTGTGGGTATCTGTATAATAGTGACCATTGTTGTGGGAGTATGTCTCCTCCTCCAAATATCAGCAACTACAGGGGTGACCATAGGAAGTAGTAGGTGATTTCGGTTCAGATCTCTGTATGGGGTAAATATGTGGAAGGCGATCAAAGAAAAAAATATGTTTTTTAAAAGTTTAATAAAGTAGTCTTTTTATGACATTCCCCTTTCTGTTTTTATCTCTTTTTCTTGGTTGCAGCAGATCTCTATTCATAAAGTTAAGTTTAGATGTTGTGGTATAGATCCACTGTATTGTATTTAATTTGCATTTGTGCAGCACAGAGCATAGATATTTGATTTATTTTGCATATTGTTACAGAACACAAATTTTACTTTTGATGATTTACCCATCTGGTATCCTCAGAACTGTAATCCAAATATGTAATTCTCAGCACTACATAATCTCTTTTGGTTTACTTCAGTGAGTAATCCCCTACCCCTTCAGATCAGAGATGGTGAGAGATTGCAAGATTTTATTTATTTATTTATTTTACATTTGTTAACCAGGAAAGTCCGACTGGATACAGGTCCATTTTCAGCAGAGGCCCGAGGAGAAAAGCTCCAGGTGTATATTACTACATTACTAATTACTAGCGTAACTACAGTGAAAATTATTACAGTGAATTATTACAAAAATTGACATTTTTAAAAATATATATAGACAGGAACAATTTCAAGTCACATACACATTTTAACAATATATATAGACAGGTACAATTTTAAGTCACGTACACACAGGATAGGTTGCTAGTTAGTATCTGAGAAAGAAAACAGAGAATTTCTTTTTTTTTTCATTCTTTCTGTAGGAGAGCGATTAAAAGAATTGTAAGTGGTTAGTGGTTCAAAGATATAATCTTCTGATGAGGTTCACATTTACAGATTCTGTTTGTTTCTGGGTTAGTTAGGGTTTGTGCAGGGACAAAGCCAGTGCATTTTCAGGTATTTCTTAAAAGATGTTTTGAATTGGGGTAAGGAGGGGTCATTGGTAAGTTCCGCAGGAAGAAGGTTCCAGTTTTTTTCCGACAGAGTTGGAGAATAGTGATGCACCAGCTGAATTGTTGGTTTTAACAGCCTGCACTAGTACTTTGTTGGAAGAGCGAAGAGTCTTTAGGTTACTGTAGGGGGTGATATTGTTTTTCAGTACAGGTGTACTGTCTGGTTGTAGAGACTTTTATGAGTAGCTATTAGTTGGGAATATTGCAGTTGGTTGGGTAATTCTAGCCAGCCTAATGATTGGAGGTTAACACAGTGATGCTTTCTAAAAGCTGACCCTGTGGCAAATCTTGTAATGTTATTATAGCAGCTATTCAATTTATTGAGAATTGATTTTGGATAGGTTAGCAAAGATGGTTGAGGCATAAAGAAGGGTTGATAGCAGATGTGTACGGTCAATAACAGTTCTAGTAGATGGGGTTAGGAATTGCTTAATCCTATATAAAGAGCCTAGTTTTTTGTTGACTGTTTTAATAGTTTTGTCTATGTGAGCATCAAACTTAAGGTTATTGTCAATGATTACTCCCAGTAGTTTAGTGCTAGGTTCTGGGGAAATTATGGTACCATTGTTGGATGTTATTGTGAGAGGTGGTGGAGAGATCATGCGGTGAGGGAGAAGAGCAATAGTTTGGTTTTGTTTGGGTTTAGTAGTAGTCTGTGACCTATGAGCCAGTTCTCTACTTGGCTGAAAGTGATTTGTGATAAAGCTTGTAGATCTGAGGAGGAGGGGGGGGGGCAGATTAAGGGGGAGTCATCTGCGTACTGAATACAAGTTGCACTTGGGATGGCTTTGTGTAGGTCATTAAGGAATAAGGTGAATAAGAGGGGCTCAGTATAGATCCTTGAGGGACTCCAAGGGTGACTGGTGAAAGGGATGATAGATTCTCTTTCCATAGTACAGCTTGTTGTCTGTTACTTAGGTAAGAGTAAAACCAGTTTATTGTTAGGTTATCTATGGGGAGTGATTTTAGTGTGTCTAAGAGCAGCTGGTGGTTTACCATATCGAATGCCTTGGATAGGTCTAGGAAGAGGGCAGAGAAGAGCTTGTTATTATTACGGTTTTGATTTATTGTATTAGAGAAGGAGAGAAGGGCTGAGGTCGTACTATGGCAGGGTCTAAATCCATGCTGGGAGGGGGTTAGGATAGAGCTTTGATTCAGATAGGCAAAAAATTCCTTATGAATACATTTTTCCATTATTTTAGCCAAGGGAGATAGAATGGCTATAGGCCTGTAATTTGAAAGTTCAGAGGAATTTCCCCCTTTGTGTAGAAGAATAATGTGGGAGATTTTCCAGATGGAGGGATATAGGCTTCGAGAATTGTTCTATTGATTAAAACTTGAAATGGGGTATGCTATTTCCTTAGCAGCTTTTTGGAGATATTCAGCAGGTAATAGGTCTGCTGAGAGGGTGGTGGGTTTCATTTTTTTCAGTAAGGACTTAATGAAAGATGTTGGCACTGGTTGAAGCTTGAAGGGGATTTTATTATCTGGTGTGGGTTTGGTGGTAGTTAGAGTATTCTGAGATAGTTTGTTGGCTAGGGATTGCACTGTTTCAGTAAAGAAAGTATTAAAGGTATTAGCAACAGTTTTAGGAGGTTGTTGGAGTGTAGTTAAGGGGGTAGGGGTAGTTGACTGACCTGGGCGGAGTAGTTTATTAATACCTGACCAGAATTTTTGTGGCTGGTTTTGGTGTTTTTGTTGAAGTTTACAGCAGTATTTCTTTTTATCTAATATAATAGCCTTCTTAGTATCATTCCTCGACTGTTTATATAAGAGGTGGTCTTTTGGGGATTTAGTGGTTCTCCAGGTGGACCACACTTTGTTTCTGCTAATAATCTTTTGTTTTGTATCCTTGGATAGCCACGGTGCTACTTTGTCATTGGTTCTAATAGTACGTTTGGGAGCATGGATGTCAAGGACAGCAAGAAATGTAGAGTTAAAGTATGAGACTGCTTCAGCTAGAGGAAGTAGTGTTAGGCTGGACCAGTTACATGAGTCAGGTTAATTCAGAGAATTAGTCTGAATAAAGTTCTTAGTATTTCTAATGGTTTTAAAAGTAGATTGATGAGGGATGTCATTTCTTTCTCTGATTATATAGGTGAGGTAAGATTGCTCTTTCTAATGCATCGGTTTACCTCAAGTTCTGCAAAGCATTTACAGTCTTCTGATAAGGAATGTTTGTGACCTGCAAAAATTGTTTGTCTGTGCAGGCAATAAATAGGCACCTTTCGATAGGTTCATAGGTTCATACTAGGCTATCTGCCCTAGGGCATTTATAAGCCTAGCCAGAATGTGTTTGGCTTTCACCACCCATTTTTTTGCTATGCCCTTTTTCGAGGTTAGTATACTGTGCCTCTGTCTAACAGTGACACAGAAGTGATACCCGGGGTAAACCTACGATCTCCCATCCACTCATCAAGATTCCTCTTGAAGAGAGTCAATGAGGGACTCTGCCTAACCTGGACTGGGATTTTATTCCAGAGTGAAGGGAGCCTCTGGGTTATGAATCTGTCCCTCCAGCATGTCCTATTTATTTCAGTGCTGAGGTTCAAGTCTCTTGAGTGCGTAGCTCGATGGGATTTGGATTTTCTGAGGTGCAGTATGTCCATTAATTCCGGGTTGGACATGGCTTTATACGTCAGATACCACTAGATTTGCAAGATTGCCCCTTCAACACAGTGTGGGACAACACTGGGTCACCCCTCATTCTGCATAGCATTAACAGTCTTCCACTAAGGAGAATTTGCAGCCTGCAATTTATTTATTTTTTTTTTTTGCGAGCAATTGCACTACCGCTTACACCCAGAGCTACTACTTAAATAAAAGGACACTTCATGTGTTAATATAGGTCAGTCTATTTAAAGGCATTGTATATTGATAGTTAATGGCATTCTTACCTATGAACGGCTAGCCCTCCTTAGAAAATAAAGCATTCGACTCTTATTGCTATTTTACAATTCAGTGAAGACTGCCCTTTACTGACAACCCTAGCAGATGACCTAAAAAAGTTGTCATAAAAATCAGGCTCAGGCCCTGTTCCAAAGCAGCTACTTACTGTAAAGGGTTGTCTCTGTGTGATTCCAATTAGAGTGCAGCTAGGTGGTTGGCTAGCTAATAAAAAAACTTCATTTTTTTTCTTTTTGGCTTGATTAATTTATCAGAGAGTGAACTGAATAACATGTCTTTATAGTGATTGACTCTTTGCAGCCACATGATCTCTGTACTGCTGCAGTTACATGGGAATTAAAACTGCTTTAAACTACATTCCATCTTAGAGCTAACAGAACTTCATATACCCTTGCCCCCTTCCAATAATCAAAACTACTCAGGGTAAGCAAATATGTTTAATTGACTTGCTTTGTCATACGTTTAAGTATTTCTTAGTAGCATTTAAACTTTTTTATTGCACTGTCTGTTTTTCTGAACTTGTTGCTTGCACAGACATGCTTACAATGCAATATACAGAACAAAGAGTTATCCAAAATTTGATTATTTGCAAATCCTATTATTGAAAAACATATGCTTTATTTAAGGAGTGCATTTCTTTTAAACTTGATGCTTATACAGACATGCTTAAGTTGTTTAGGTCAAATCCCACAACACGGTGTGTGCATAGTACTGTTTAGAGTTTACGTAATTGAGACTGGCTTGAAATGTGCTCATTTGCAAATGCTTACATAATATTGTACATTTTTAGGAAAGGACTGTATTTCTACTCAAACTGGTGATACCATAACTGTAGCTGGAATACCTAAAAGCCATATTGTCACTGATGTGAGATCTGCCTTTGTACAGATAGAAAAGACTGTTGTTCTTGAAATTAGTTCAAAAGTAAACATTGTGGGTAAAAACTGCTGTTTGCTTTCAAAAGAAAATGTTTATGCTTGAGACTTTGTTCGCTTAAACAAGCTGCTGTGTAAATGTAATGTTTTTGTTTAGGGATTTACAGTGTGTAGAATTCTATCTCCATCTTTTATTTACTGTTTTTTTTTTCTTTGTTGTGGCTTTCCAGTATTCAGTTTTGTTTCCAAAGCTTGTCTAAATTGGGTTAATGAAAGAATTTTCCTAATACTAGCAAATCAGTGTTCAGTTCATCACTGCGAGGAGTTAGAATTGGGCTAATGTGATGGTAACTTACATTACAGAATGGGTGACCTATAGATTTCACCCTGATTCAAGAATGAATGTTTTTCAGCAGACTGTTAATCTACAGTAAATGCCCGGTGAAAAATGAGTCCACTGTTTCACAGCAGCATGTCAAGCTGCCATGGAGCTCGGACTGAAAAATAACCTAATATGTCTGCCATTATTTTATGCACACTAATCAGTGCTTCTGCTGTTTAGTGAGAATAAAATATATATAACAAAAAAAATGTGAATGTATGCATGCACGTGAGCAAGAGCAATCGAGATGTTATTTTACATTTGCTAAGCAGCGGTTTTGCTGTTTAGCAAGTGTAAAAGGTAAAGAAACAAGAAAAAAGTGTGCATGTGTTGATGTTTTTGTCTGTGTGTGTGTGTGTGTGTGTGTGTGTGTGTATGTGTTTATATTTCTGTGTGTGAGCGTATTCATGCTTGTGTGCATGAAAGTGAGGTATGTGTGTAAATGACAGAGACAGAGAGAGAGACAGAGACAGAGAGTGAAGAGTGGAAGTGATCAAGCACTGGTAGCAGCAGCAGTAAAGTGGTTTGTGTATCTCTAGACCTTTCAGCTCAAATATCTGGATAAAACCTAAAATAAAGAGGGAACAAATGCTCAAAATAGGAACATATTTTAAAAGGGTCTATATCACATATCCAGTACAATGAACAGTTGTTTATCAAACATTCACATTAGAGAACATCTTTCCCGGGGCAAAGAGTTAGCTGTCCAACATTGGGAAATTGCCCTTTTCCCCACTGTAGTGCAATCTCAGAACTGATATATTTAAGTAGGGGTGTGTGGGAGGCATAGCCCCCTACTTTGGTTGGTTGATATACTGCTGTGTGTGTATTACTCAGCATGTTGGACAGATAACTCTTTGCCCTGGGAAAAGTTTCATTGGTGTGTACAATGAAAGAACCATTCGTTGTACTGGGGTCGATGGATAGGTGTTTGAGTACTTGTGTTTTCGTGGAAGTGATATAAACCCATTTTAAATACTTATAAAAAATCACAAAGTTGCTTGTGTTAGCATGCATTTTCTGAAGTGCAAGTGTGTGTGTGTGTGTGTGTGTGTGTGTGTGTGTGTGTGTGTGTGTGTGTGTGTGTGTGTGTGTGTGTGTGTGTGTGTATATGTGTATGTGTATATATGTGTGAGAGAGAGAATGAGATCGATCAAGTAGTGGCAGCAGCACTAAAGAGATTTGCATACCTCTTGACCTTTTAACCCAAGCAATCTGGCTCAAAAAATAAGGACAGATTTTAATTGTTGTTGCTATAAAACAGTAGCTTAAATGACAGGATTTGTGTTAACATGAATTTTCTGAAGAAAATAAAGCCTGAAAGTCAAACATGTGTCAGTATTTAGTGACTTCATTCCCAAATGGCTGGTAATAAACCACACATTTTAGGAGTAAGGAACCAAAAAAAAAATAAAGCAAATATCTAGATATTTTTTTAAGACATATAGTTTGGATGGAAAATGCTTCCTCTAACACCATTTACATAGACTACAACAATTTTGAAACATTAGGTGAAGGAACTACTTTACATCAAAAATATATAAAAAATAATATGGTAATAAAAAAATAAGTAAATGCCCCCTTCCAGGAGTTGGGCCTCAGAACACCTCTGGGTGGGTATTAGTTCCACAATAACACACAGCTCATTGGGCATTGTTGCTTGCTTACAGTTTGTTACAGTTTCTCCTGTATTAACCCACTGCTGGATTTAAGGAAGCTGGAAATCTATTATAAATATTGATAAAGAGAACCACTATTCACTATTAACTGTGCACTGCTGCTACAACCATCTGCACTACTGAGCTTGCAGCCAGGGCTACTACTAAAGAAAAAGGATACTTCATGTGTAAACTCACTCATGCCTATAGAATGAGTTACATAGATCAGAAATAGTATCACTTACACTCAGCGCAGGTGTTTTGGAATCAACATGGTCCCCATAGTAAGCCTATTTATAGACAGGCCTTACACCAAAGTAAGTCTCTTAGACTAAGGGCAAGTCTTTCAGAATCAGGACAGACTTCCACTGAAAGCAACTCTTTTGGAGTCTGGCCCTATATTAGTCTTTGTCAGCTGTGTAGTATCATTCTGTATTATCTTTGTAAATAGTGTATACAGTTACTTAACAGTTGTTTATCTGTTCATACTTTTTATGTTTCTTTTAATTGTGAATTATGCAGTTAACAATTCACTCCGGCCTTCAGTTGCCCTCTTCACAAGGGTGATATTTTTGATGTCAGTGGTGAAGTTAAACTTTCAGTTTGTTATTTGTGACAGTTTGTTTAATAATATGTTTGTCAGCAAAAAAAGTCCTGTGTTATGCTGTAAGGCTAAATGATACAGAAGTTAAAGGGGTGACAGCAAATCGTCTATTGTTCTTGTGTCCTATAATGAGGGAGCATGTATTATAAATGTGTATGTAAACATACTTGTGTGTGTGTGTGTGTGTGTGTGTGTGTGTGTGTGTGTGTGTGTGTGTGTGTGTGTGTGTGTGTGTGTGTGTGTGCTACAGAAGAAAAGATGCAGAGGTCAAAAATTGCTGCTGACACAAATGAGGTAGTCAGAAAGTGATAAATTAATTTATTTTCATGACAAATTTTTAATATATGCCATAATAATATTCTAGTCATAATTTGACCAAGATGGAGATTACATGGCACTTCATGGTATCAAATTAAAACTGGTAAAATTTTAGAAAACCACTTTTCTAATATTTGTACTTCAGCAATATGTCAGCCTTGATGTGGCAATAAGCAAATTTAAGTTTAAATACAGGTGCAATCAGGGGCTATATGTTTGCAGTGGCTAAAATCAGTGTACTCAGTAGAAACCCCAGCACTTATTACTATGCTGACAGCTATCTAAGAAACAAAATGTAATACAAACTGTTAGGTATGTCACAGAAGGGATAGGACTTCAGGCACTTCATTTTCCATGCATAGAGCCACATCCACCCTACCCCTTAAATTAAACAAACCACATTGGGGTCCTAAACCACGGAATAAGGATGTATGGCATGCCCTAAGCAGTATTACTGTCTTGTTTACAACCACAGCACTGCAGACTGTGTGTGAATGTGCGTGGCATATCTTTGCACCCTACATCTTTCATAAACTGAAAGTTGTCCAGCAACACTCCACAACTGATCTAAAAATCAAACTTCTTCTGGGGATAAACTTTTACGGAGGTGGGTAATTTCAAGTAATTAGTGGAACTGAATTTGTGAATGTGGGAATTGTCATTTGTAACAAAGTCATTTTTTACATTTCAAATGCTAGTATCTAGTCAGTTATGCCCTGGATGCTTTGTTTTAGTTTACAATTTGTATATACTTACTTGGTGGGATGAAAGTAATAACTACAAGCTATATAACATTGGTGGTATGGTTAAATAGTTAAGGTACTTAGTGGCTTTCATCCCATCTAATGAAAATAGCACAGCCCTTAAAAATATCATTTAGCTACAACAAAACCTGCATTGCCACAAACATAGGCATTCGCTGTTAATAAAATAAATAAAACAGATCTTGCATTGTCAACAAAGACAGTAAATGATATTCATTCACTATTCATTATGTCTATTGAAATGCTGTATGCTGTACAGTTGTTTTAATGGTCACTTTATCATACATCTTAAGGTAAATTATTTAATGGCTTGGCAAATTAAGAGTTGGATATACTGGCAGAGTTACTCTGATCATGTCAATTCCACAGAAAAGTCACAGAGTCATGGCAGTAGTAGTGTCTGTGTAGGTGAAGATGGGTGATGCAATATTACCCATTCTGTTCAAATTTTATAGAAGTCCATTAGCTTCCATATGCAAACTTCTTTTTGCAACAATTTCATGCATTTGACTCTGGAAGCAGCAAACCTACTAATTTGGACACAACTATTCGTGAGGGTAAACATTCCACCATACATTATAATGAAAAGCATACTTTAAAAAGGACTCACCTGTTTGATTTGCAATTTCACCTGCAGAACATGGAGAACACTCGAAGCAACAGACTGGCTGCCCCCTTCTAATGTTTCTTCTGTATCCTACAGGGCAGATCTCACTGCAGACAGAGCGAGGAATCTAGAAATCAGAATGTTTAATCTTTCTCTGCCTGTTACAAAAGTCAAAGACTGATACCTCTGAAAAAACTAATAGCTTTATTTCCAGCAAGACAAGAGTAACACTCTCAATGATACCTAGAGACTTTGTATATAGTCATGGTGAGGTACTGCAGTTAATATACCTTAACTGATATCATTTAACATTTATTATGGAGAATGAAAGAATTGTTCCATTCTGTGCCTAATATTGTTTGACAAAACACTTCAAGCTTTGTATGTATAGTACTACACTATCTGTCTTATTAGTATTTAAATGTTTCTGAGTGATTTGTTTCTACCTGACAATGGATCATGCAGATCTACCCCATTTTAGTCACATCTCCTGCTTCAGGCATTCATTAATCATTTCCTTGCCTTAAGTACAAGTGTAATTTTAGCCTGTCAATCACTCACCCTTAGATATGTAATTATTGTAATAGTTACTGTGTAACAGACACACACACACACACACACACACACACACACACACACACACACACACAAAATGTGTTTACAACTGGGTTAATAAATTATCTAGGGATCAGGTTGCATTTCAGACAACGATGTAGGTAGTGCTAGATTTCAGAGCTCTTTGGACACATCCCTCCTGCTTCTTCAGTAGACATAGAAAACACCAGCCACAGTGGCATAGATAGACATATTAGTGATTGCAGCCCAAGTGGCCTTAGATTGATTAGTAGCTTGGGTACTTGACATGACTGGAAGAGGAGCATGAGCACGCCTTTACTAGAATGGTAGGGGCAGTTCTGGGCCATTCAGTGCCACAATTTCCCTCAGAGAAGAGGGTGGCATTACAAGAGGCATTCCTTGGGGCTGGTGTTCAGCTGCCAAGCTGTTTCAGAATGCGTACTTTATTTCAGCACCTGCTTCATTTTATTGAAACATTGTGGGTCCTACCACTTTCTACTAACTGCTGTCCCAGTCTAATCTCCTGTGAGTTTTAAACCTCTGTGAACACTGGTTTAAACTGTGCTGCACAGTTTCATTATATTTTCTCTCGCGCTTTGTCTCTCTTTTTTCGCTGAACAGTAATAGGAGTACAATCTTCAAATATTTCCTATGAATACAGCAATGAGTGAACTGCCTTGGAATTTTTTTATGCACCTCTGTGTGTTGTCATGGTACTGCATGGTAATTTTCATTTCTTCCTTTGTACTCTGCTGTTACCTTCTCTATTCCTGCTTTCTTCCCATAGTTTTGTCAGTCAGACTGCTTTCCCTCCACACCTTCTTCTGCATTATTACATGCATTGTGTGCTTCTCTTATAATCTCATCTCTAGCTGCTTTTCTAAAATCTTTTGGTCTCTGTTTATCATTTGATAATACTGGAAGAAGAGTGGCCAATGAACATCTTTCTTGACATCCATGTCCTTCCACTTCTCATAATTTAGTTTATTCTGCCAGGGATAATATGCTTCTAAGCTATACCATTGCCCTATTTGAAGATTATGTCTCCAGGCATCTTAGTTTTACCTGTTGATTGTTTAGCCAAATTGTTTTATCCCTGCCCAAAATGCACCATAATGCATTTTGTCTTAGTTCAAATCCCAAAGCAAGGTCCTGTGACATCACTATGCTGAAAGGTCTCAGTAACTGGCCAGCATGTCATAACTCTGTGCCCCTCTCAAACATTTAACAGGAAATAGGATACTGAACGGGGGCACTAGTCTGACTGGGCCTCCTCATGATCATCATTGTCACTGACCTAAGAAGCATTCTAATGTGGCTAGAGTTACTAAATAACCTGCTATTGTTTGTGAATTTAGCTGAAATCACTCATACTAATTTAATTTGGATAGTCACACAGAGTAGAAATGACTATGAACTATTGGGGAAACATCTGTAGTCAGAAAATTATGTAGTCTAGGTATCATTTCATTTTTATTATTTTACTGTCAGTTTTTTATTTATTTAGTAGACTGATTATATGAGAGAACTTATTCCTGACTGAATGTCACTTATTAAGTTAGCTTTTACAATTATGTGATCCTTCTTGTCAAACAGAAAAGAGATGGGTTCAGAATTTTATACTTCCAAAAACCAAAACAAATGCTGAGCCATGGATCTTATCTCAAGAGTCTGGATCTGTTGCATGAACAAAATCAGATTAAATATTTAGTGCTTCCATTCCCAATAACAGACAGAACTTCAGATTCAGAATATCAGAAGCTGATCACTAATCCTTTAACTACCTTATGTAATTATTTTACAACCAATAAAAGCATTTCTACTAAAACACTATCCCATTACAAAAAACTTCTTACACAGAAAATGAGGAGTATATGCTTCTCATTAAAAAAAATTCATTGTGATCCAATCGTAATTTATTAAGTTAGATGCTACTAATAAATTCTAACTTTGAACAATGTTAAAACTTACTTTTCTTTAGGATATAGAGAAGATAGCATTTACATAAAGTAATACTAAAGCTTAAAATACTATTCAAGGAAACTTGGTCATTGATACTGGGTACTGTTCTGGCATTTGAGTTGCCAGCCTAACTGTTTGTATTCCTGGATACTCTCCAAGTTGCCTCCCTTGACATTTGGAAACATGTTCTCTAACAAAAAAATATCCCACCTAGAAAATGAAATGGTGAAATGGAGAAATGGAGAATCAACCAGTGAGATGGATCGACTCTACCAGATGGGCCGATGGGCCCAGTATTATTAAAAAAAAAAAGTTAATAAATAATCTAAAAACATATCCCAAACAATGAAATAATATATTCATCAAATTCCAAACCAAGTAAACCTAAATAAAAGCTATGATTTATGAACAGATAGATGAACTATTTGTTTTAGCAGTATTCCTCCGCAAAAGTACATGGCAAACATGAGAGTTCAACATTGGTTACTGAGAAAAATCTGGGTCATAGGAACATAGACTTTGTAGTATACTATCACTTACTTTTTGCTGGTCAATTCAAGCTTTTCCATTATGATCTATTTCCAGTACTCATGTAAATACTGCACAACCCACACCCTGGAGGCTAACTATTGCTTAAATGTGCAGGTTGATTGACTTACAGATAGTTTCAAAGTAGTAGCTCCATATTATCTATAGTAGCTGAGGCAGATGGTAAAGACACCCATCAAGAAGGGTATGGAGGGGGAAAACATTGCTAGCACATCAAGTAAGATCTTCTCGTAAATAGAATTTACATTTTTAATGTATCTGTTAATCAAAAGTACAGCTTGATGGAGCCTTGGTTGGGATGATTCCAGGTAGTGCTTGTCAGGGAACAATGACCTAAAAGAATACAGAAGGAAAGCACTCATAGGTTCATAGGTGTTTAGGTGTTTACTAGGCTAATGACCACAGGGGCCTTTTTAAGCATAGCCATGCATCCATAATCTCTGACAAGTTTGGGTATCCTTGATAAATATAAGCAGGAGCTTGGGAGATGAAACACTTTACAAGGGGAGGCCTGAGAGATGAACCATTTACAGGTTTCCGGTATCCATTACAGAAATGGATGCCAACCCAGGGATGCATTTCCTGTTCCCCATCTAATTGTCCAAGTTGCACTTGAATTGGGTTAGGGAGGAACTCTGCTTCACATGGATGGGGAGCCTGTTCTATGGATGGTGTAGTCTCTGGAATATATACCTGTCTCTCCAGCAAGTCCTATTTATATCACAGGCAGGGTTTAAATCTTTAGAATGGGTAATTATTTTGCTGTTTGTTTTGCTGATATGAAGGAGGCCCATTAAAGTGGGGGTCTAAAATGCTTTATATGCCAGGCATAGATCTCCCCTCAACAGTCTGTAGGAGATAGAATACAGGGATATAGAGGCGGTTTGCATAGGACATTTTACTTATGCCATGTACTCGTTTAGTGAGGAACCTCTGTGGACATTCCATTTGTTAGATATGCCTGGTTATGTACATACCAAAGGGGGCATTGTACTCAATGATAGGACTGATGAATGCCCAATACAGTGGAACAATGACTTCCTTGGATCTAGATTCCATACCTTTGTTTATAAGTTGCACAACATAGAATGATTTTTTTCACTACTGTAGACACATGATAGTCAAAGGCCAGACTACTGTCTGTGTGCCCCCAAGTCCCTGACTACTGGGTCAACTCTCAGGGCTGTTTTGTCAATATGATTGTTACCAGGGGTGGATGACTTCCCAAAGGATAATATTATGCATTTCTTGGCATTTAGTTTTAGTCCATGGCTCTGACACTAGTTGTTTGTCTGTGTCAGCCCTTCCTGGATAACATTGGGATCAGCAGGTGATTCAATCATAGCTCCTAATTTGCAATCATCTGCAAATTTAGTCAGTGAGAGACCATTGACATCGGCTTTGACTTCAGAGAACTTGGATAATCTGAACTTGGATAACTGGATTACCCAATTGAAGCCCTACTCCCAGTGCCATGGTTGAGCCAATAATGCTTGATAAAGATGTTGACAAAAGACTAAGTGGCCATGATGCCATGTCTTTGTGAAACTGGTATTGTATTGATATGAGCCTTCCAATTTAAGGGCATAAAGTTAAGATATCTTATGCAGTGAGGTGATACTATAAAAAACATTTTTTTCAAGAAATAATCTTCGACACTGCTGAGGCAGTAAGCTCAAATAGTGGACGCTTAAACCTTTCAACCATAAGAGTCAAATCCTAATGAATGAAGGATTCTGCAAAAGGAGAGTGAGATACAGCAGTTCTCTTAGGAGCTGTTTGAGTAGTGTATTTGAGTAGCCAGTGCTGGGGTTCACACTTACCCTTCACAAGACCATGATGCACAGAAAGATGGCACATAACTTGACTATGGAATAACTAAGGCCTGCATTGTCTACAATTACCTCAGACACTTTTATAATCTCAAGTTGACCAATGACAGTTGTGTAAGACACTCACCACTTTACCCAAACTGAAAAAAAAAGTTTTCCGTTTTGAAAAACAGGTCTACCAACTGGAAGTCTGTCTAGCAGCCTCAATAACCTCTGCCACTGCCCTCAGAAAATATGGTAACCACAAGGAATCCATTTCAAAATCCAGTTTCCAAACTGGATCCAGATGCCACCTAAACCATTACAGATAAAGAGTGCTTCCCATGTCTTTAGGGACCTGAATGCCTAAGACCAGTCCTTGGCCACTAAATGGAACACGAATGAGTTTTATTCTGTCTTCCCTGATTAATGATAAGATATGGAAGCAGTGGCAGTGAAGGAAATGCATGTAGAAATCTTCTGTGATACAGGAGGGAGAACACATTATTTACCTCATCATTGCCCTACTAAATTGAGCAGAAGAAGGACAAAAGACTACATTTTTCTAAATAGAAACCAAACCAATCTCTGGAGTAGTGTTCTTTCAGAAACTCCTAACCAGCCATAACCTCTGAATCCATGGCTCCAAAACACACTGGAGGAGTAGTTCAGTGAGTCTGTGATTGTTATTCCTGGGGGATTTGCACTGTTCATTGAGTAAGGAACCTGCTTGTGATCCACTGACAGATAAGCACTTACATCTTGTATATGGCATATGTTCTCCTACCTACCTGCTTGTTTGGTACTAAATATCTTTTTGGTTCTCATCAAACAGAAAGAGGTCCAGAAAGCAGATTTGTCTCAAGGCCAGAAAGACTTCTCTTAGCTTTAGCTATCAGATAATCAGACCACTATGCAGAGCCCATGGAGCGTGTACCTATAGAATGGGAAGATCTATCCATGGATTAAGGGAGACAGTGCATTATTACTGGGCTCAGTGACATGATGGAGCTTGTGGGAGAGTTCTGGATCTGAAGCCAGTGAGAATTTACAGTCCATTGCAATGTCTGCATCCTTAAATATGTCAATAATGCCATGCAAATTGTGTAAGCCATCAAGTCCATGTGGCATAGCAGAGTTCTTGTATTGGCCTTGCATGATATAATCATACAGACAGCCAAGGTAGTAACCAACACTGGTGAGAGTCCAGCTTTACCTTGGTGAAACCAGTAGTCTGAGGAAGAGTCCTAGACTTCTTCCAATTAATGTTCTCCCATAGCAATTGCAGTCATGGGAACACCAAATAGAGACAGCTCCTTGGAGTCCATAGACTGAGATTCTAGGAGGCAGTTTTCTAGCTAAGTGAACCCATGCAAATCCTTCTCCTGCAATGCCTCAGCCACTTCAACCAGCACCATGGTAGTAAAGGTGGGTAATGAGGCAAGCCTAAATAACAAAATGTTATAGACTTCAAATGCTGATAAACCAAAATGCTTTCAGTATGTTCAGCATTACCATTCAGGCACCCTGGGAGGGAAAGGCATCGCTCCCCGCAGGATGACTCTCAGAAAATGGATCTAAAGTTTGTGCTGCTTGAAGTTGTTGAGGTCAAAAACAGATAGAACTCATCCTTCTTCTGTACCAGAAAAACTGTACAACCTAAGCCGCACCTTTGAGCAGTTGAATTTGTGAGCCTGTTTCAATTAGCTATTCTGATCTGTCAGTGGAGGTGTTTCTGGAAGAGGGTCTAAGATCTTCTTCAAGATATCACCAAGAGCAGCAATCTCGGTAACTCACTACTTCTCAGTGAGCAATCCCAAAGTATATGTAATGTCAAAGAACTATCCCATGCAGACAGTCCCATAATAGAGGATGGACTGTAGTGGAGAAACAACTACAACTATAATGCTGGATGACCTACATGACACAGGGGTGACCAAAACTGTAAGACACTGAAAAGCCTTCCTCAAATGGGAGAGAGATAGTTCTCTTTTCTAGTTATTTATGCTTAGAAGAGGGAGTGGTGATAGAAGAAGGGGGTCATAAAAATTCTCCACAGAGGTGAGCATTCTTTCTGCACAGTAGGTCATTATATCTTGTGCACTCTGCTGAAAAGCACCATCCTTAAGAAATGAGTGTCCTAGATACTTATCCTTAAGAAATAGGCATCCGGGATGTTAGATGTTGTTTCATTCAGGATGTAGAATCTTGGCCATATTACCCTGTTCAGTCACATACCTGAGTCTGTAGCCCCAAGCCAAAGCATTTGCAAATTCAGACTTGATGATCAACTTTAGGTGCTATTTTTGCAAGGTTGTCTTTGAGCCCAGGCGCAGAGTTGTCCTCAAACCTAACACACCTAGAGCATCCTGACCAGGTAACAGTGGAATTGGGGGTAAAGAAGCAAAATGGCTGAGAGCCCAAAGCCCCAACAAGGCAGAGGACTAACATGGAAGAAGGGCAAACTCTCTTGCCACAAATCTCCATAGCATTAGATTCCTTGTCAGGTGGCAGGTTAGCAAGGTATTGTGCTTTCTGAGACTTGAGATAGACCAAAAAGATCATGTAAGTGTTAGAGTACAATGCTTGGTTATTTTCCTGTAGTCATTCATGCTAGGGTTATAGTGAGCATCTGTCTTTTAGAGTGTTGGAAGAACCTCCAACCTACTTGGATAGCATCTTAAATAGCTGGTTACATACTGGGGATAACCCATAATTCCTCATCCTTCTTTTTCCAAAAACTCCACATGGCCATTTCTAGGGAGATGGAATAGTGGCTCAAGGTCATTCTGGACTACTCCTATTCTGCATGATGGCCTCTCCAAAGGTGGGGTCATCTGTGAGGATGTGGACCTAGGTAGCCTCATTATTTTTTTTACTATTTTAGATACAATTACTTTAAGGTCCTTGACTGAGTCATGGCACTACTCATATGTGGTGTAGAGCAAAGTGTGTGTTGTGACTTTCAAAGTGAGGACACGTGCATATGATTCAGAGAACACATGCAGGTAGCAGTGCCATTTTGAGTGAACAGCCAGACTGTTAACATGTATGAATGCAGTAGTCAGTCTGTTTATAAGTTTATTTAAGTTAAAGTTACTAAGCTTCAATCCTGATATGATTTTATGTAATAAAGCACTGCATGAACCGAACCACAACTGTTCATCTGTTTTATCCTGACCGGACAAGCAACATGGTGTCAGAAGCAGCATGTCTGAATGACATGGTGTTAGAAGTAGCATACCTGAATGACATGGTACCAGGAGTGGTGTATCTGAATGACATGGTGTTAGAAGTTTCATCCCAACCTGCTCAAACAATTGAAAAAGGTCAGAAATTAATTTCATGTAGTAAGAAACATGTATAACTGATTTATTTTGTAAAGACAATGATACGAAGCATTTGTAAAGCACAAGACACATTATTAATCAAACGAAAATCACAAAATGCATTGTTGATTAAACAAAATGTTCAAAACCACGATGTTTGATAAAATTCATCAAAATACTTATGGGAGCATTCAGAACTACTTCTGATTTGTGTAATAAGCATGTTAAAAGTAAAACAAGCACAAGAAAAGTATAATGAGGAGATAGAAACCATACGAGCACAACCAGTACAATAAAAGAGCAAAATGAACATGGAAAGGCAAAGCAACCACATTTTTTAGTAAATGACCACATTTTTTTATTTGAACTACTATTTTATATTGATTAAAGCTATTGAAAGTATAACTAGAGTGGTTCAAAGTATCTCAGAGTGTGCAAAGATTATTTTGAAAAGTTTACTGTGTGCAAAGTACAGTTATTTCACAAAGTATAGTCATTTCAAAAATTTCTTGTGCAACAATTCATTCATAAAGTGCAATCATTTTGAAATGTTTCCTACACTGTACAGAATTAACAAAGTATAGTCATTTTGAAAAGTTTCTTGTGCTGTGTACAGTTATTTCACAAGGTGCAGTCATTTGAAGTGTTCTTGTAATAGGAGACTTATTTGGGAGCAGCATAATTACAAGTTTGGCATAACATTTCTGGACGATATATGTATATATGTTCACATAATTCCAAGGTTCTTTAGTACTGTGTTTTGGCATGGCAGAGGAATTTCACTGACTTAGTCCCGTTTGACCAGGCTATATGCAGAAGGGTCACGGTGAGCAGCCTGTCAAGGGAGGATCCTGAGAGCTTGAAACATAAATTCAGGTCACACAAGACAAGTTACAAATATGACTCAGCCAAAAACTTGTCCATGCTGGTGTGAATGACCTGAGAAACAATGCCTGCTGACTACATGAAAAGAGACATAGAGGAGCCTCTCTGAACATGTAGCCCAGGCCGGTATGACCCTGTCCTTGAGTAGCATCTTACCCTCACCAAGAATGATGCCACAATATGAAGACAAGATGATCAATTTCAACAATTGGCTTAAGTACTGGTGTCATTCAAAGGGGATCCAATGCCTGTCAGCCTGGGATGATATACTCGACAAGCCAAGATGTTTCGCTAGGGACGGCTTGCACCTGTCAATCCTGGGCTTTCAGATATTGGCAAAGGCTCTTGCTACCCCCATAGTGCCTTTTTAGGCAAGGCTGAAAAGACAAACCCACCTCCATAGGTATCACAAGGGATAAGAAACAAAGAGTAATGCTACTCAATGCCAGAAGTCTAAACCTCAAGATGCACGACTCAAACTCTCCTTAGCATGGAGAACATCGATATCTGTGCAGTAACAGAAACTTGGTTCAGGGCTCCCGAGCGCACCCCAGCACTACCAGGTTATACCTCATACCATGCTCGGCCCCAAAACTTGGACCGAACCACAAAAGGAGGGGAGTATCGATATTCATCAAAGATACCCACACCTCCAGGTTGGTGGCAAAGCACGAAGCATCAGAGACTATCCATGTGCAACTAACAGTGGGTAAAACTGCCTTCCAGTTTATAGCCTGCTACAGACCACCTCCCAAACCCAGGAACCCCACTCGCCTTCCTGAGAACACTGGAAAATATGAAGGTCTCTCCAAACACCATTATATTGGGCGACTTCAACTACCCAAACATAGACTGGGAGCATTACTCTAGCTCCAACACCCTAGCCCAAAGGTTCCTAGAATTTATAAACTCAAATGCTATGGAACAACTTGTTACCACTCCCACAAGAGGGGAAAACATACTGGACCTGATCATCACCAACATGGGGACTCTATGCTCCAGACCAGAAGTGTATCCCTCACTGGTAAGATCAGACCATAAACTAATCTCACTGGATATTCACATCCCGACCCCACCCCCTGCCCAGAAAACCACAGTGAAAAACTTCTAAAGCAAATTTTACACTCCTCAAAACTGAGGTGGAATCCTTCAAAGCCCCCGGGCCTGTGGAAAATACAGCCCAGACCGCAGAATCCTTTATAAATGCATTCTATGAACACCTTCAGGAATGCATGGATCATGCAATCTCAAATAAAATCAAGACCCAATCCTCCAAAGGCAGACGTCCTGTCTGGTGGACCCCAGCCATAAACAAACTATACAATAGAAGGAGGAAGCTACTAAATGATAAAGCAAAATCCCAAAAAGGGAAGGCATCACTGATCAGTATTAGCAAAAAACTACGGGCACACATAAAATTGTCTAAGGCCAGCTTCGAGAGAAAAATTGCACAGGACACTAAGGATAATCACAAGGCTTTCTTTAGTTATGTTAGGAACCTGGGTGGTAATTCCCAGATATGCTCAGAATTAGTCCAAAATGACAAAAATACACCAAACCCACAGACATTGCCAACATCCTAGCTGACAGGTTCAGCGCAAACTTCTCCCCACCACTCCCCACCAAAAGGGCAAATATCTATCCCAGCAGAGTGCTGCCCCTGACATCTCAGATGCTCAGGTAAGAGCCGCCTCTCCAAAGCAAAAAACACAGCATCAATGGGACCAGATGGTGTCCCTGGCTGCGTCCTACATGAACTCAAAGAAGAGCTAAATCCAAACATAAAACTACTGTTCAATCTCAGCCTTACTACAGGATATGTGCCCAAAGAGTGGCGTACAGCAACAGTGGTCCCTCTCCATAAAGGTGGTGCCTCACCGGATCCTGGAAACTATCACCCCATAAGCCTGACTAGCTTGGTCTGCAAAGCTATGGAAAGGATCATCATGGACCTCATAAATAAAGATATTGGGGACCTACAAACACTGGATCCTACCCAGTTCGGCTTTGTTAAGGGCAGATCCTGCCTCTTAAACCTGGTTGATTTCTTTGAAACAGTCACCAAGGCCATTGACGAGGGAAGGTGGTCCACACAGCCTACCTGACCTCGCAAAGCCTTCGACACAATACCCCACTCGGCATTATAGATAAGCTCACCAGCTTAAATATAAACCCCTATGTCACTAGATGGATTGCAAACTGGCTCAAGGACAGAACCCACATGGTTAGAATTGCTGGAGCCATGTCAGACTCCAAACCAATTACAAGTGGTGTCCCACAAGGCTCAGTCCTGGGACCTCTTGTTCGGTATATATTTCTCGGAGGTACAGGCCAACACGGAAGGACTGTGGCTGACCAAGTTCGCAGATGACTGCAAACTGGGTGCCATAATCGACTCTCCAGCAGACACAAGCATCCTCCAAAAGGGCCTCATAGAAACAGACAACTGGTGCCAGAGCCATGGCTCAAGCTAAATGCCAAAAGTGTATAGTCATCCCTTTGGCAAAAACAAAGTGCCCACAAATTACCACATAGGTGGAAATCCATTAAGTACAGAAGAAGTAATTAGGGACCTGGGGACCCAAGTTCATAGCAATCTCTCATTTGACAACCACGTGGCCAAAGTGGTTAGAAAACATTTTATATAGCCCACCTAATCATGAAGGGATTCACATCTAGATCAGGGAGGTCATCGTGCCTCTTTACTCATCCCTCATCAGGCCCATAATTGAGTACAATGCCCCGTTTGGGATGTACCTTACCAGACACCTGCAGCAACTGGAAAGACCTCAAAAGTACCTCACCAAGAGGATCAAAGGGCTCAAACAGATGCCATATGCTGCCCGGTTAAAGAAACTCCAGCTCTACTCAGTGGCATACCGCCTGTTCAGAGGAGATCTGTGCCTGACGTATAAAGCCATGTCCAACCCGGAATTAATGGACATGCTGCACCTCAGAAAATCCAAATCCCATCGAGCTACGCTACCGAGAGACTTGAACCTCAGCACTGAAATAAATAGGACATGCTGGAGGGACAGATTCATAACCCAGAGGCTCCCTTCACTCTGGAATAAAATCCCAGTCCAGGTTAGGCAGAGTCCCTCATTGACTCTCT
Organism: Protopterus annectens; assembly: GCF_019279795.1. Taxonomy (NCBI): domain Eukaryota; kingdom Metazoa; phylum Chordata; order Ceratodontiformes; family Protopteridae; genus Protopterus; species Protopterus annectens. The sequence continues at coordinate 449,238,026 of NC_056748.1, read as the reverse complement.
TCAAGAGGAATCTTGATGAGTGGATGGGAGATCATAGGTTTACCCCGGGTATCACTTCTGTGTCACTGTTAGATAGAGGCACAGTATACTAACCTCGAAAAAGGGCATAGCAAAATAAATTTAAAATGGGTGGTGAAAGCCAAACACATTCTGGCTAGGCTTATAAATGCCCTAGAGCAGATAGCCTAGTATGAACCTATGAACCTATGAACCTATAAATCTCCATAGCATTAGATTCCTTGTCAGGTGGCAGGTTAGCAAGGTATTGTGCTTTCTGAGACTTGAGATAGACCAAAAAGATCATGTAAGTGTTAGAGTAGAATGCTTGGTTATTTTCCTGTAGTCATTCATGCTAGGGTTATAGTGAGCATCTGTCTTTTAGAGTGTTGGAAGAACCTCCAACCTACTTGGATAGCATCTTAAATAGCTGGTTACATACTGGGGATAACCCATAATTCCTCATCCTTCTTTTTCCAAAAACTCCACATGGCCATTTCTAGGGAGATGGAATAGTGGCTCAAGGTCATTCTGGACTACTCCTATTCTGCATGATGGCCTCTCCAAAGGTGGGGTCATCTGTGAGGATGTGGACCTAGGTAGCCTCATTATTTTTTTTACTATTTTAGATACAATTACTTTAAGGTCCTTGACTGAGTCATATACGCACTACTCATATGTGGTGTAGAGCAAAGTGTGTGTTGTGACTTTCAAAGTGAGGACACGTGCATATGATTCAGAGAACACATGCAGGTAGCAGTGCCATTTTGAGTGAACAGCCAGACTGTTAACATGTATGAATGCAGTAGTCAGTCTGTTTATAAGTTTATTTAAGTTAAAGTTACTAAGCTTCAATCCTGATATGATTGTATGTAATAAAGCACTGCATGAACCGAACCACAACTGTTCATCTGTTTTATCCTGACCGGACAAGCAACATGGTGTCAGAAGCAGCATGTCTGAATGACATGGTGTTAGAAGTAGCATACCTGAATGACATGGTACCAGGAGTGGTGTATCTGAATGACATGGTGTTAGAAGTTTCATCCCAACCTGCTCAAACAATTGAAAAAGGTCAGAAATTAATTTCATGTAGTAAGAAACATGTATAACTGATTTATTTTGTAAAGACAATGATACGAAGCATTTGTAAAGCACAAGACACATTATTAATCAAACGAAAATCACAAAATGCATTGTTGATTAAACAAAATGTTCAAAACCACGATGTTTGATAAAATTCATCAAAATACTTATGGGAGCATTCAGAACTACTTCTGATTTGTGTAATAAGCATGTTAAAAGTAAAACAAGCACAAGAAAAGTATAATGAGGATGATAGAAACCAAACGAGCATAACGAGTACAATAAAAGAGCAAAATGAGCATGGAAAGGCAAAGCAACCACATTTTTTAGTAAATGACCACATTTTTTTATGTGAGCTACTATTTCACATTGACTAAAGCTATTCAAAGTATAACTAGAGTTGTTCAAAGTATCTCAGAGTGTGCAAAGTGTTTGCAGTTTGTGAATTATTGCAGTACAATTATTTTGAAAAGTTTACTGTGTGCAAAGTACAGTTATTTCACAAAGTATAGTCATTTCGAAAAAATTTCTTGTGCTGCGTACAATTCATTCATAAAGTGCAATCATTTTGAAATGTTTCCTACACTGTACAGAGTTATTTTACAAAGTATAGTCATTTTGAAAAGTTTCTTGTGCTGTGTACAGTTATTTCACAAAGTGCAGTCATTTCGAAGTGTTCTTGTGCTACGGAGACTTATTTTGCAAAGTGCAGTTATTTCGGAGAGTCTATTGTGCTGTTCAGCATAATTACAAGTTTCTGGCATAACATTTCTGACGTATATGTATATATGTTCATACATAATTCCAAGGTTCTTTAGTACTGTGTTTTGGCATGGCAGAGGAATTTCACAGACTTAGTCCATTTCTGTTTGATCATAATATTGCAGAGAATTGGAGAGTATTTGAACAGGTATACATTATTTTCATACAAGCAAATTTTTCTGATAAAGATGCAAGTATGAGGACATTTATTCTGCTTAATCTAGTGGGGTCAAAGCCATTGAAAGAGAGCGTTTGTGTATGTACCAGCACTATATGCAGAAGGGTCTTATTGTTGTACAAGCTGAATCAAGGGAGGACCCTGAGAGCTTGAAACATAAATTTAGAGACGTGTAACGCACAGACAAATGTTACATTGGAGAGGTACTTCTTTATATGAGACCAAAAGCCAGGAAAAACTTTTGCAGCTTATATTACTGACTTGAGAAACAATGCTAAAATCTGCAGATTTTATGATTTGAAAGATGAGTTGATAAAGGACAGGCTTGTGCGTACTGTTAATAATGCTGCAATGAGAGATTTTGCTTCACAACAGGGATTTAACATTGAGCAAAGCCATAAAGATTTGTCAAATACACAAGTGTACAGAAAGGCACACAAACATGCTTGCAAGTGATAAGAGCATGATTTCAGCAGCCTCTAGAGCAAACATAGACAGCATGCAGCATGTGGCTAAGAGAAACAGGCCTAAGCACATGGCAGCTGCAGCCTCTGTGGGATTTCCAAGGAGAGCCCATACCTTTCCAGCAAGTTTTAAGACTAGCTCAGTAAAATGGACATATTCAATGCAGCACAAGGGTGAGTCAGCAAAACCCACATCAAGTCTCATTAACTGTCATAATTGTGGTGCCAGTCATGAGTCCAAAAAAGAAAAGTGCTTAGCATTTGGTCAGCAATGCCACCACAAGTGTAAAAAATGGAACCCCTTTCAAAAGCTTTGTAAATCAAGCAAGCATCGTTCATTTATTAAGAAAGGTCACTCGAAAAAGCAAGTTGATCATATAGAAAGCTGCAACTCTAGTTTCTATGTAGATGGTGTATCAGTGGTTGGTGAAAAGGTTAATGCAGTAGATTTGTTGTCAAAAAACAAAGTGTCTTGTACTGTCCTGATCAATGGTAAACCCACAGAGCTCAAAGTGGACACTGGTTCATAGTTCAATGTTATGTCAGCAGGAACACTTGCTAGAGTAAGAGCTGGTGAACAACTTAATTTAGCCAGTTGTGCAAAGCTTGTTGCTTATGGACGTGAAGAGATTCAAACTGAAAGCTCAGTAGTGCTTTCATGCTATTCAGATGGGAACAGTTACAGCAATTTTATGTAGTTAAAAGACCTGTAGAGTCATTATTAGGTCTCAGAGACAGTTTAAAAATGAAACTGCTTTCTTTTATCAAAGAAGTCCATCATGTAAGCACATGTCCTAGTTCCAGTTTCACCGATGCTATTTTCTCAGAGTACGCTAATATTTTTGAAGACAAGCTAGGTAAACTTCCAGTTGTATTCTCCATGAAATTAGACCCAGAGGTCATTCCAGTGGTCAGACCAGTGAGGAGAGTTCTGATAGCTATGCAGGACAGAGTCAAAGTCCAGTTAGATAAAATGGTGCAGCAAGGTGTGATTTGTCCAGTTACAGAACCAACTGAATGGGTGTCTTCCATGGTAGTCACTCATAAGAAAAGCTCAGATGAAATTAGAATATGTATTGACCCAAGAAACTTAAACAAAGCATTAAAGAGACCCCACCATCCATACCACAGTTGAAGGAAGTTGCTACCCTTATGCCAAATGCCACTGTTTTTTCTGTCTTAGATGCGAAGAATTCATTTTGGCAAGTAATGCTTGATCACAAATCTTCACTACTGACTACATTCATAGAGCACCATTTGGTAGATAAAAATTTCTCAGAATGTCTTTTGGAATAAATTCTGCCAGTGAAGTCTTTCAGTGTGCAATGGAGCAAATTTTTTTAAGGCTATCCATGTGCTATAATAGTAGATGATTTACTAGTTGGAGGCAGTGGTGAAGCAGAGTATGACATGAACCTCAGGAAAGTTCTGGAAAGAACATGTGAACTGAATCTGAAGCTCAATCCTCTGAAATGTAAATTCAGGCTACCAGAAGTTACTTATGTCAGTCATTTATTTACCAGTTCTGGCTTACGACCAGATCCTTCCAAACAAACAGCCATTCTTGAGATGCCAGCTGCAGATAATGTCTAAGCCTTATAATGTTTTCTTGGTATAGTTAACTATTTGGGCAAGTTTATACTAGACTTCAGTGAATTATCAGTGCGCTTAAGAGAGCTGACATGCAAAAATCTTACTTGGTCATGATTGAAACAACACCAGAGAGCATTTGACAATCTGAAACAGAAAATTGCCAGTCCACTAATGTTATGATACTATGATTTCCATAAACCAGTAATTCTTTCCTGTGATGCTTCAAAGTTCGGTCTTGGTGCAGTTATTCTTCAAGAGGGCAGACCAGAAGCCTGTGCATCTAGAACTCTTAACCAAACAGAGATGCAGTATGATGAAACTGAGAAGGAACTTTTGGCAATTGTGTTCGCATGTTCAAAGTTCCTTGATTTTATTTATGGCTGAGCTATCCAGATCAAGATGGATCATCAGCCTCTAGTCTCTATCTTAAAGAAGCTTATGCATACAGCTCCAGCAAGACTACAAAGATTGATGCTCAGATTACAAAAGTACAACTTCAATATGGTCTATCGAAAAGACAAACTTCTTTATCTGGATGATATCTTATCCAGATCACCCAGAAATACCACAGAAAAGCTTGATACAGAAAATTTTTACTTCTATGTCATGGAAGTGCATACTTTTTCTACCACAAGACTTGATGAGCAAAGCGATCATACAAAAGCTGATCCAATTTTGCAAAAGTTCAACCACTTCATCAATGCTGGATGGCCATCAAAGCAATCTTGTGTACCAATAGAAGTGCAACCTTGTTTTCCTTACAGAGATGAGATGTTGATGGAAGATGGTATAATTTTCAAATGTCCAGAAGTTGTCATTCCTACTTCCTTACAACATGAGTACATCCAAATTTTGCGTCATGGCCACCCAGGTTCTGAAGCTACCAAAAGAAGGGCAAGAGGACTAGTATTTTGGCCTTTTCTGTCAAACGATATTGATAAAGTACTTTCATCTTGTTCAGTGTGCAATAGTACTAAACCACATTTACAAAAAGAACCACTTCAGCTAAGCCAGATTCCTGAACTACCTTGGTCAACAGTAGCCACTGATGTATTCGAGTGGAATAGTCAACATTTACTTAGTGTTGGTAGACTCTTATTCGAATTGGTTTGTGATTGATCTGCTACCTTACCTAACATCCAGTACTGTCATTACTAAGTTAAAACATCATTTCTCAGTCCACGGTAGTCCACACAGTTATTTTTGTCAACAGTGCCCAGTTTACTAGTCAGCTGTTTCAGAAATTTGAAAAAAGAGTGGGACTTTATCCATGTTACCAGTAGTCCTGAGTGCACACAGTCAAACGGCCTAGCTGAACGTGCAGTACAAAGTGCAAAGCAATTACTAGAGAGGTCAAAGCATAACAAATACCATTGTTTTCTTGAATTTGCTTAATCTCAGAAAATACCCTGTGACAATTTACTTGGCTCACCTGCTCAGAGACTTCTATCTAGGCAAACCAGAACAACCTTGCCTATTAGTTCCAGTTTTTTGGTGCCTAATGCTAAAAACACCAGAGCAATCATAGCCCAACTATTCAAAAAGCTTCCATTTCAGCAGCCCAACTATGATAAAATGAGCAGATTTCTCCATCCATTGAAAGGAGGAGAGATAGTTAGGATGCAAACGGCAAAAGGTTTCGATCAAATTGGTAAAGTGAGAGTTGTATGTACCAAGCTGAGATCTTGCTTAGTAGAATCTGAGGGTATAGAATACAGAAGAAATCACACGCATCTTCTTCCAGTGCCTGAATCGATATCACAGCATCGTACCTGTGATACAGACTCTAGATCTCAGAGTAGTCCAGATGATGTTCTTGGTGAAGGACATGTCTCAGTCCCTATTCCCATTCCTGATGATGTCCCAAATGCCCCTGAATTGAACTTTCATTAAAGACAGTCCCTGTTGCTAAACCCAGTCCTAATTTTTATGTCACATGATCAGGTCATATTTCCAGACCTAGTGTAAAATACACAGCCATCTTGGACATGACTGCTTCTCTTGTAATTAGTTTTGTATAATTGCATGTCTAAGGATTTTCTCTACAATTGCATGTCAATGATTGTCATTATTACTGTGCATGTCTTATTTCTCAAAGAGGAAGGATGCAGAACAGTGTGTGTGTTGTGACTTTTATTAGCATTTCAAAGTGAGAGCACGTGCATATATAAAGAGAGCATGTGCAGGCAGCAGTGCCATTTTGAGTGAACAGCCAGAATGTTAACATGTATAAGTGCAGTAGTCAGTCTGTTTATAAGTTTATTTAAGTTTAAGTTACTAAGCCTCAATCCTGATGTGCTTGTATGTAATAAAGCTGCTTGAACCAAACCCACAACAGTTCGTCTGTTTTATCCTGACCGGACGAGTGACGTGTAGCATCTCTTAAAGGTTAGGAAGTAGAAGACTTAGCTGGGTATCAGAAACAAGGAAGTAGTATGCAATACCATGCCATATAAGGTGATGCATGTTGGAAAGAACCCTGCATTGGGCCCACTACAGTCTTCAGTACATAGTCCCTGAAGGTGTGATCTCATGCCAATGACTCAGTTTTCCAAAAGACAAACATATGCTTGATATATAGCACCTGAGGAACACATTTGAGTGACACTTTGCAACCATGTCATGCCAGCCTAAGTGGACCTAATGGACTCACCAAGAGGAGAGTTGTGTATCTCATGTTTCAGTGATCACACTGGCTAACCCTACACTCCCAACCCAATCAAGTATACCTCAGATAAAATCTGTTGATGCTAGATTCACTCTGCTAAGGTCATTAAGAGGTAGACGCAAAATTTAACATGCAATGTATTTAATTCTCTTTTGGACAATTTTATTATAGGATGGAGGCCTGACTAAACAATGTATATAATGTTTTTGGACATTTGTTTCTTGATAATGGTTTTTACTTTGCTGAGCAACAAACACCCTTCCTGTTTTTGGACATGAGTTTCTTTCTTTTGTTATACAACCTACTTATACTGGGAGTCCACCAGGGTGGCTTGTTTTTGAAGGTTTTTCTATGTTTAGTCTGATGCACTAGATAAGAACCACACTACATAGGAATGAAACCAGAGTTAATAACAACAGGTTTTCCACTTAAAATGCAACCATGTACTGGAATTATTAATATAGATTTAAAAAACAAGTAATCTCCGTAGTATCCCCAAAGTCTCAAAATAACCCACCAAACAAGTGTAGTGGGTCCAAAAACAAAACAGTGTAAGAAACTTCTCTGTATGGAAGATTTTCAGTCCATATATTTCTAGTTAATCACTGTATATTAATCAGATCAGACAATAGTAGTAGAAGTAGCAAACTTAAACTCGTCTTAAGTCAAAACAAAACAAAAAAGAATAATAGAAAATATATAATTGTACAGCATTCAGCATTACTAAGTATTTGAAAGTAATCCAAGTAAGGCAGGCAGTCTGTTTCCAGTCGAAAATCCTTTATTAAGTACACAGACAAACGATCCAAGTAAAACAAAAATAGAGCAATAATTTCCTCACAAACTTTCTAAATATATATATATATATATATATATATACTTTTTATCAGGCATGGGAGTGGTTTATTGTGCTGTAAAACAAAGTGTTATTGGTACACATGTTAAATTCACATCCCTTCCCCCCTCATTGTGACATTCAAGCTGGGCTGCTGGCTATCATAAATATATAACTTATGTACTTTAAGTAATAAATTTAATCATGTGGTACCTCTTCTTATTTAGATTATTATTAAGTAGATTATTAATTCTGAGATTTTATCCAAGACAATATACTACATGGCTGGAAATATATCAACCTTAGTTAATTTGGCAATCAAAAAATATATATAAATATATACGTATATATTTTGCATGTAAAAATCAATTTCTATTTTCATAACCTATTGTTAACAAAGATCGCTTTCGTCCTTCTAGACTTCTTCAGGTCTGTGTACAAGAACCCTAAAAACAATCTATAAATATTTATATAATTGTATAATTAGATAGTATTGTTATTACACATCATTTTGAATAAAGTGGAAAAAAGAACCAGAAAAAACATTGTTTACAGGACTAATTGTATTTTATTTTATTCTACCAGCTGGTTTTAAATACCATTTTAAATCAGCTGTAATTTAAGTGTATATTTTGTTTCCAGCATCATACATACATTTTTTCTTATTTTTATTTATTTATTTATTTTTTAAATATTTTTTTCTAGTTCTTTTTTCCACTTTATTCAAAATAATGTGTAATAACAATACTAACTAATTATACAATTATATATATTTTTATAGATTGTTTTTAAGGTTCTTGTACACAGACCTGTAGAAGTCTAGAAGGACAAAAGTGATCTTTGTTAACAATAGGTTATGAAAATAGAAATTGATTTTTACATGCAAAATGTATACGTATATATTTAAATATATATTTTGATTGCCAAATGAACTAAGGCTGATATATTTCCAGCCATGTAGTATATTGTCTTGGATAAAAATCACAGACTTAATAATCTACTTAATAATCTGGTTAAATAAGAGGTACCACATCATTATAAATTTTATTTAAAGTACATAAGGGTTATATTATTATGACAGCTACTAAGTAGGGCAGGACCAGCTCGAATGTCACTCTGATGGGGGAAGGGATGTGAATTTAACATGTGTAGCAATAACACTTTGTTTTACAGCACAATAAACCACTCCCATGCCTGATAAAAAGTATATATATATATATTTAGAAAGCTTGTGAGGAAATTATTACTCTATTTTTGTTTTACTTGGATCGCTTGTCTGTGTACTTAATAAAGGATTTTTTGACTGGAAACAGACTGCCTGCCTTACTTGGATTACTTTCGAATACTTAGTAATGCTGTACAATTATATATTTCTATTATTATTTTTTGTTTTGTTTTGACTTGACGAGTTTAAGTTCGTTACTTCTACTACTATTGTCTGATCTGATTAATATACAGTGATTATCTAGAAATATATGGACTGAAAATCTTCCACACAGAGAAATTTCTTACACTGTTTTATTAATATAGATTTAAAGACCTTAGCAGTTGCAGAGTGTTAAAATTAACTTAAACACAAATCAAGAAATTAAAAATCTTCACTTTTCTTTGATGCTGTATATAATAAAACTATTACAAACCAAAAGTAGTTTAAAAGGACACTGCAATAACAACTTAAGAATTCTGACACCCTTAGCTCTGAGCTGACTGGAGTGGAGCTGCCTTAATGCAAACACAAGTCCTGAACTTCCCTGAAACACATTCACTACATAAGGAAGAAACTAGAATTTAATACCAACAGTTAGTCCACTTAAATAGAAAAATTATTAATTAGATGTGCTTTCAATAACATTTCTTTTAACCTCTGGATAAAAAAGATTTAACAGCTTTATAGCCTGTTAAATCTTGAAGAATAGAAACACACATGCAACATCTGTCTCACTGATATGTGTCTATATTTTCATACATTTGTCTCGTGAAATATATAAAGCTTCAAAATTCGAATGAAAAGAATGATCTTTTTATGGTAAATCAAAAAGGGTTCATTTTTTTTCAAGGGGGCTACACACACTCTACTAATTATATATACTAACTTTGAGATCAAACTAATCTATGAATCTATGAATCTATGAATCAGGGTCAGGGCAAATGTTCAGACCCTGCTGCAACACAATCTCACACAGAGAGTATCTGAAAGGCTGAAAAACCCAAGAAAAAAATGAAAGTCTGGTCTTCTGAGCATTCACTAGGCTGCAACCTTATACTCTTTAACCTTATAGTCTCGCCTAACACTAATACTAGTACAGTCCTGTCACTTTTAGCATTTAAACAAGTGCTCTCCAAACAGTGTGCACATTTAGATGAACAGCCCGCACAATTTAGGTATTTAGATAATGAGTTAAAGTGTATGTTGTTGTTTTGAGCATTAATAGAAAGAAAATGGAAATCTACAAATTACGCATCTAACCTTATTATTTTCTTCATGCCATATGATAGCACTTGTGTCGATTATAGTTTCTTTCATATTTGTAGCCTTTGGGTCAACCTTTCCAACTTTCATAAACTGAAAGACATCTGCTGTTGGTATTTGTACATTAATAATATCATAACTCATTAGGGCATCACCGTTTGCATCAAAATAGACCTCATCACCAGATTTAGTATAGAAATGGACGTTCCTTGTGTAATGAAGCACCTTTCAAGTTTAGATGTTTAAGAACATGTATTTGAAGTATACATTCCTGGTTCACAATGAAAAAATTCACCATTGAGATAAGCATGTGATAGTAAAATCAACAAGAAAATAATTTCGGTATACACTGTGCAGAAAATGAGCATATTTGCAAAATGTAAATGCTTAACTTTTATTTTGTTGAGAAATGTATACATTGCCTGTCATGTTACATTTTAAAGATATTTACTTGTGTTTGTGAAATGGATGGGTGGGGTGGTCCTGGGACCCTTTTCAACTACAACTTGGGTGCTGAAGCAAGAAACAATTTGCACATAAATAACAAGTTACATTGATGCACTGAAGTGCGGGGTGGAGGGGGGGATTTTGATTAAAGTTGCTTGTTTGCACTGTGTTGTAAAATTCACGTACAATGACAAAATCACTGATGATAGAAATGGGATAAACAACCTAGGTCCAATAGAAAGAGCTCTTACAAAATGATAATAACTGTGCAATACACATTGTACAGTAATATTTAGAAGATTTAAATGTGTATCATGTTGAGAAATGTTTAAGTTACCTGCCAATGCTGAATGTCATCTGTATCAGGACAGGAACCATTTGCAAAGGGCCCACAGCCAGGTTTGCATATGAGAAGATTATTTATGGCATGCGCAAATGCATACACTGCAATGTATGCATGGAAGGTATAGCTCATATCATTTAATTCAAAAAAGTCTACATCAAGGTCTTTCAAACTTTCCTTTCCTGAACAATAAACCATGTCGTGATTTCCTGCAACAGAATTATTTTTCATTTCTACATCACATTTGAAATACTCTTTCCAAAATATTCTTACAAGTGTGTCTTTTGGAGATCCAGAAGGCTTCATGTAATAGAGGAAATCCTTGAAACCATCTATATCTGTAGCAGTGGGGGTTAAACCTAAAGTACCATTTATCAAGGTCCAGGTTTCTTTAGTGAAAAATCCTGCAGCTATTGTACAAAATGCACTCAAAATTATAGTTTTTCCAGTTGCATTATTTACAAAAAGGGCATCCAGTGCAGCTTTTGCATATACTTCATCACTGTTAATGATGATGATGTTTACGGAGGATTGTATAACTAACTCCACAATCTTTTGAAACGTTTCCTTAGAGTATTGGGGATACATTTTTTCTATAAATGCAACACAGGCTCCGGATTTCTCAATCTGAATTTTGAGGTTCTGAGTGCTTGTTTGACCCAAGTCATTCCTTGATGTTAGAATTCCTACCCATTTCCAACCAAAGTAGTTAATCAGTTCAGCCAGAGCATAGTCTTGATATACCGTGCTGGAAATAGTACGAAGGAAGGCAGGAAACTCACGCTTGTTACTTAACACAGAATGAGCTGCACCATGGCTGATCTGAAATAATTCAGACAGTGGAAAATAAAATGGCAAATCTGTAATATATCAGTTTCTAAATTTTGTATTAGAACATCTAATGTATCATAACCATTAACATTCTTCTCCAAAATATAAGGATTAATGTCAGATAATGGCATACACTTTTTAAATGAAATCACCGATGTCAGCCTCTCAAAATACACAGCTGTAAACATAGAGCCAAACAGCATTTGGTAGAGACAAATGCCCTCACAACGCTTCTCCCTTGTTACATTTAAAAACACGGGGAAAGGGCAAAGACTACCCAACTACATCTTTCCTGATAGTGCATCTGCAGTAGTTTTTTTGCAACAAACGGGTAAAAGAACTGCATCTGCTTTTCAAAAAATAAATAAATACATAAACTAACTGCATTCACCAAACACTAAAATATAGCTAACTAAATAAATAAATCCAAACAGAATAGCATAACATTTTTATCACCAACTGAAATAAACAACTGTCCCTACATCAAATTAATTCATTGCAAAGAGGGTCAATTGGAGGAAACTGGATTTTTGAATTCCTATTTCTATACAGTGGTTCTAAAGAAAATGGACTTAGGAATATTATAATGCTGCAATCAACTGAGTCAGAGACTTGACTTGGTAATCCTAAGTTTTGAGCTCTATAAGTAAAGAAGTACAGTTCGTAAACTCAAATAATACTTCAGACAATTTTTGGTTTTGGGGTGTTAGAATCCAGGATCAGAAAATTGTCTTACTGTTTACTGCCATCTGGTTGACGGGGACCAGTTCCACACTGCTGCGCTATTTTTCAGTACATGACCAGCAACTAAAGTACCAGAATATTTTGCCCTGTAATAATCTATTAGCATTTTTTTTACTTTGATGCACAAGAAACCAACCCTAAGCTAAGTTGATCATTCATACAAATATATATGATAGTATTTTGCTGTATCTTGACTCCAACTGTGAAATTTTCCCAGATATGGAAATAAAGCTGAAAAATTAAATGGTATCAATTGGAGCTGTCAAATTAATGTTGTATGAACTGGGGTGCAGAGAACGCAGTTTTCCAAAGAGATTATGTATGGGTCCATGTGCTTTCTACTAGAGCCAAGAAAAACCCTGGCTGCAGTTTTAAAAGTTTTATAGTGTACACTGGAGTCCTATGCATGGTGTTTTTAAGTGACTTGTATCCCACAAAGAAAATACATTCACTACATCATTTTTTGGGCAGACAGTACTCAGTGTGAGCTTTTTTTCCCAAAAAGCTTCTGTATACATATAATATATTTTTACCCCTTGACTGTCAAATTCCATGCAGTCATCAAAAATTATAATCTGTAACCTCAAACATTTTTGGCTGACTGGTCTTGACTGGCATTGAAAAATTTTCCCTCTGCAATATCCTATGCATTAATTAAAACTCTTCTGACTTCTCAGATACTTAAGATAATTTAGATTTAGTGTATTGAAGATGTTATTTAGTTCACAAAATAATTTCTGGCAGAAAAATTCAGCAGATTTGTGAATTCATGAATTGTTACAGCAATCACTGCATCACCATCAATCCATGACATGAAACTAAACCGAAAATAAAAAAAGGGAAAATACACACTTCCAGAAGCAGTTGCACATAATGAGAAACTGGGTATCATGGTACTTTGACAAAAACTTATCTACTTAACTGTCTTAGATTTATAATTGAATGGAATATATACTGCATATCAAATGTTAGCACACAAATAAATGATCAGTTAAAAGCAACAGAACCCAACTTGCTTTCACTAACATCAAGACTTTCCTGAGGCTGAGGCAAGGGAAAATCTTAAGGTAATAGATTTTAATGACACATATATGATTTACTGACCTTTGAGAATCTCTGCTTTCATTAGCCTGAGTTGGAACTAGTGTTACCTTTGAATACTGCTAGCAAAGTACATACTTTTTTGTAAATTGTTATTATACTAGTGTTTTGGAAATGATTGGAACATGAATTTATCACTTTTGCTCTGTTTATTTAAGTGATAGATTACTGGAACTTCTGTTGGCACTGATTGTTGCACATTGTACAGGTATGCTTTTCAGTAAAATAAGGTTTGACATGGCTTCCCATATCAAGCAGAGGTCCTTTCTTAAAAGGCTGAAAGGCAAAGAGTTAGCTTGTGTAGTCTGTGCTTTACAACACCTCTGTCTTTTTTAGAAAGAGCCTTTGAACTTGACATGTGTCATGTAGCTTGTATTTTTAGGCTGCAAAATGGAATATTTGGCTGAAGTAATTTGGTAGAGAGGGGAAAGGAGAGGGTACATCAGCATTCCCTGAACCAGGAATCATATGAATCACTGTACCAATAAGAAGTCTAGGGGCTAAGACCCAATAAAAGTCAATGTCATAAGGCAGAGGAATTTTTGCTTCAGCTCAGGGTTTGAACCTACATTCTCTGGCTTATTGTTCTGGCTTTTTATAGCACTAAACTATTCAGGCAACTGAGAGCTGGCAAGGATGCTGGGGACTTATCTTACTCTCATGTGTTTGTGATACAGGCATTTTAATGAGAGCAGATGAAGTTAATTTCTATTGATATATGCTGTGTCACTTATGTATGAGGGAGAGAGGATGGTCCAGAAACTTAGCAAGTTCTCAGCTGCTTCAGTAACTTAGTGGTATAGTAGCTGAAAACATATGATTCCATTTGAAGTATGCACAGTTTCTACACTGTGTCCAAGACTTTGAACAGGGCCTTTTCCTCTAAGGCTTTAAATTGGTTCAGCAGTTTAGTTAACTTCCAGTTTAGGGAGTGTCTTGATGTAGTTTCTCCATTCCAGTTTTATAGGTTCATAGAATATTACTAGGATAGTGCCCCTAGAGCCTTTACAAGCCTAGCCATCTTAATCCTAAGTATCCCCATTTGTTCTTTTTGGGTAGTTTGCAGAATGAATTTATGAACAAAGAGGTTCTGTGATCAACAGCAGCTACCCCTCTCCATGAGGGACACGTGTGTCACCCCATGGGCATATTTGCAGTTTCCTATCCAATTATATAGGTTATGTTGGAATAGGGTCAGTGAGGAACTGTGTTTTACATGAATAGGAAGTCTATTTCAGAGAAATGGCAGTCTTTGGGAGAGACATCTGTCTTTCCAGCATATTTTATTAATGTCATAAGCTAGGTTGAGATCTCTTGAGCAAGTAACTCTTGTAACATTTGAATGAAGGATGTACATTTCCATTAGGGTAGGGTTGGAGATTGCCCTATAGGCCAGGCACAAGCCACCTCTCAGCAACCTATATGAAGCAGAGTAAAGTGACAGGGCTTTCAGCCTGCTCATGTAGGTCATGGTTCAGAGTCCCTGTATTTTCTTAGTGAGAAACCTCTGAGGTCACTCCAGCTGCTGCAGTCCGGTGAGGTACATGCAAAAGGGTGCATTATACTCTATTAGTGGTCTGATGAGGGTCAAGTACAGTGCAGTTCTAACTTCCCTTGACTTGGATGCTGTGCCCTTGCTTATGAAGTATGCAATGTACAAGGGTTCCTTACCACTTTGAAAATGTTGTGGTCAAAGTTCAGATTGCTGTCAATCTGTATTCCCAAGTCTCGCACTACTGGGTTGGATCTCAGGGAAGTGCTATCAATATTGTAATTTGTAGGGAATTCTGTTTTGCCAAAAGGAATAATACATTTTTTGCATTTAGTTACTGTGTACTTTGCTGTGTACTTTCTGACCCTATTCCAATTACTGCTTGCTGTTCACTTTAACTAAATTGAACTACTGTTATTAGCTGAACTATATTGTTATATGTTTTATTAATCCAGTTTTATTAGATGCTGCCACCAAACTGCATTATCTGACCTGCATATATCTGGCTCTGTTAGAGTCTTTTTTTAAGTACATATTAACTTGCAGTATCCCATTGCCTTCAAATTACTCTTTTAAACATTCCTTACTTTAACCATTTATTTTTTTCTTTTTTGTTTTACAGTCATATTGACTACTCTTTTGAGTGCAAGTGTTTTCCCCCTTCTGGTATGAATTCCCTGCACCTCTCCTCTGGCTTATCACAAGATCAGATCCAAAGTGGTTGAAAAGCAGACTTGCAATAAATATGCTGCAGTGTATGTTACATCCCTATCTTGAGATTGTACTGCCTGTCCTTGTTAAATAGTATAGTGGCATGCACACAAACTGTGATGCTCTTAGCATTGCTCCCCCCACACAACCTAGTCTAAAACTGATATATGTTAGTTTCTTTTTCTCTGTAGCTATATTGAATAATAGTTACATCTTTTATGTTTTGTGAATTTATACTATTTTGGGACATGACTGGAAATATTACCTGAGTGTTACCTTGGCACTGACCTGCAGCATTGCATTTAAACTGATATTTTTTTCTGCTGCTTGGTCTTCTCATGGTTCTGCCTGCTCCATTCGCCCTTGCTGTGTTTGGGCTCACTCCTCTCCCCTACTCTACCCCCATTCCCACCCACCCCTGAATACTCTAGATTTATACTCTATCCCTCTTTTTCTCCCCCCCACAATTAGCCAGTCACCACATAACTTCATATCAGACCTGAAGATCCCACCTCCACACCCAGTTCCTCCACCCTTCTACCAACATTAAACTCCTCCTTTTTTTCTCTTATATACTTCCTTCTTAAAAAGCTTCTCAGTCATGATATGCAACCTGCTAATAATATCAGTTCTACTACTCCTTACCTTCATAGCACACCAACCTTAATTACCAGAAATCCACACCAACTTTAGCACAGTCTACAGACAAACACTCAGTCTCCCTTATACTATCTCTCCCTCACTACTTAATTTCTCTTACAGTTAATTATTTCATCACAAAATCCTGCAGCCATTCCCCTCCATCTCCCCTAAACCTTAACTGAAACATTACACTTACACCTTCTTTTCTCCCAAAATGGACACTCTTTCTAGCAATACTCTTACAAGCTGGTGACATACACCCAAACTCAGGACCCACCACACCAATCAAATTCATCATCACCTCTTCAACCAAAACCCTAACCTTTCTTTCCATTAATGTACAAAGTCTATCTATAGTAATAAAGTTATTGAACTACATGCATGGCTCTCACACCACACCCACATATATTAACACTATCAGAAACCTGGTTAAAACAGCATATTAGTAATACACACATTCTACCCCTGGCTATAATATCTATTGTCAAGACAGACTCACAAAAAGGGTGGAGGAGTTGCAGTTCTTTACTCTGAAGCATTCCCCTTTCCCCACTGCTCCTCCTGACTTCCACCCATCAGAAATACTACTACTACTAAATTGCTACATCAACAATAAAAAGAAAAACTCGCTATCTCTACAGTCTATATTCCACCTGGCAAAACATCCCCATTATTGAAAATATACTATCCTGGATCTCTCAAAATATACAATATGAAACTAAAATATTTGGAGACATTAATGTAAATTGGAATGCCCTTAATACTGAAGTCCCTGTCCAAAGCATTAACTTATTTCTATTCACACAACTAATCACTACCCCCACTCATCTAAAGCAGTCTAACACAGGTTTTACACTTAGCTTAATTCTGACCCTCATCTCTACCATAACCCATGCTACTCCCAGATGCATTAAGTGACTACTTACCCATCTTCATCCAGAGACATTCACCCCAACTTAACAAACCTCATCTCAATAAATACTACCATAAACTCTCTGCCTTTGATGCTTCTACTCTCAATGGCAGACTCTCATTCATCAGTTGGTATAGCCTGCACATGATCCCTCTTAAAGATGCAGTACTAGACTTCAACAGCATATTCCTAAACATCCTTAATGACCTAGCACCCCCTCGTAAAATAAGAATAAAATCCAATTACACCCCCTGGCTCACAAATTATACTCGCACCCTTATGCACCAAAGAGACTCCGCCTGGAAAGCATGGCAAAAATCCAAATCCCCTACTCACCATCAATTGTTCAAAGAAGTTAAGAAACAGACCAAATGACAAATATACAATGAGAAGAAACACCCATCAGTTCAACCCCAAATACTTCTGGACAAACATCAACACTATGCTTCATTCTGGAAAACCTCAAACCACTAGCCCATATCCCAGTCTCTCCACACAAGATACAACCTCTCTCCTTAACCAGTTCTTTACTGACACCATCAGTAAACTAATTAACCCCAGACAAACCCTCACACCATTTCACCACCACAACATGAAGATAAGTAGGCTCTCTTCTCTCTCAAACCTATACCAACCTCTTACATTAAATCTCTCCTACAAAAACTTAAACCATGATCTCCTTCTGCTGACAAGCTACTGTCTCTCTTTCTCAAGCTAGCAGCCAAATCTATTGCCTACCCAATCTCTATACTCATAAATAGAGCCATAAAAAAGCCACTGTACCCAGCATCTGGAAGTCTTTCTTTATAATACCCTTTCACAAAGGAGGCAACTCCATTGATCCTTCCAACTATAGACTCATTGCTGTCCTTTCTCACTATCTAAAATGCTAGAAAAATGTATACATTCCCAAATGCTCAAATTTCTCATTGATAATAATCTCCTGACTCCAACTCAATATGTCTTTCAGCCAAACCATAGTAACTCCACAGCCCTTCTATCTTTTACTCAAACTATTGCTGAAGCTCACAATAATAACAAACTTGTCTCAGGTCTGTTCTTAGACCTATCGAAAGTCTTCAACATGGTATCTCACTCCATACTCCTAGCCAAACTTGCCAGCTTACATCTGTCTCCCACCACCCTCAAATGGTTCTCCAGCTATCTAGCAAACAGACAACAATCAGTCAAATGGCAGTCTTCTTGCTCTACTTTTCTGTCCATTCACACAGGTGTTCCCCAGGGCTCCATCCTGGGATCCCTTCTTTTTAATATCCTCACCAATGACCTCTATACCTCAACTTTTCATTCTACCCTTATACAATACGCAGATGATTCCACACTTATCACCATCTCTAATACACTATCACAACTTCAGTCACTCAGACAGGAATCTTTCCTTTCTGTAGAAAATTGGCTAACTAAAAATCATCTAATTTTGAATCCAAAACAGACTAAACTTCTCCTCTTTCTCCCTAAATCAAGTAATCATTTCACAATTTCCTCACCTAACCATGCCATCATTACAGTAGCTAACCACACAAATTTACTTGGAATGACAATAGATGATCAACTAAAATTGGATCTGCACATACAGCAGTCCATGAAAAAACAAACCAAAAACTAGGTCTCCTGTATTGCAACAATAAATTTCTAACTACTGACTCTAGAGCCTTCTTAGCCTCACCTAAGTGTCGTGTTTAATCATAGCCTCACCTCAGGCTTTGCGCCCACTGAATGATGCACAGCTACAGTTATCCCACTCCACAAGGGGGGATCCACCTTCGATCCTGGGAACTACCACCCCATCAGTCTGACGAGCCTGATCTGCAAGGCCATGGAACGTATTATTATGGAACTTATAAACAAAGACATTGGCAACCTTCAACACTGGACCCCACCCAGTTTGGGTTTGTGAAGGGCCGATCTTGTCTCCTGAACCTGATTGACTTCTTCAAATCAGTCTTCAGAGCCGTGAATAAGGGTAAAGCAGTCCACACAGCCTATATGGACCTCGCCAAGGCCTTTGACACCATCCCCCACTCTGGAATCATAGATAGACTTACTAAGCTGGGCATTAATACCTACATCACACGATGGCTTGCCAACTGGCTTACTGACAGAACCCACATTGTAAAAGTAGCTGATTCCAAATCCAGCTCCAGACAAGTGACAAATGGAGTACCTCAGGGTACAGTCCTGGGACCGCTATTGTTTGGCATCTACTTCAGTGAAGTACAGGCCAACACTAAGGGACTCTGGCTAACAAAGTCCCACTGTAGTCATCCCTCATTAGACCCATTATAGAATACAATGCCCGTTTTATATGTACCTTTCAAGACATCTGCAACAACTGGAAAGGCCGCAGAAATACCTCACTAAAAGAATCACAGGCCTAAAACAGATGCCCTACGCTGACTGCCTTAAAAAACTCCAGCTATACTCTGTCGCATATCATCTACTCAGAGGCGATCTCTGCTTAACATACAAGGCCATGTCAAACCCAGAGCTGTTGGACATGCTACACTTAAAGAAATCCCAATCCCTCAGAGCCACACGATCCAGGGATCTAAACCTTGTCATCACAATAAACAAAACATGCTGGAGGGATAGGTTCCTGACCCAGAGACTCCCCACACTCTGGAATAGACAGACCATACATGTCAAGCAGAGTGCCTCTTTGGCCCTCTTCAAAAAGAACCTTGACGATTGGATGGGAGAAAGGAAATCCACCCCGGGGATCACGTCAGTCGCCCTGCTAGACAGGGGTCCAGGGAAGTAAATAGTGTGGGAAGAAATAGCCAGGGAATTGTTATGGCTAGGCTTGTATAGGCCCTAGCGCCAATAGCCTATTACCAACCTATGAACCTATGAACTTCACACTACTGTATTGCTCTAAAAAAACGTCACTAGATGGAACTTCTCCGCCATCTTAAACTCTCAGAACTCCAGTTAACTCACTGTCTACTGAACAAACCCACTGCCTGTCCTTCCCTCTCCAATATTGTAACCTACTATACCCCCCATGCCCACTTTGAAGTACCAATAAATTCCTTCTACATACATACAAATCCAACAAACCAATCGGTATAAATTTATATAAATCCTATGTGTCTCATTTCTAGAACAATCTCCCTTTACCTTGCGTAGCATCCCAAACATGAACAGCTTCAAAAGAGAATTAAGAAGTTTGTTCTGTAAGTCATGGAGATGCTCTTGTCAGGACCTTACTTAATGGGATGTAGCAGTCTCTTCACTCACCCTCTTGCAGTTTATACCTTAAGCACATAACACCTCTTACTTACTAAAATAAAAAAAAATATGATGGTATACTCTCACTGATTTTTTAGCTAACATATAATAATCTTTCTCCTGTATTTCTTGCTACAAGTCCTCTACGTATATACTGTAAATAGAGTACTAACTTTACTACACATCTTAATATACTTGCTATGTTTGCTTATTCAACTTTGTGATTCTATTACCTGTATTATTATTCAATTTTGTGAAAATTGTATAATTTTGAATAATTTGTATATTTTGCTGGAGCTTTTCTCCATGGGTCTCCCCTGAAGATAAGCCTGTGATCAGCTGGTACCAACCCGGTTACCAAATGTGAAATAATAAATACATAAAATAGATTTAGACCATGGCTTTGGCAACAATCATTTGTTTGTGTTAGTCCTTCTGAATAATATGTTGACTTCATTGAGGGACTCAATAATTTCTTCTAGTTTGCAATCATCAGTGTACTTTGTAAGCCAAAGGCTGTCTACTTTAGCCTGAACTTCTGAGAAATAGATGCCAAGCATTAGGGGGTTCAGTAAAGACCCCTGTGGTGGTACTCCACTGGTAATGGGTCTACTGGTGGAGGTGGAGTCACCAGTTTTGACGGTGTGTGTTCTGTAAGTGAGCCAATTGGCTACCCATCTAGGAACATCAGGATTAATCCCTATCTGGGAGAGTTTCTGAACAATGCCAGAGTGGGGAGTTGTGTCAAAAGCCTTGGCAAGGTCAAGATTGGCAGTGTGCACTGTCTTACCTTCGTCCATGCCTTTGACATTTTCAAAGAAGTTCACCAGGTTTAATAAGCATAATCTACCATTAAAGCAAAACTGGGTTGGGTGCAGCTTTTGGAGGCTTCCAATGTCCTTGTTGATAAGGTCCATGATAATTCTTTCCATTGCCTTGCAGATGAGGCTGGTTAGACTTATGGGTCTGTAGTTCCTAAAGCCAGTAGATGTCTCCCCATTTATGCAGGTGGATTACAGTTGTTTTCCATTCTGCAGGAAAATAACCAGTTCTCAATCTATGATTAAAGAGAATGCCAAGTGGGTTTGTTAAGTCTTGTTTTAGATAGTTTAGTAAACAACTTGGGATATTATTTGGTCTCAATGAGGCCGTGTGTTTGGCCTTGACTAGTGCAGAGATAACCTGTTCTCTAGAGATTCTAGGCAGAGGGCTGGTGTTAGGTATGCTTTGGGATATGGTAGGTGGAGATAGTAGGGTGAAGCAAGCTTGTGCTGAATCTCTCAGCTAACAGGTTGGTGATATCTTCTGGTGTAGTATGAGTGATCCCATTGACAACCAGTTCACCACATAGCTGGGCATTCCCTTTTAGTCTTCAGATGTAGTTAAAGAATGCTTTATGATTATCCTTGGCTAGGGATGCAAGTTTAGTTTCATAATTTGTTTTACAAGACTTTACAAGATTTCTGATTTTTTTGTTTAGGCTTAGGGGGGAACTCATCCTCTGCAGAGTGATATCCCCCTTGCTTTTGGACAACACTTTCTTCCTCTTGTAATATAATATGTTTATACTTGAAGCCCACCATGGTGGCTTGTTTTTATGGGAAGACCAGGTTTTGATCCAGTCAGGTACAGCAGAGTTTATGCAGTCACTAAGTGTCTGCACAGGACATTTGCATACACTTCTGCATAGTGATCATTGATGCCTACGATTGCGGGTGGTATGAAGCTTTTTTATACCATTGCTTAGTAGGCTGCAGTTATCTTTAGTTTTATCATTTTTGTTCCTGTGAGGGTGTCGGTTCCAGTAGTTACTTCAAATGAGACTGATTTGTGGTCTGACCTAACCAGGGCATCACACATGGGAAGTACAGTGCCCCCCATATTGGTGAATACTATGTCCAGAATATTAGAGCCACTAGTGGGGGGTACAGATTATCTGTTCCAGAGCATTTGTGTTATCAAAGTCAAGGAACCTCTGGGCGAGTGTGTTTTTGCTTGTGTATGTCCCCCAGTCTATGGAAGGATAGCTGAAATATCCCATGACTAAGGTGTTAGGCTGTATGTTGAGGGATTCAAGTAAATTGAAGTGGGTGGTGTGCCTACCTTTGTTCATGGTGGTGGATCTGTGCTTAGCAATGGTATGGTATCGTACTTTCCCAATAATTAATTGGACATGTAGTAGTTTGAGACAGTCCTGCTGTTTGACCACTCTCAAAGTGTATTCAGTTTTAATGAAGATGGATTCACTTCCACCTTTGGTTCCTTCACACTCATTTTGACGTCTGAAATTGTGGAGGGCATTGTAGCCTTGCACTGCCGAAGTGCTCTCAGCAGCCTTTTACCATGTCTCTGTAACTGCACAGATGGCAGCATCCTGTAAGGTTAGGAGTGCTTCCAAGCAGCACAACCCAGAATTTGTCTTGGTTAGATTTTGTTACACTGGAAAATTTGAAGTTTTGACATTGCCTAAAAAAAGTACTATGGGGGAAGCAATGGTCTTTGCCAGTGTCCAAAAGCCTAGGGGGGACAGGTGCAGACCATCTCTAGCAAAGCAGCAAGGTCTGTCTACCATATCATCTCAGGCTGACAGATACTGGTTCCCCCAGGACTGACACCAGAAGATGAGCCAAATGTTGAAGTCAATCATTTTTTTCATATTGTGGTATCACCCTGGATGAGGGTAGGATACCGCTTAGGGCTAGAGACATACCTCTTTGTGACACATAATCAGAGAGTTTCATCATGTCTCTCTTCATATAGCCCAGAGAGGTATGTCTGAAGTCATTCAATCGAACATGGACTATGACAGAGTCATAACGGTACTTATCGTTGCTTGACTTAAGTGCATGCATGATTTATTGGATCCTGGCACCTGATAGACAGCAGACTGTGACCTTCTCCTTGTCCAGTCTGATGAGGGGAACATCTGTGTATCTCATTGTGGAATCGCCTATGACCAAGACATTTGATGTGTTTTGCCTTAGGGGCTTATTTGTTGAGAAATGGATGTGTGTGTATGTGTTATGTGCAGTGGTTTCATTTTGTTTAGTGATGAGTGTGGGTGGTGTGCATATGGGAGGTTTCTGTTCTTTTGGTAGGCTTTTAGTGAGTTCCTCTGCATATGTGGGTTTAAGTGTCATGACCTTATTCTGAGTGAGAGGTGAAGTGTGTGTGTGTGTGTGTGTGTGTGTGTGTGTGTGTGTGTGTGTGTGTGTGTGTGTGTGTGTGTGTGCTGACAACCTGTTTGATGTCTAGTTTGTTTTTACATGAGAGAGATGACTCCAATCCCACAGTGTATTTGCATCTCTCACATACGGTGTTAGTTTGCTTTAGGAGTAAATAGTTGTCAGTATACATGAGGCAATTGCTACATTGCCTCAAGATGCTCATATCAATCAAGCTAGCACAAGAAATGATGGAAAACTGCCCATCCATTGTGGCAGAATTTTTCTGAATGGTATTTGGGAAGGAAGTGGGCTAGCTGCACTTAGTCACAAACAGCAAAAAAATAATGAAGCAATAATTCAATTAAATACAGTTAACAAAGTGCTTTGCTGGTTTAAAATATACTTATACTTATTTTTCAGTTTTCTTTTTTTGGTGGATACCTTGGATTTCAGTGCAGATACATTCCAGACCTCTGGCTAAAGTTTCCAAACATTGAGCAACTCTGGTAAACTGAGCACAAACCTGAGGCTTATATGCATGCACATTTAAACAGTTTTAACACAACTACAAATGAGAAACCCCCAAACTGAGCCTTTCTCCAGCTATCGCCAATTCAGATGGGTCTTGAGCTACACATTTCTACCACAAGGGTGCAAGGAGGCCCTCTTAATGTAAGATGGCT
This sequence comes from Protopterus annectens, assembly GCF_019279795.1. Taxonomy (NCBI): domain Eukaryota; kingdom Metazoa; phylum Chordata; order Ceratodontiformes; family Protopteridae; genus Protopterus; species Protopterus annectens. Next base: position 449,213,647 of record NC_056748.1, on the reverse strand, counting down.
ACTTTAAGAGCACAGTGATACCAAACAGTCTACATTCAGCAGGTCTGAATCCAGCCTATGCTATCTTAGGCAATTAAAAACAATTTCTAGATGGGAAGGAGTAAGGGAAAGTCACTTAAAGGTCAAAATGAGAGTGTTTAGTAGTATACTATTAGATGACCTGCAATGGTACCACCCTCTGAACAAGCTGACAGCTCTTCGAACAGTTGTGAACAGTGGGAGACTATGGAGAATGTTTCCTATAGAGGATTTTAAACCAGAGAGATTTGCTTATATGCAAGCACAAGGAACCACATTTATACCAGCAGGATGAAAGACTTTTCTAAATTTAAACCCTCAGACCAATCAAGTAAAAACACAATAAGCTATTAACCAGTAATTTCTACCTTGGATGGGTTGAAATCAGCTCTCTGCTCCCACCAGAGTGCAAAATAACACTCTCAATGTAAAACAAACAGGCTTTGAGCTCAAGTGCAGCAACTAATGCTTTAGAAGAGAAGTAGAAATTCATGCAATATCAGGAATCCTTGGAAATAAGTTTACTAACCCTGAGAAATGTTAACATCACACCAAAACTTTGCAAAACTTAGAAATATTTTGGTAGACTCAGAAAAGCTTTTGAAGAATACTGTTAAAACACCCTAAGAGCAATACAGTAAGAAACACATGGAGTTTCTTTAACATGTGCAGGCTAGGAAACAGTGATAAATTCAGCCAAATAATTATAGTGTATCACATTTGGCTGTATGTATGAATTAGATTTGTAGTGTGTTGAGCTGATGCTTCAGCACCTCTGCCAGTTCCAGGCTGCCTCAATAGCTGAATGGTAGAGGAGTCAGAAGAGTGATTTGGAGGGCCGTGGTTAGCGTCCTAGTTGAAGCATACATAGATGTTCCATGACTTTGACAAGGGCCTTTGCTCATTTGACTGTTGGTTCCGGAAGTGTGTTGATATAATCTTTGGTTATCTGATATATGTGTACTGGGGGATGGTTGTGCCCTGCACCGTATTTCGGGTGATAGGTTAATGTACTTTCTCTGTTTGCATTTGTAAGTCAGTATTTATAGATATGTAGTAGGCACGATGGTTTCTTAGACTTAATGAATGTGCCTTTGAGTATGAGGTGTGCAACAGAGTGATCTTTTTCTTTCCTTGCAATACATTGATCAAAGCTGAATTTATTGCACACAAGCTCCTAGATTGTTTTTATTTTCTCACCTAAATCAGTGTTTCTCTATTCATTTTGTTATCAAAGTTTATTCATTTTCCCAAGATTGAGTACAATGCATTTAGTGTCATAGAGGGAGAGCCTGTTTTTGCATCAAGTATGAAATTAATTCTATGATCTTTAACCACAGTTTATACTCTTAGTTTATGTATAAATTATTGCATCCTCAGTGGTGGTATCACATTATCAAAACTACAAAATAATGATACTATGAACCACTCAAAGATTACACTCAATACAACAAATTCAGATGATGGACTCATTAGATAGCCCTCTTTAGACAGTTAAGACTCAAAGGTAAACTGATGTCTACTTAGATTTAAACTTAAATTTTCACAGCTGCACAGAAAACATCATACGAAAACATTAAACAAATTAAAACAATGTTAGAAAATCTCATCTCTACTAACAAGAGAATGTGGGCATGCAATGATCACTGCCTATAATCACACAGAATTCCTTACAACAAAAAAGGGTAAGGAAAAAATAATATAATCCATAAATCACCCCAGCTCAAAGTAAAGAACATGACTTAACCGATTAGCTTTAGTAGTTGGAACACTAACAATGGTTACCTTTCTTTAAAATTCTTTATTCTTCAAAAAGATAAATAATTATTGTCCTCCTCTAAAGAGTAAACAAAGCCTAAAACAGTCCTCCTATTTCCTAAGAGACCTTATGATACAAACAGTTATTCAGATCATTTTCTGGCTGCAACTTTTAAAGGTGAATCAATAGACGCGTATGAGATAACATTCTTTATGGATACTGGTAATGTGCAGGCCCATCCTGCCGTTTAAAATTAAAACCTTTGTATTAATTAAATGTAGTGTATGCAGCATATTAATTGTGCTCTGATATCTGGAGAAAGGCATATTACTTATGCTCTTCTACAGCATGAGACCTGGTCTTAACAAATGTTAAGCATCCCCTGCTTCATTTGTTAAGATGGGGTATCACAGTAGGCAAATGACAGCAGCAGAATTGAAAACAAATGTGTTTCTGCCTGCTGTCTGCTCTAGTAATGAGTCCCTGACTTTACATACAATAAGACAGTACATTGCTGCCTTTCTGACAGTGCTCACTGAGTAATTTATCCTTTTGAAAGTTGGCAAAACACTTAGCATTTTTTTCTATAACTGGTAGTACATTTACTTATTCACATTAGTTTACCAGGAAAGTCCAACTGGGTAGGACCCCATTTTCAGCAGAGGCCAAGGGAGAAAAGCACCAAATTATTAGAGCACAGTTTAAAAGAATAAATAATTTTACGATCGTCAAATATAAAACACAATATCTGTAGTTTAAATAATTATAATGAACTAGACATAATATAAAATATTGGTTCATAAATGATACAAGTTCTATGACAATCCTTTAATATTTATTGAAATTTTAGACAATACAAACCGGAATTGCAATATGAAGTGAGGAAAACATTGACTTATGGCATATTTATAGAAACTGAGGAAGAGAATTTGATAGAAGTAAGGAAATAAGTTAAGAAGGGAGAGTAAGGAGGTATAAGTAATGAAAATGTACTAGTTCACATTTAGGGATATAGTTCATTCTGGTTTTGAGCAAGAACAGAGCCAGATTTTACCTAGGAAGTCTTTCAGAGTGGCTTTGAAAGATGGGAGGCGGAGTATTAACCCAATGGATATAGGTAAGTACAAATGCACAGACAATGCCCAGAAGATTTACTAGGTTTGTAAACAGGATTTTTGGGTACTGGAACGCAATGACTAACTGGGAACATAGTCGTGTAGAATGTTTTTTTTTAGAGCTGGACAGGCAGATGGATGCTGGATAATTTTATGATGGTAAGAAGCTATGCATATGTTAGTTGATGAGGCAGTTCTAACCAGTTCAGGCTTTTTAGTGCTGTACAGTGGTGGGTTCTGAAAGGAACAGATAAAGCTCTCAAGGGAATTTCTTGACATCCATTTCTCAAACACGATATAAACAGGTTATAATTGGAAACCCACTCATAATTCTCTGTATTCTGAAGGTGACTTGCATAAATTAACTATACTGCATTTCTATATGTTCAAAACGAAACTACTATGGGAAGACATTCATCCCCTTTGTAATTATATTTATCATTTTGTTTTAATTATATATGGTAGCTCAGAAAAGCTACACATTTATGTGTATTTTTTACTGTATTTTTAAGTATGTACGTTTACTAAATGAGAATTTAATTAATGACAGAATTAAGAACCTTAAATGTAAATATCTTACAACGCATAAAATGAGACAGTGCAATAAGCACAGAAGAGCCATTAAATAATACATAACAATATATGCATAAATAAATATACATAACCTTAATACAGAAGAGGTAATAAGAGATCTGGGGACCCAGGTAGATAGTAATCTCTGCTCTTTGACAATCATATTGCCAAAGTAGTTAGGAAATCCTTCTATGTGGCCCATCTAGTTACTAAGGGGTTCGCATCTAGAAATAAAGAGGTTATAGTACCCCTCTACCCATCACTCATCAGACCCATCATAGAGTACAATGCCCCATTTGGGATGTACCCAAGGGAGCCCGCAGGATTTTTTGCAGGGGGGTGCAAACCCAGAGCCCCACCCACATAGCTCACCCCGCCCCCTGCCAACACGGCCCCGCCCAAGTCCACCCACCCCAAGCCCCGCCCACACAGCCATTCCAGTGTCCCATTACTTGGCTATTTCTCCCCATTTACTGTAGACACTGTTCAAATCTGTGTGCATACTGTTTTATGCTTTAGTTCTACAATGATTACAGGCAGTTGGATTTAATTTACAGCTTTTATTTCAAACATTATAGCCCAAACACTGAGACATTTACTAAACCTAAACAAAGCAATAGTCTTACAATGAAAACAGACTTGGCATTAAAGCTTCTCTACTTTTGAAACTCACATTCAATGAAACAGCATTGAAACCCACATTCAAAGAAAATGCATCTGGCCACTGGCAGGTTATTTACCTTTGAACTGTTTTCAAGCAATAGGCTCTTTGCACACCATTAGGGCCATGCAAAAGTTATTTGATTTACCTAATTGTATTAATTATAATATATAACTGAATTATATCCCTTGTATTATACAGCAGCACTTGAGTGTCTCTGCTGAAGTAATCCTGAATAATTCCACATTAAAGATATATCTGAAACTAATGAAGATGGTGTTGCTAGAAAACAACTGTATATTTCAGTGTTTCATCTACAAATTCAGTGCCTGCTGCCGTCAAAGAATAAATTGCCTATGTTAAATTAAAAAAAATGATAAGCTGGTATATTGCAATAGAAAATGGATGACAAGCTGAAAAACAGGTTCATAGTTATTAGGCATTTCATCCAAAGGAGGACATCCTGAGGACTGCAGCATACAAATGTATATGCTGTAGGAATAGAACCTCAAGCTTTTACATTAAGATGCAAGTATTCTACTTGTGGTGCTACTAATATAGCTTTAAAACTTTATACCACAATAGAGATACCATTTGCTAAACAAAACAGTTGCACATTATAAATAGACTTTTGCATGAGCAGCAGTAAACTTCGCCTTAAAACTCAGTTCCTAGAAAATGCACTTGAAAATTCCACCCTGCTAGCCTTAACTCTAACTTGGGCATTTCTAATACTCTCTCTCACAAACATACCACACCCCTCAAGGCCTCAACCTTAGTGCAAGAAATCTGGACAAAGCCTAAAATAAATAGGGATAGATTATAAATATGGCTCTCAGAAACTTAGAAAATTGCAAGAGTAACAGGATTTGTGTTAGCATGCATTTTCTAAATGACATACATTTATCCTAAAACTGAAACTGTCTCATTTTAGCAACTTCAATCCTTTTAGGAGGAATATGGGGCAAAATCTGGGCAGCTGAGGGGTATGCTACCTCCCTCTTATACACACACCAAATAATTCTGGTCAGACTTGAATTAGTTCTGGGAAGGTTGCACTGAACGGCACATTCCTTGGTTATTGTGCCCCATTTATCATAAACACTAATGTGCATACTGCTTTACTTCTGCGATGATTTAGGATTTCATTTGAAAGTTTTATTTTGCATTTTACAGCACAAACCCTAATAACATATCTGTTAAAAGCAATGCAGTCTCACAATGAAAATAGACTAACATTAAACTTCTCTGCTCTTGAAACTCGCATGCATTGAAACAGCACTGAAACCCACTTTCAGAGAAAATACATTTTGCCAATGGCAAATATTAACTCTGGGCTGTCTTCAAAATCATAGGCCCCTCGAACATAACGTGCTCTTTGATACACCTTCCTGACAGTATTACATTATATTCCTTGTACAATACAGTACAGTTGTTAGAGGGCATTTTAAATTTATTGTTTTGAACATTTTTCCAGTAAACAATGAAACAAAAAGCATGCACCAATGACAAAACTGCCCAATTCAGAACATTTCCATCATAAAAAGTCTACTCAAGTCCACCAGTATCAGTAAAAAATATACACAATCTCTGAAGTAGTAAACTCCACATTGAAAACATTTGTAACTAATAAAGAGGTTGTTGCTAGCAAACACTTTATATGTCATTGTTTAATCTATAAATAAAGTGCCTGTTACCCTTGAAGAATAAATTGCTTTTGTTGCATGCAATAAAAATGAAAAAGCTAGTAATACCATAATAGGGAATGGATAGCAAACTGTTAACAGGTTGCTAGTTACTAGGTATCTTTGCCAAAAAGACTGCAGCATCCACCCCCTTTACAACACAATACAGCATCAGCAATGCATTTACCTACTGTGGGAGTAGAACCCACAGCCTTCAGCATCTAAAGCAAGTACACCATCTGTTGTGCTATTAACAATGCAAGCAGACTAAACATAAGCAGCACTAAACTTTTGCTCCCCTGCAGCTCTCAGCTCCTTGTAAAATCTACTCGACACTCAGCTGTATCTCTGAACTTTTCAGCACAAGAAATCTGGAAAAGCCAAAATTTATGGGCAAAAAGGCCGAAAACCAGGGACACATTTTAAACATTGTATAATGTTTGAAAGTTGCTAGAATAAAATGCTGCGTTACCACCATACATTTCACTGCCGTCTTGAACCCAGGGACCCGTGCAAAACAGTCAGACAACATACCACTACGCAAATCAACTGTTTTGTGAAAGAGGAAGACTGAAACTTAAATATCTACCATTTAGTGAATTCAGTTCTCACCATAGCACAGCTGTCAACCTCTTAGCACAAAATACCTGAATTAAAAGCCAATAATGGGTGACTACAACCACCAAACATTAAGTGAATTCAGTTCTCACCATAGCTCTCAACCACTTAGCAAACACCGGACAAAGCCAGTAATGGGAGAATATAGCCCCCAAACATATTCAGTGAAATCGGTTCTTGCCACAGCTCTCCCAACAAAAGAGCTACACATTTCTACCACAAGGGTGCAAGGAGGCCCTCTTAATGTAAATAAGATAGCATACTTTAAGAGCAATAATGATACCAAACAGTCTAAGCATTCAGCAGAAGTCTGTAATCCAGCCTATGCTATCTTAGGCAATTAAAACAATTTCTAGATGGGAAGGAGTAAGGAAAGTCACTTAAAGGTCCAAACATGAGAGTGTTTAGTAGTATACTATTATTTGGACCTGCAATGGTACCCACCCTCTGGTTTCTAAAGCTGACATAGCTCTCGAAAGCAGTTGTGAACAGTGGGAGACTATAAGGAGAATGTTTCCTATAGAGGATTTTAAACCAAGAGAGATTTTGCTTATATGCAAGCACAAAGGAACCACATTTTATACCAGGGCAGGATGAAAGACTTTTCTAAATTTAAACCCTCAGACCAATCAAGTAAAAACACAATAAGCTATTAACCAGTAATCTTTCTACCCTTGGATGGGTTGAAATCAGCTCTCTGTCTCCCACCAAGAGTGCAAAATAACACTCTCAATGTAAAACAAACAGGCTTTGAGCTCAAGTGCAGCAACTAATGCTTTAGAAGAGAAGTAGAAATTCATGCAATATCCAGGGAATCCTTGGAAATAAGTTTACTTCAACCCTGAGAAATGTTAACATCACACCAAAACTTTGCAAAACTTAGAAATATTTTGGTAGACTCCAGAAAAAGCTTTTGAAGAATACTGTTAAAAACACCCTAAGAGCAATACAGTAAGAACACATTGGAGTTTCTTTAACATGTGTGGTATAGGAAACAGTGATAAATTCAGCCAAATAATTATAGTGTGTATCACATTTTGGCTGTATGTATGAATTAGATTTGTAGTGTGTTGAGCTGGATGCTTCAGCACCTCTGCCAGTTCCAGAGCTGCCTCTAATAGCTGAAATGGTAGAGGGAGTCAGAAGAGTGATTTGGTGGGCCGTGGTTAGCGTCCTAGTTGAAGCATACATAGATGTTCCATGACTTTGACAAGGGCCTTTGCTCATTTGACTGTTGGTTCCGGAAGTGTGTTGATATAATCTTTGGTTATCTGATATATGTGTACTGGGGGATACAGATTTATTGCCCTGCAATCCGTATTTCGGGTGGATAAGGTTAAATGTACTTTCTCTGTTTGCATTTGTAAGTCAGTATTTATAGATATGCTTAGTAAGGTGCAATGTATGGTTTCTTAGACTTAGCCGAATGTGCCTTTGAGTATGAGGTGTGCAACAGAGTGATCTTTTTTCTTTCACTTGCAATACATTGATCAAAGCTGAATTTATTGCACACAAACTCCTAGATTGTTTTTATTTTCTCACCTAAATTCAATGTTTCTCTATTCATTTTGTTATCAAAAGTTTATTCATTTTCCCAAGATTAGAGGTAATAATGCATTTAGTGTCATAGAGGAGAACCTGTTTTTGCATCTGTAAGTATGAAATTAATTCTATGATCTTTAACCACAGTTTATATACTCTTAGTTTATGTATATAGAATTATTGTGATCCTCAGTGGTGGTATCATCACATTATCAAAACTACAAAATAATGATACTATATGAACCACTCAAAGATTACACTCAATACAACAAATTAGGATGATGGACTCATTAGATAGCCACTCTTTTAGACAAGTTAGAGACTCAAAGGTAAACTGATGTCTACTTAGATTTAAACTTAAATTTTCACAGCTGCACAGAAAACATCATACGAAAACATTAAACAAATTAAAACAATGTTAGAAAATCTCATCTCTACTAACAAGAGAATGTGGGCATGCAATGATCACTGCCTATAATCACACAGAATTCCTTACAACAGCAAAAGGAAGTAAGTGAAAACATAATAATATCCATAATCCACCCAGCTCAAAGTAAAGAACATGACTTAACCGATTAGCTTTAGTAGTTGGAACACTAACAATGGTTACCTTTCTTTAAAATTCTTTATTCTTCAAAAAGATAAATAATTATTGTCCTCCTCTAAAGAGTAAACAAAGCCTAAAACAGTCCTCCTATTTCCTAAGAGACCTTATGATACAAACAGTTATTCAGATCATTTTCTGGCTGCAACTTTTAAAGGTGAATCAATAGACGCGTATGAGATAACATTCTTTATGGATACTGGTAATGTGCAGGCCCATCCTGCCAAGTTTTAAAAATTTTAAAAACCTTTGTATTAATTAAATGTAGTGTATGCAGCATATTAATTGTGTCTTTCCTGATATCTGGAGAAAGAGGCATATTACTTTCATGCTCTTCTTACAGCATTGAGACCTTGGTCTTAACTAAATGTTAAGCATCCCCTGCTTCATTTGTTAAGATGGGGTATCATCTAGTATAAGCAAATGACAGCAGCAGAATCTGAAAACAAATGTGTTTCTGCCTGCTGTCTGCTCTAGTAATGAGTCCCTGACTCTTTACATACAATAAGACAGTACATTGCTGCCTTTCTGACAGTGCTCACTGAGTAATTTATCACTTTTGAAGAAGTTGGCAAAACACTTTTAGCATTTTTTTTTCTATAACTGGTAGTACATTTACTTATTCAAGACATTAGGTTTTTACCAGGAAAGTCCAACTGGTAGGACCCTATTTTCAGCAGAGGCCAAAGGGGAGAAAAGTTCACCAAATTTAGGAGCACAGTTTAAAAAAAAGAATAGAAATAATTCCACGATGAGTCAAATATAAACACACAATATCCTGTAGTTTAAATAATTATAATAAATTAGTATTATAATATAAAAAATATTGGTTCATAAATGATAGCTGCAAGTTCCCATGACAATCCTTTAATATTTATTGAAATTTTTAGACAATACAAAACCGGAATTGCAATATGGAAGTGAGGAAAACATTGACTTATGGCATATTTATAGAAACTGAGGAAGAGAATTTGATAGAAGTAAGGAAATAAGTTAAGAAGGGAGAGTAAGGAGGTATAAGTAATGAAAATGTACTAGTTCACATTTAGGGATATAGTTCATTCTGGTTTTGAAGAGCAAGAACAGAGCCAGATTTTACCTAGGGAAGTCTCTTTCAGAGGTGGCTTCTGAAAGATGGGAGGCTGAGCATTAACCCAATGGATATAGGTAAGTACAAATGCACAGACAATGCCCAGAAGATTTACTAGGTTTGTGTAAACAGGATTTTTGGGTACTGGAAACGCTTAATGACTAAACTGGGAAACATAGTCGGTGTAGAATGTTTTTTTAGAGCTGGACAGGGCAGATGGATTAACTGGATAATTTTATGATGGTAAGAAGCTATGCATACAAAGTTAGTTGATGAGGCAGTTCTAACCATATCAGGCTTTTTAGTGCTGTACAGTGATGGGTTCTGAAAGGAACAGATAAAGCTCTCAAGGGAATTTCTTGACATCCATTTCTCAAACACTCCATATAAACAGGTTATAATTGGAAACCCACTCCATAGATTCTCTTGTAATTCTGAAGGTGACTTGCATAAATTAACTATATACTGCATTTTCTATATGTTCAAACTTGAAACTACTTTCATGGGAAGACATTCATCCCTTTGTAGATTATATTTATCATCTTTGTTTTAATTATATATGGTAGCTCAGTGAAAAAGCTACACATTTATGTGTATTTTTTACTGTATTTTTAAAAGTATGCGTTTACTAAAATGAGAATTTAATTAATGACAGAATTAAGAACCTTAAATGTAACATTATTCTTACAAGCAGCATAAAATGAGACAGTGCAATAAGCACAGAAGAGCCATTAAATAATACATAACAATATATGCATAAATAAATATACATAACCTTAATACAGAAGAGGTAATAAGAGATCTGGGGACCCAGGTAGATAGTAATCTCTGCTCTTTGACAATCATATTGCCAAAGTAGTTAGGAAATCCTTCTATGCTTGGCCCATCCTAGTTACTAAGGGGTTCGCATCTAGAAATAAAGAGGTTATAGTACCCCTCTACCCATCACTCATCAGACCCATCATAGAGTACAATGCCCCATTTGGGATGTACCTCACAAGACACTTCCAACAGCTTGAAAGACCACAAAAGCACCTCACCAAGAGGATTACTGGCCTCAAACATATACGTCCTATATGCAGCCCGACTGAAAACTCAGGCTGTACTCAGTGGCATATCGGCTTACTTCAGGAGGTGATCTCTGCCTGACTTACAAAGCCATGTCCAACTCAGAATTGATGGACATGCTCCACCTAAAGAAATCCAAGTCACTGCGAGCCACGTGGTCTAGTGAGCTAAACCTCGCCACAACAATAAATAGAACATGCTGGAGGAATAGATTCCTGTCACAGAAACTCCCCATGCTTTGGAACAAAATTCCTAACTACATTAGGCAGAGCCCCTCACTAACACTCTTCAAGAAAAGCCTTGACGAGTGGATGGGTAACAAAGTACACCCCTGGGATCACTTCATTGACTCTGCTTGACAGAGGCTCAGTTAATTAATCAATGGGGCGGTGAAAGCCGACACACTCTGGCTAGGTTTATAAATGCCCTCGGGCAGATAGCCTAGAGCCTACCTATGAACCTATGAACAAGATACAGTTCTATCAAAATTCGGCGAAAATTTACAGTACTATTTCCTTTCTTCATTTTTATGTAATGTGTTGTTCATATCCAGTGGCCAGATTTGTAGTTGAAAAGCCTCCTTTGACCAGCCCACCTACCCAGTTAATAAATAAAAAATAAAATATAGTTACGTTTTGGAGTTGTCAGGATATTTCACTAAACTTTGTTTTTTCAAGTCTAAATAAATCTGAATAAATGAAACCAAACTGTAGTGGTCCCAATAATGAAGTTTGACAGACCGATTAACCATTTGCATGTTTAGATAAATAACCTATTCTCCTCTTCTTGTCTTGTCTTTGACTGTTTATTTACTCATTCAACCACATAGCTGACAGAATCTGTAATAATAATCGTTGATATTAAGATTCTGATGAAAATCCTTGTGGCAAGGCTGGATAAGTTATCTCTAAGGCAATGGAAAACACATGGGGAAAACAGTATAATGCACAGAAAATTAATAGTTGCTGAAATTATGAAAGATTAAAAATACAGCTGGAAAGAGGAGAAATCATTTTATTTGACATAAATCTTTTGATTCTGTATGCTGGATATTTCTTATGAGTTTTTTGATGGCATAGTATAGATTCCAGAAATGGATAGTCACTTTACAATATAGGGCAGAGAGAGGCATAGATGCAGGTAACATTGAACATGGCATATCTATTAGATAAACTGAATCAGTGGATGAAAGTCCCATGTGTATAACAGGAACATGTCTGCTGAAGAAAACCAGGAAGGGTTAAGGTTCCAGGGTATTCTTTGTCTAGTGTTATTGACTCTCTTCTCTAATTTTATTAGACTTCGTGTCATCATATCGTGACACAGGAAAAAATCATTTATGATTTTTGAAAGTCAAGAATTATTGGTGCAGACCAGTTGGGTACAGAAGCTCTTTAGGGAGGAACTAGTGGACAGGTAGACTACGTATATTAGATACTCATAGGTAGGATCTGCAAGAGCTCTTTGCTTTTAACACTTTGAAGCCATGGCTTGAGGATCTTTTGCTAAATGTGGCTACTAGTTGTCAAATGCAATCTCTTTTCCAAAAACTCTCAAAAAGCAGTGAATAAAGCAATAACCAAGACAGACAAAATAAAAATAAATTGCCATATCTGTAGGTGCTCCGATGCACTTTATTGCATACAACTCTTCCAGTAAGCACTTTTGTCTCCAATAATTCACACAGTGACTTCTTCAGACTGGATTTTACAAATTAATCATGCACATTAAATACACTTATTTAAAATATCACATTTTATATAGCCCTAGCACTATCTAATTTTCTTTTCTGAATCTTGATGGAACACTTGACTCTATCAAACCTCCTATACTCATACCTTCTGCCCACCTGAATGGCACAAACATTTTTTAATATCTTTGCTTTTCTCCTGGAAATTAATAAAATGAATGATCAATTAAACACTAATCCACTCAGGAGAACTACTCATGTACCCTCTTCACTTTTATGCAAAATCTAGAAGTTGTCTAAAAATCTCCTTGCTTACACCAATAGTCTCAATAAATTTAAGTTATTGGAGAGCTGTATTCTTAGTGAAGACCCTATTACTAAAGTAGTAATCTAAACTTGAGTTAAAAGAAAATATTGGTGCCTTGTCCCATATTTCTTGTACAATATGGTTGTCTCAATAATTGGTGAAAGAGTAAAACATATGATAAAGAAATGGTAATAGGATCTCTAGGTATGAAAAAGCCCTCTCACTTGGATGATGCACTCTACCGATTTTTGACCAACTTACTGCTAGGGGGATATGAAAATTATTCATAGGTGTAACATATTTGTCTACCTGGCATGGTCAAGGCTTTGGAAAGTTTAATAAATTTGACTCAAATATACAAGTAGAAAACAATTTCACTTCTAGGACACTTTTTAATATTAACTGTTTGGGCCTATATCGACTCAACTTCTGAGGTTTCTGGACTTTTATTGCCTGACACAGTCAATTGTATAGTCAACAGACTAAACACAATCAGTGTCAATCAGTCCCTTTGAAATCCAGTTATTGTTTAATATTCCTAAAAGGTGCCTAGGTATCATTGTTCACTTGACTTCCATTGCTGATGATTGTCCATTCTCTCCACGTGGTCTTTCAGGAGGTTGGAGGCCCATTATCTAAGGTAGGTGGAAGCTCTATACCTCACTAAATACTTTACATCAACAGATGGGTTGTTTTAACTGGAGACTCATTAAATCTCAAAGAAATGACTGTATAACTATGGATTTATTTACTAATATTCCCTTTTCCATCCAGTATAAAAACTTCACAGTCAGAATGAGGACACTAGGAAAAGAAAAGTATACCTACATTTCTAGTTTCATTAAAAGTAGTTTGAAAGGGAGAGTTTGGAAAAAACTGTAAATGTACTCAGAAACCAAATCATTTCAAAACTTTTCAACCACAAAGACAGAGTGTCTCTTCTTGGAAAGAAGCAAATCCTAACAAGTAGCAACCAAAATGTTATTCTGCAAATGTATAAAAGGACTTACTGCTACAGACAGATTGGGTACAGCCAGTGATATTTAGACTGCCAATACTTCCCCAGATGATAAGGTTCTCACTGAGCAGATTTGAATCCACACTGTGAACACTCCCTTTGTGGTGACTCAGCCTAAAACTCATGCTCTTCAGAATTTATTCAAACATACTCCAATGCAAGAGCAGTTAAGCATGGTTCCAGGTGTAGCTCACTCTGAATTGCAGCTGGGTTTTTCGACTTTATAGTAATCTTTGTTAAACCATTTCCTATCTTCTGTGAGGGGGTTCTGTTAGTCAACCACACCTGAAGTTCCTTAAAATAAGTTTTCTCTCACCAATATTTTAACCTTTCTCTACAACAATGGTTCCTCATATGTCAAATCTTTTAGATGTTCCCATTCCCATGAGTATTCAGGTTTCCACTGTGAGGGAATGTTGCTTGTTCTTAAATATCAGGATCTTTGTCAAGGGGATACTAGAAAGGGTAGATTCTAGACAGGAGCAGTTACTTGAAAAGTCAGAGCCGGAGGAATCCACCACCAAAATGGATGTAATATCCATGAGTTCTGGGGAGGTGTTTCATAGTAAATAAAGAAACATGTCCAAATACTGCCACTGGGATTTTAAAGCAGAAAACTTGAAGAAGTTTCCCATAAAAGTGGGAATCTATCATAGTCTAACAAACAAAATGCTGATAACAAATCCACAGAATATTAAAAATGATTTCTAGTTCTATTAAATGATGCTTGGTCTTTCTAAAACAAACTGTAGCAGGCATAATGCATTGCCCAGCTAGAGGTAGGAGATTATGCCAGTTGCACAAGAAACAGAATTAACTTATGAGAGCCACAGAAGAGACAGGTGAGGACACAACCACTTGTCTGCGATAGAATTGAATTTAAGTGCAAATAGATATTGAAAAGAAGGATGAAGAAAATTCGGATAACCATGGATAAATGGGGATGAAGAAAGAATTATAAGACTGACGGTGCAAATAGTGACAATTTACAAGAAAGACAGTAGGATTGTTAAAGAACTGGCATTATGGGGATCCCTAAACCTGCCTAGATACTTAGGATCGGGACCTTTTTGAGGCTAAGTAGTGGCCTCAGAGAGTATGATAAAGAAAAGACTAGAGGCAGGAGGGACTTCAAAATCACATGCCATGCAAAAAGTACACTCCACAGAGTGAAAGAATGGCCATTGTAAAAAAGTCTGCAAAAGTGAGACTGACCCAGCAAGCAATAGGGAAGACCTAATTAAGTTGGTATGTTACTACTTCATTGGCAACCTGCTTACCATAAAGTGGCAAGAAGTTCAATTCCTGCAGAGAGTAAATTACAGCCCCAAATTTACAAGGCATACATACATTTTCCCAGCTGTGCTGGTGGCTTTACAACAATAACAGAGAAGTGCTTAGTTTTCCACAGTCCTAAATCAGCACGCACTTAACTTCATATTACACAAGAAGATCAGAACACGCTCAAGAGATTTACAGACAACTGTACAGAATTATGCAAATGGTGGCCTAAAGCACTCCTACTCTAAAATGTAACCCATCAGGATCAAAAGCTCACAAAAGAGATCAGCCAAGATTAAAAGACACATACCTTCCAAGGAGGGATGTAGGAACAATGTAGCTTAACAAGGACCAGATGGGAAAAACAGCATAGAGAAGAACCAGCAGTGGGCAGCAACCTACGCGGATCCAGAAAAGTGGGAGATTGGTGACAAAATGATGAAGAAAAAAATGAAACAACATGGATAATATCTTCAACTACAGAAGGACCCCCAGAGAAGAGGATCGGGAAGCATAAGAGATAACACACTTGACAGAAGCACTGGAAAGTAAAAAGTAATGAAGGGCATGGGAGTAGATGAATCAAAGATAACCACAGAAAAAGAAACAGCTATAAACAACACAATTAAGTCTGTCTCCGAGGAAAGAAAAATGCGCAAAATTAGGCAGTCACTGGCAAGAAGGTCAGAATTGAGCAAGGGATGCTGAGAGAAATGGTCCCTGCAAGAAAAGGCAATAGATGAATGGCAGGTCCAGAAAAGGCTTCTAAGTAGAGAAAAGAACAAAATGGACACCTAAACTTGAGAGAGTAAGCCTTGAGCTCATGTCTACACAGAAATGCTATTTTTCAGTAGCCCAAGACTCAATGCAATGAAGGATAAGAAGAATTCAGTCTGCAAGCATTGGTATAGTAGCTATAAATCAGTATCAGGCATTGTTGACAAATTGATTATAACTCTGGAAAGCTGATAGAAGGGCCTTTGTGGTGACTCAGCCTAAAACTCATGCTCTTCAGAATTTATTCAAACATACTCCAATGCAAGAGCAGTTAAGCATGGTTCCAAGTGTAGCTCACTCTGAATTGCAGCTGGGTTTTTCGACTTTATAGTAATCTTTGTTAAACCATTTCCTATCTTCTGTGAGGGGGTTCTGTTAGTCAACCACACCTGAAGTTCCTTAAAATAAGTTTTCTCTCACCAATATTTTAACCTTTCTCTACAACAATGGTTCCTCATATGTCAAATCTTTTAGATGTTCCCATTCCCATGAGTATTCAGGTTTCCACTGTGAGGGAATGTTGCTTGTTCTTAAATATCAGGATCTTTGTCAGGATACTAGAAAGGGTAGTTCATAGACAGTTACTTGAGTCAGAGCCGGAAGGAAATCCACAAAAATGGATGTAATATCCATGAGTTCTGGGGAGGTGTTTCATAGTAAATAAAGAAACATGTCCAAATACCCTGGGATTTAAAGCAGAAAACTTGAAAAGTTTCCCATAAAGTGGAAATCATCATAGTCTAACAAACAAAGGATAACAAATCACAGAATATTAAAAATGATTTCAGTTCTATTAAATGATGTGGCCTTTCTAAAACAAACTGTGGCAGGCATAATGCATTGGCTAGAGTGGGAGAGTATGCTGCTGAAAACAGAATTAACATAAGAGCCACAGAAGGACAGACAGCCACTTGTCTGCGATAGGTGAATTTCGTGCAAATAGATATTGAAAGAAGCATGAAAGAAAATTCGGATAACCATGATAAATGGGGATGAAGAAAGAATATAAGACTGATTGCAAATAGTGACAATTTACAAGAAAGACAGTAGGATTGTTAAAGAACTGCATTATGGGATCCCTAAACCTGCCTAGATACTTAGACGGGACTTTTGAGAGGGCTCGTAGAGTATGATAAAGAAAAGACTGAGGCAGGAGGGACTTCAAAATCACATGCCATGCAAAAAGCACACCTACAGAGTGAAAGAATGGCCATTAAAGTCTGCAAAAGTGAGACTGACAGCAAGCAATGGGAGCCTAATTAAGTTGGTATGTTACTACTTCATGGCACTGTTTCATAAGGCAAGAGTTCAATTCCTGCAGAGAGTAAATTACAGCCCCCAAATTTAAGGCATACATACATTTCCCAGCTGTGCTGGTGGCTTACAATAACAGAGAAGTGCTTAGTTTTCACAGTCCTAAATCAGCACGCAACTTCATATTACACAAGAAGATCAGACACGCTCAGATTTACAGACAACTGTACAGAATTAGCAAATGGTGGCTAAGCACTCCTACTCTAAAATGTAACCTGTCAGGATCAAAAGCTCACAAAAAGATCAGCCAAGAGCAAAAGACACATACCTTCCAAGGAGGGATGTAGGAACAATGTAGCAACAAGGACCAGATGGGAAAACAGCAAGGAGAAGAACCAGCAGTGGGCAGCAACCACGCGGATCCAGAAAAGTGGGAGATTGGTGACAAAATGATGAAGAAAAAAATGAAACAACATGGATAATATCTTCAACTACAGAGGACCCCCCAGAGAAGAGGATGGGAAGCATAAGAGATAACACATGACAGAAGCACTTGAAAGTAAAAGTAATGAAGGGCATGGGAGTAGATGGTCAAGATAACCACAGAAAAAACAGCTATAAACAACAATTAAAAGTCTGTCTCCGAGGAAAGAAAATGCAAAATACCACAGGCGGTCACTGGCAAGAAGGTCAGAATTGGAGTGTATGGATGCTGAGAGAAATGGTCCTGCAAGAAAAGGGGCAATAGATGAATGGCAAGGGGTCCAGAAAAAGGCTTAAGTAGAGAAAGAACAAAAATGGATACCCAACTTGAGAGAGTAAGCCTTGAGCTCATGTCTACACAGAAATGCTATTTTTTTCAGTATACGAAGACTCACGCAATGAAGGATAAGAAGAATTCAGTCTGCAAGCATTGGTATAGTAGCTATAAATCAGTATCAGGCATTGCTGACAAATTGATTATAACTCTGGAAAGCTGATAGGAAGGGCGTTAATGGCACATACACCCATGTTTATATATTTTCAAATGTGGTTCATACAGTAGAAATAGTGCTGAAGTTCTGAAAGTATTTATGTTTGAGAAGTAGGATGGCATTTTAATAAATGCTAAATGTGTAGATGACGGCAGCGAAGGGAGGTGAGGGACTAGAAACTGAAAAGAACACAGTGCAACAGCAGAATGGAGACACACAGTTCAGAGTACAAACATGGAAAGATGAAGATAACTGCAGCTGGGCCTACAACAGTAGGAGAAGCAACTCATTGTCCTGAATGCAAAATATGAATAAAAGA
This sequence comes from Protopterus annectens, assembly GCF_019279795.1. Lineage (NCBI taxonomy): Eukaryota > Metazoa > Chordata > Ceratodontiformes > Protopteridae > Protopterus > Protopterus annectens. Next base: position 449,195,294 of record NC_056748.1, on the reverse strand, counting down.
GACTAAGGGAGAGAAGCACGCAACTGCACAACAGGTGCAACAGTAGCTAGAGAAGGGGAATGTTGCTTTATTTCAGATACACACACGTAGGGACTTGATACTCATCATTATAAATTAAATTAGTTAAGAATTGTGGGCATGAACATTAAGGAGAGACAGGTAAATGACATTCTGAATGCTACTAAAAAGAAGCAGCAGTCCCATCAAGGTAGATGAAGGTGCCTAAAAGACTGCAGTGCCAAGATTAATGGCATGGTTATGAGTGGAATTAAACAAAGGAAGGAGACAGCAATAGCATAATGAATAGGCTGCTGCTGCTGTTTGACTATTTTGGATTTCTTCATTTAAGATCTGCAACATCTGGGACAAGACTACCAATCACTGGAGAAAGCATAAACGGTTTCTCTGGAATTGGTTTGGTATTAGTGCTTTTGTTTTGCTCCTGCTGACAGAAGGAAGAAAGAGACATCATTTTGGAGACTTCCTAGAGACTACCGATCACTGATAGGTCCAAAGTCTGCTTCTTATGAGCCACGTTGGGATTAGTACTACTATTTTTCAACTGGTGAGGGAAGAAGTACGTGGACATTCATTTCTGACTCTCTCTATTTGGACTGTATGGTGGGGACTTCCTTGATTGGTCTTTTTGCTGTTTTGGTGGAAACCTCTTCAGTTTTAAATTTTGGACTGTTGTGAAGCTTGACTCTGTGTTGTTCTGGCCTGCTGTAAGTATTATCCAGGAAAGCTATTAGGAAATGGAAACAATAAGCCTACAGACCACTGCAACGTTTGGGACGAGACTACTGATCACCAACGAGACTGTGACTTGCTTTACTGGAACCAGCTTGTGATTAGTGCTACTGCTTTACTTTTGGTGAGGGGAGCAGCTAAGGAACACTGATTCCTTACTGCATTTATCTGCCATGACACCAATACTAGTAGTACTCATGTTGTAGCCCATTGATCAATCACCTCTATTTGTCATTATTGATAAACTTAATTCAGTCTTTTCTTTAAATATTGATAAATCAGCTACAGTCTAACCTTACTTCAATGTCTTCTCCTAAATACTTCATCCATAAATCTTCAGGGTCTGCTATAGTAATCTCTGTCTGACCCCTGAGTAATACAGTCAGTCCTAGACCTCCACCCTCTGGCAATATGGCTCAACAATCTCTTCTCATCACATCTGCGATCAGTCTGATCTCAGTAGGTGTTCTAAGGCAGTGTAGCAAGTGCAATATGCTTACCAATTGCCCACTGCATCTACCAATTGACAGTACAACCTGTAAGAAATGTTAGGAAAGATTTGCCTCCATATTTCCTAATTATATTATCAGCCCATTATTGCTAAGCAACATACATCCACAGCACCTCATCAAACACAACATACCACTAAGCTTATAACTTATACTGAGGCTGTAAAAAAATGCCAAATCCTCCTAGAACATACTGTAAAAAATACCAGTCTTCAGCACATAAGGAAATCCTAATCCTTCTCCACTCACACATACTGCAGATCTACATAGCTCTTCCATGAGTCACTTGCAAAGCAGGTCTATGGCCATTAGACCACTAGATTTGCTTCCACATAAGAAATTGTTTATCTTAGGGGACTCTGTAGCTAAGCATAAGTCCTCCACACTCACCAGACTAGACAAGAACACAGTAACTATCAGCTGCTAATCCAGTGTAATGATCCATGTTATAAGGACCCCAAAATCCCTTAAAGCAGACAATTATGACTATGACTTAGTGGTTGGAGTGAATGACCTAAGGTGCTCCACCTAGAGGGATATGCAAACAGACATGATGGAAATTACTATGCATGGGTTAGAGGCAGGAAAGAAATTCATCTTGAGTAGTGCCTTGCCTTCACGAAGAATGATGCCTAAATACCAAGGCGAGATAATTGGCTTTAATAGTTGGCCAAATAGGTGGTGTCATTCTGAGGAGATACAGTAAGTGATAACCTGGGATATGAGATTGGATAGTAGATAAGACTTCCTGTTTTGCTACAGATGGCTTATACCACTCACAGCAGGGCTTCGGCATCCTGGTTAAAGCCTTTGCTGTCCCACATAGTGACCCCTACTGAATATTCCTACATGATCTCAAATTTGGACACAATCATGGTGGTACTACTTAATGCCAGGAGTCAAAAGAGAAGATGTCAGAACTTGAGGCCATCCTGCAACTTGAACACATTCATATTTGCGAAATTACTGAGACATGGTTTCAGTGCAGTGATAGCATTTCCTCCATACCAGGGTTTAGTACCTATAACACCTTCAGACCTTTTTCAGAAACATCACTTCATCTCAAATTATCAACAAACCTAACTTGGAGCTCCTGAAGATCCAAATCATCCTTAACAAATTCAGTTATTACTTCATTACTCACTGCAGATCCCCAGCAATATCCCCCAAAGACCATGGAAATTACTCTAACACCATTGAAGAGTTAAATATCAAACCAAATTCCTTCTTTTTAGGGGGACTTCAATTACCCAAGCAATGATTGACATACTTTAATTTCTAAAATGGATATGCTCAGCATTTTCTAGACTTCAGTTCCTTATAAATGGCAGTAAATTGTAAAACTACCCACCAGAGGCACTAATACCCTTGATCTGGCTATAATAACTGAACCCCTGCCTGTAATCTATTTCACATTTCCTCATCCTTGGTTAAATCTGACAACAAAAAAGACATCTGTGGTAATAGTCAACCACTAAATGAGACCATCTTTCTGGACTTTTCCAAAACAAACCTACTTCATATTGTAGAAGATTCAAGAAAAAAAACAACAATCCTCGGATGATGAGTGCAATTCAAATGTTATTACATCCACCTCCAGATTTTACCAAAGAGAGATCTTTAAAGAATGTGTTGGAGTTCAAGGTATATGAATGTGTAAGGAAAAAGGGTATGTTTAAATGTGGCCATTGTATCCAATGTCCATACATGCTGACTACAGATACCCTGTTTGTGAATGGTGTCAAAATAAAATTAATGGGTCATTTTACCTGTGAATCCCAGGTGGTTTATGCAGCTTCCTGCACAAAAGGTGTAGTATTTTATGTTAGAATGACTAGCAGGAAGCTTAAGGACAGGGTATACGAGCATCTTTTGGATATTAGGAAAAATAATATAAAGAATGCACTTACTAAGCACATTTTGGTTTTGCCCACTCATTCTTTCAAATGTAGTGTCCTGGAGCAAGTGACTAAAGATCAGAGGGGCATAATTATAAATGAGCACCTCAATAAATGCGACATAAATTGAATCTTAATCATATGAAGTTTCATGGCATTAATGAGGCCTGCTCTATTAATTGTCTTTTACAGCTTAAGCATTAGAAGTATGACTTTAGGTATTTTTAATCAAATGTTTATGTTTTGGTAGAATTAAATTGTGGGGTGCATGTTTTTTATACTATTTTTTATGCTTTTTCATTAGAAAATAATAAGAAATATTTTGTGTTATTAAAGTTGTTTTAGCAAATGTCATTTCTGTGATAAATTAATTGTAAATACTATTTGCATATCATTAGATCATTGTGCAAAATGGGCTTATTTTATTATGTGTTATCTGATGTTATGTAGTACCCTTTGATTAGGGACTTATGTTAAAGTGCACTGTGATGTGTAATCATTTGAATGTGATTGGTGGAAATGTGATTTGAAGGAGTATTTAAATGTTTGGTTTGATTAGTCAATTTATTCTGAGGAAGTTTCTTTACTATAAGAAACAAAAACATTCAATTAATAAAATATAAACTTTTTTGGTTCTGTGGACTAAATTATTTGGAATATCTGTTGCCTACTTCTTGAACTACACACCACAAGGGAATTTTAAGAATTCAACGGGAGATCATTGATAGATAACTGATACTAAATACTAAGATGTATGGAACTGTGGGAAACCAACCATTTAACAAATGCAGTGATCATATTATTTGATATTAAGAAAGTCTTTGTCTTGGAAGGATAACAGATTGATAGTTTGGGTTAAAATATGGTTTTAGAACATCGGACCAAAATATCCAGTTAAAGGGGGCACCTTTGAAAAGTGGTCTTATCAGGAAACAGTGAAGGGAGGGTTGCCCACTGTCACTACACCTGTTTATCCCAGTGATGGAGGTACCAGCCCAGAAAGTGGAGCAATGCTTAGGGCAGCTGGAAGTGAGATGAAAAGGCAGTGTAGAGTTTTGTGAATTTAGGATGACTGCATGTCACTAATGGAAGATGTCAGAGTGGTGCAAAAGATAATTTTTGGATTACATGGACAGTTTTATACAGGAAACAGGACTTGAATGCAAAGTGAGAAAGAGAGTGCAGATCAGTGTAAGAAAGAATAAAGATGGGGGCGATACCAAGAGGCATAAAATAGAAGTCAGGAGCTAAATATCTGGGACTAAGGGTATGGAGCAAAAAGAAAGAACATGATAAAAAACTCAAGCAAGGGGTGGAACATTACATAGTCAGAGGAAGAGAAAATAAACACACATTGGCAGGTAGGATAAATATACTGAGACTCATTTTGGCAAACACCAGCATCAGGGAAAGAAAAATGTGTCATAGAGGTATATCTTCCCACAGGAGGTTTTGATGGCAGAAACAGACAGAATAACAGGGAAGAGTGCTTAAGAGAACCATACATAAAACGATGTGCAGTGGCCTATAATGTATATCAATAGTAAAGAAAACTGTTGAGCACATGATCAAGGTGAGTAAAAGCAGTGAATAGAAGGACACAAAAGAGTGGAAGTGACCTACAAGATCAGTTATTTGAGAGGAACTAAGAAAAATGGGTATTACAAAGGCTATGGGCATAGAAGAAGAAATAGGGTATGGAGAAGAATGGGAATGAAAGAATTGGGAGTGAGAAGCATGAACATGAAATTAATGGTGCAGAACAATGACAAAGAGGTAGCCTTCATAGGATGAGATTTGTGGAAAGAGATATGGAATAGAGAGAATGTCTGTCTGAAAAAGCAAGCAATGGAATAAACTCGCCATAAAATATAAAAGTGGTGTTGCTTCACTGTATGCTTCCATGATCACCCTTCATCAAGCAATCTTTGAATAATAAAGAAATGAAATGGAGAGCAGATCTGAGTTATAGAGACCTGGGAGGAAAATTAGGCAGAAGAGGTAATAGAAAGATGTGGAAGGGTGGGGAATGGTTGAGGAAGAACAGGAAAAAAACACTCTGAATGGCAGGAAAACTAAGACCTTGGATACAACAGTGGGACCAGCAAATGAGAATTCCAGACAGATGATCCAAAAAATAATTTGTGCAGAAATGGGAAGGCTCAATAAGACAAGTGTTGGAGACATGGCAAAACAGAAGCAAGAGTTCTATGTATGCTGAGAATGACAGATGAGTAAAAGGGATATGGAAAGAGATAACCAGTGAATTGAACAAGATATAGGGAACCAGCTTGACAAACAGATGGGAGCTGTGCATAGAAGGGCTGAAAAAGGGAATGACAGTCAGTCAAAGAAAGCATAAGATAACAAATACTAATCAGGACAATAGAAGTAAAGAAATATATACGAGGCAGCAATATCAGACCAATGAGAAGAGCGGTAGGAAAGCGTCAATCTGAGCTGTCTCTTCCTTAGTTTAACAGTGCTACAGGACAAGCACCAAACTTGACAAAGATACATATTAGCTCATTGTCAGCCTGCTGATTTAACAGGTTGGCAGTTACCTAATTGCTTCCTGAAAAACTGCAAAAAGTTAACTACGCCTTTGAAGCAAGATTTTTCAGTTTCAAACTTTTTTGCTTTTTTAAATTATTCAGAAAAAAGCTTTATAGGTTTCAGTTCTTCATCTATTATTTCTCCCTACCTTAATAGTTGCTATATGCTGTACCCATAATTTGCCATTTCTGTGAACATTCTTAAATGAGTATAGATGATTGCATGGATGGATGGATGGATAGGTAGACAGCTATGGATATATGCCCGGCTGTGTGAACATTGGTTCTAGATTACTGTCACTGTTAATGTGACACCCTGATCCTATGTTCAAAATGGGGAAAAGGGGTTATAGATGGATGAATATACTCCATAACATGTTTATTTGGTTGGGAAAGAATTGGGGAGCAGAAGCAAAGATGTTTATAGGAAGGAATCTACTAAACAGCAAGCATGACAAACTGATCATATTGGTTTCACATGTAATTAAGGACTGCCTGGCATGATTGTTTTATATGTGCAGTCATCTGGGAGATGTTGTTCCATCTTTTTTTTAAGTTGTAATACGACAAAATTCTGCCTCCTTGCTGCCACATGTGGAAAAGGCTTTCATCCTTCCTAGAAAATTCCCACTGTTTTAAAGTACAACATTGCAGTTGCAAGAAGGCCAGGTCCCAAAGCCTAGCATAACAGCTGTCCTTTTGAGGCTAGCCAGGTAATTTGAGGTCAGCACTTGGAATGTCCCAGCTGTCATATGTTCTTGTCCTCCATAGTTCCTCAACCTGTGTTCCATCTGATCATGAGATGACAGACAGGCATCCCTCAAATGAGCAAGCGCCCTCCTGGTTCAGTCATTCATTCTCATTCATGAAGTCTGACTGGCCCATTTGCTCTTCTGGATGCAAGAATCAGTGACTATGAAGTTTAGTTGCTCACTGGAGATCCCTAGGTCTTCTCTCCTAATCCATCCCTGTAGGCAGCCAACAGACTTGCAATGGCTGCGTGGGTAGGAAATGCATCTGTGGTGCAATTTTGTTACCACCAAGGCTTATAAACAAATAAAAGAATGAATTCATGAATGAATGAATGAATGACCTGGATTTTTATGGATGCAAATTAAGTAATTACAAGAACTGAGAACAGTTCTGGGACAAACCCGATCAGACATGACAGTTGTGGTACAGTTTTATTTTCAAGGCTGAAAGAAAAAAAAAACCTTCAGAAGAGGAATATGTATCAGATTTAAGTACTTGCAAAAAGTGTTTGCTTTGGGTAAAAGTCAGAGCTTTAATATTTTTATTGTGATGCAGTTACATTGGTTTGGACCTAGGCTGTGAGTGCAAAAGTTAATAATAATAATAAAAAAAAGAAATCTCTGTAACTGCAAAGCATGTTGGAATAACTTAGTCTATGCAATATGTGGAAGACTTAAGACTGAGGTCTAAAATAATGATTTATTTGACAAGCACTGTACAGTGAGTGTGACTTGATTATTTTTAATAAAAAACTGTTCAAACAATATCTGTCAAGATGCTGTTGATCTAGTTACACTAAGAAGAGTCGATGCAAATAGCAGTATGTTGTATGATAATTGCAATGAATTTAATGGAAACCAAGTTTAGGGTGATGGGAATGTTCAGATGCCATTTAATAGATGGAGATCTGTTCGTGCCAGAATGTAATGAATTGTATAGGAAATGCATTTCATTTAAAGCGTTTTACTTTATTTCATGATTTAATTTATTTTATTTTTGTAATTTATGTCATTTTCGCAGAGCAGTTTAGGTATATTTTGGCAGTATGTTGCAAGTGCCCTACAGGAAAAGTTATTGTCTTCTTTAGTTCTTTACTTTTATCCTTGTGTTTGTGTCTCCAGAGAGTTTTTATATGCCCCACTGCAAATCTTTTTAAGGAGTTTCACAATATGTGGCTTTCAATATTGTGAGTGTACACTTACTAGTTTCATTAAAGTGCTCTGTTCTGTGATGTAAATCCAATATTAAATCAGTTCATATAACAACTTAATTTCTAGATAAGTTAATCGGTGGAATAGACTCTAAGTCTTGGCAAATGCTCCATGCTAGGCATAGAAAAGCCTTCAATATGGTTTTTCATAAATTACTACGACAAAAATGGAACAACGAGCTTGTTATTAGTGAGAGTCTTGCATGTAAAACTTGCTGTTGTAAGGTTATTTTCTTCATGTCATACAGATATGTCACTTTAGACATAGTTCTGTTCCTTTTTGGGTAAACTATTACATTTTTGTCTCGGTTATGCATTTGAAAGTTGTACACTTATTTCAGCAAAATGCAGCCCCTTAAAATTGAAGTGATTTACTTTCTGCAGTCATGCTGCAGTAAGCTTATAACAGACTATCTCCCTGACATTAGATGCTAACGACACTTCGGTAAGGTCTTGAAGATAGAAATGGTCAGAATAAAGAAATCTTCATGGACTTAATGTTATGAATCATGTCTCTTGCATCTTAGCAATTTCTTTTGCGCTGATTTCACCTTAGATCTCGCTTGTAAAAGGGTAGGATTATTTAGCTGACAAACTGAAAAATACATTAAGATATGAATACCAAGTTCGTGAGCATGACTACCTGAGTAAGCCATCCAGGGTATCTATCGGTAAGAAAAAAGAGTTACTTTGGATCGTTTGCTAAAGCAGTGACTGTTGTTGGCAAGTTCATCTGACATGTCAGGGTCACATAGAAATGTGTGATATGAATCACTTACCTGCCACTATCGATATTTTTCGTGGTATATATGCTATTGTCTAGTTCCATGTTTACCTCCTTTAGCAGCAAGTGGTAAAACTGAAAGGCAGGTATACACCATGTAAGCAGTGTTTGTTTCTGAAAAAGAATTAGACTGGAAATATGTCTGACTACTAATAAATTCTGCACACATAGAAATTATTGGGCTTAGTACTGAAATAACCTTTCCTTTCACCATTCTATTGGTAAATTTTGTGAAGAACTGAAAGTGATTAAAAGATGTGCCCTTGACAGATCATCATTGAATGTAATGCCTCTTTTGGAATGTATCTGTCCAGACACATGCAACAACTGGAATGCCCACAGAGATACCTTACTAAAAGGATACATGGCCTAAACAACATGTTCTACATAGACCAACTCAAAGCCTTGTCACTATATTCGGTATCCTACAGACTGCTAAGAAGTGACCTGTTTCTGGCATACAAGGCATCCTCCGACCCAGTACTGAAGGATTTACTGCACATCAGCAAATCAAATGGAATCAGAAATATTTTCTCTAGGGATCTAAACCTCTTTTGTAACATCAACAGAATGGTGTGGAGGGACAGGTTTATTGTGCAGAGGATACCACTGCCCTGGAAAAAACTCCCCAGCTATATAAAACAAAGTTCATCCCTGCCCACATTTAAGTGCAACTTGGATCTATGGATGGAAAACAGAAAATTTATCCCAGGACCTCTTCCTTTACTACTAATGGACAGAGGTAGATTTTAAATGCTTTATCCCATGCATGTGTGCCATTAAATTATCTATGGAATGATCTCAGTTATTCTCATTAGGGGTATAATTATGAACCATGAGATTGGTAAGGCCAATCTCTAACCAAATAGGATAGGTTATTTGCAGCACAAAAAGAGATAATGGCCAGGCTTAAAATGGCCCATAAAGGCAGCTAGCCTGATACTTGAATATGAATCTATTAGTATAGTCCAATAAAGGAAAAGAAAGTCATTTGTAGTAGCTTCTCAGTCTGGGTATATGCAATTGGGATGTTATTCATGTGGAGGTATAAACCTAGAAAACTTGTATATCATTAGATTAGCACAATTGCTCTGCATAGTTCAAAATTTCACACCAGGAAATAAAAACAAACACATCAATAAAGAAAGGATTTGGATAATGTTGGGCAATCAAAACCAATACTAAAAGCCTAAATTGCAAAATTTCACTGACAGAAATGTTAGACAATTTATCTTAACGCTGTTGGATTTTTGAGAAAGATTTGAAATGGGAAGTGCAAAAAATTCTTTACCATAAATATCATGCAGATATGAGATAACAGGAGAATTACTTTTATTTTAATATGCTCATTTGTGAACTTCACTGGCCTTGATTTTTCACCCATGACCTACACCACAACGATAAATGCAATTCATCAGATTTCAAAACAGTTCCTGCTCAACACAAAATGCTACATGAAAGCTTCAGATGTTCCCTAGTGCTGGCACTTGTAAAAGAATTACTTCAGGTAATGTATGCAAATGAAGATGTATAAAATCAGTCAACAGCATCCTGTAGAGAATACACAATCCTGAAAATCATCTGAGAGTTGAATCACCTTTTAAAAAATGAAAAGGAAAATTTGGGGGACCACTCTCAAACTAATTGTTGGAGACAAGACACAAGAACCATGTAAGCACCCTTCAGTTCCTGACAGCCATTGCTCTGCAAGTCATAGTGCTCATGGGTTTTGACATAACAACCACCTGCTCAGTGCCCTGCTGTAAAGATATGGTCAGATGATTTCAGGGTTACCAGCTCTCTGACCATGATGTTATCAGTAGGTACTCTAAAGCGGCAGTTGGTGCTGGCTGTGTTTGAGCTGCATGTACCACATAAATCCATGCAACCTGCAGGAAGTGTTTTGCCAAAAAATAAAATAATAATAATAATAAAATACCTGCATCAGGTATATTCCAATGTGATATGGCTTCTACAGAAGGGAATATCCCAGACCCCTCTTTACATCTTGGACAAGTTCCTGACTATCATGACACAAATCTGGGAACTATATAAGGTTTCCATCAATTACAGCTACAAACTATGCAGCTATGTAACTGTCCTATGAGGTAGCACATTTAACATGCATTCTAAGGGCCACCAACTGACCCCACATTATTTTAAAGGTTTCTTCAATGAATGACACCCGGTGCTGATTCAACAGATGAGGTGGCATTCAGTGAACTGAACAAATCACAACATTATTCATTGCTGGTGTGCATAGTTCACATACATGGAAACCTGTACACTGAGACACGTACTCCTCGTAAGAGCACAGTATAGTGACATTTGGTAGATGAGGACATACTTAAGTACAAATGATAGTATTGCAATGCAAACCATGAACACATACAACCATTCTTGTCACAGTAAATGCCCTTACGTTTCTCAAGTGAGACAGTGGGTAACCCATGGGGATCTGGTTAATAAACCCTAGCCACCATCCTCAATTACCTACAGAAGGAAAGTGCAATAAAGAGTGTAGCTTGCTGATTAATGAGGCTGAACAAGTATTTGTGCTTCTGAAATCCCATCATAGGTATTCTGAGACACACAGCATTGCTTTACAATACACACAAAAGAAAAATATCTCAAATAGTCATATGTGTGCAATCCTACACAATATGATAGCATCAAAACATGGTGGACTTCCAACTGAGGGTGTAGGAGATCTAACCAAACAATCTTGGATAACAGAATAGGAGCAACAGTGTGACACACATCTGAAGAACTGGTGGAGTACAAATGTTGACTCATAAGAGACACAGCATGCTCGTGCACAAGCAATACTGCAGCTTTTAGTACAAAACCTTTGTGACATGATAGGTCATGATTTAGAGCCAGTATACAGGAAGATACTTATGGCCACACAGCTATGGTTGCTTTGTTGGGAAAATCCCAGACTGCACAGATATGTGCATGTGTTTTGACACCTGAGGTATGAGACAGCATTCATATTTCAAACAGTATGCATGTTTCACAAAAGGCAGGATAGTCGTCATCTACACAGACATCCAGATTACAATGGTCACTTAGCCACATGAATACACAGTAGGCAGGAAGTGCCTCCATATGTGAACATCTGAGCTACATCTTTTAATATTGTTGTCCATGTCATGGGACACGTGCATCTCCAAGCAGATATTGACCATATGCTGAATCTTGCACAGCTGTAGAGGAAACATCTTTACCAGTAAGTTTTTTTTACTCCAGTCCCTTTCTGACCAATGAGCCTCTGTACAGGCTGCTCTACTGACCCATTTTGCCCTTAGGGCTGAAAGCTCTTTGAACCTTTCACATTCATAGTATAAAGCTTAAGGACACTGGAAATAGTGCCATCGTCCAAGTAGGGGGCTGGCGATTTTACTTACACCTCGCTATTTTTCTCCTTGTATCTCAATGATTCTTGTGGAGGTACGCATACAGTGGATATTACGTGGGATTGTTACTTACTTATCTGAGATGCATAAGTTCACTAGCACTCTGCTCTACCACTTCAGGCAAATGTCTCCACCAAGTGGCACAACACAGCACAAGTAAGTGGGCATACACTCCTTGCCTGAAAACCTATGAAAAGTAATTTAGATCAGTCATTATAAATCAGTCATTATTCACTTGCTGCTATGGATGTCTCCTTCAGTGATGGGGCAGTTGATCGATTCCAAGTTTTCTATTTTATAGTCAGGGCTCTTTTCTTGCATGTCATAGAGCTGACTTTACTACTAGGTACTTATAGATGCAGATAGTAGAGTTTATGATGTGAAGCCCAACTATAGTTATTATCTGCTTATAGTTGTAGTTGGGCTTCACATTGTTTGTGTTGAGATACATAAGGACTCAGTAATCTTCCATGGTGGTGAGCGCATGGTTTGGATTGTAAGCCTGTGGGGCTGTTCATATCATAGATTAGTATTGGGCTAGCATTTTGACCAAATTCTGTCCGGTGTCCATAGTCCTGGTCCTCCCATGTCTGAATGCATCATGGCATCAATCACACAGACACAAAAGCCACATATGTAGAGGTTAGAAAATAAAATATGACATATCATTAGCAGCACATCAAGGTAAAAACTGGCACTGTTGCGATCACACTGGTGTGCTTGTTTAGAGAGAGTTCTCAAGAAAACAGCTATTGTTTACTCCAGTAATCTAGTATGCTCATTGTAGTGGTCTGTTAGCCCCATTGTACATATTGGCTAGTATACATGATACTCCATGCATTGGCCCCCTAACATCAGAGATGATACTCCATGCATTGGCCCCCTAACATCAGAGTAGGACATAAGCATCTGCCACTGGAAGTTCTATTTGAACTGCACTAGCATATGGATTAGTAATGGCAGACCCCATATTATATGCACATCTTGGTCTTTATTTTCATTACTGCTATTACTGCTATCTGCCACTGACTGTCTCTACTCATGTTTAGCTCTGTGTATCAAGATGTAACATGGCAATATCACCACAATAATCTAATTTCTCCTCAAAAGAGATATTGGATACAGTGTCCTCCTGTAATATGACCATTGATGAAGGTTCTGGTTATTCTCCAGCTGCTATATCCTGTGTGACTGTTGCCATAATCTGGGTGTTATCTGCATCATCATAGTCTGGTTCCATTATGATGAGGTCATGTCCCCATCTCTGTAAATCTGTAGAAGTGTAGCCGTTCCACCAGTGACAACCGCCAAGTCTTAGTTGCTGTGTTATCAGTCATTCTTATGAGATAATGCCATGCTATCAATAAGACATTTCCACACGGGGCACAGAAGCACACATCACAGTGAATTGTTATACCTGAAAATGGTACTCTCACATTAGACTGTGTAGCTATCCTGCCCCTTTGGAAGACCTTGAAAGACCTGCAGGATATGTGCAATAAATGAAATATGGTGCTATACATACAAATGTGATGTGCAATCCAGTACCTGGTCTGTCATTGGCAGGAGCTGCAGCAGAGTCATCCCTATCTGCAGAAAACCACACATGCTACATAGATATATGCCAGTACAGGAAAAAATACCACTGTTTTGCAGTCATGAAAAAAATGTGATATTAGTAAGTAGAGCACATGCCTACATGTAGGGACCATTAGCAGGTGTCCTGCATTTGAAGCCATGGGCACCTCAGCATACTAGAAACTCCTTTGTATAATGTAATGGTGGGGTAGTTGTCACAGGTGGTATTCCCAGATGATGCAGTTTGCCTTGCATGGCATTGTCTCAGATTATGTTTCTCCATAACCTGATAATGACACGCCAAAATCATGCATCTGTATGTACCAACAGCATTCAACATCCTAGCAGATCATACCAAAGCTGGCAATGTTGTCCATTCTCCTTTCTATGACTCAGTTGTGCTAGCCATTTTGCAAGGCCTCCAGGAGTACCTTATTCACTACATATTTGAAATTATACAGTACTGGCTTATTGCCATTCAGAAACTTGCACACTGATTGGACAGCCCAACCAGCATGCCCATTGTAAATTAAGCATATACCAATAGAAAAAAGTCTGGCCACTAAAGTACTTTTCTATTGGAATATGCTAAGGATGGCAAAGCAAAATACAAGAAAATTCAGGTACATTCTGCACAAGTAAAGAAACAGAAAAGTACCTGCTTTGCCATGCATTTCTGAGGTGTCCCTCATTAACTCTCAGCAGACTATCATACCTCTCAACTGCCTAGATCTTTGCAGAATGTCCAGATTTGTCCCTCATAGTTTTGGTCTTTTTTCATTAAAAAAAAAAAAGCATTTTTCTGACAAGCTGCTGGGGATGGAAGCCATTAAATAATGGCAGGCAACTGAGGTTTAGGCTTCATATCCTTCAGAAATTGCAAGCTAACGCAAAACTTCATATTCTTGTAACTTTCTAAATTTATAAGAGCAATACGATCTCTCCCTATTTTTGGACCTTTGTTCCACCACCAAAGTTTCTTGCACTAACAGTAGCAGTAAAAAAAAAAAAAAACAGCACTGATGTACTGTGCATGTGTGAAAACGCAAGTCCCATATGCATGTATAATACATCAGAAAAGGTAGAAGAATGCAGAGGAACACTACAGCACCGTTATAGGAGGACATTATTTAAGAAATGTAAGCAATTTACTTTTTTCTTAACTAATGTACCAGTGCTAGTTACAGTTCTATATATCTACATGCAGAAGGCACAGATGCAGACTTCCACGCCATACATATAATTATAGACACTCACATACAGATGAGTCCATGCTTGCAAGGATTATACTTAATGTACTGGACATTCAGCCATCACACATTTTGTTATGAACAGCACAGAAAGGTAAGAACTGTTATGCAGACAGCTGTGTACATTTTCAACTGATAGTGGCACTCAGAGTCTTGTTTTAAAACAGTATAGGCCTATCAGAAGTTCTAAATATTGAATCAGAAGAAATTCTCAGGTTGCTGTCAGTCTCCAGTATTGAGCAGCTGAGTGCAATTACATTTGGCACACATTTAGTTGTATATACCCTTCTGCCTTGGTTTATTAATGAGCTCCATTTACTTTGAATGTTAGAGAATAATGCTCATTTGGGGCATGCAGATAACACATTGTAGTAGGGGCGGTTCGTGCTATAAGACAGCAAGACTGCAGCCCCCCCCCCAGCTGTGGAAAGAAAAGAAAAGGAAAAAAAAAAGTGAGTCCCGGAACTCTGTGAATGCGTGCTTGGCATTCCCATAACTCAGAGGACTCCCAGACTGCTGTGTCAGCAGTCCAGATAGGGGGAAAGGCATCTCTGCCCTGCTGATGCCCAGAAGTCAATGCGGTGATGACTGCATAGACTGGAAGAGCTAGGACTGCAACATATGCAGGCTGGACCCTACTCTCACGGGGAAACCATCAGCCGAGGAGACATTCAGCTTGCATGGGACTTCGGCAACTGAAATGCAGGTACAGATGGATTAAATTCAGCTTGCACAGGACTACAGGAACTGAAATACAGGTGCATATGGATGGGAACTGAAATGGTGTGTGTGTGTGTGTGTGTGTGTGTGTGTGTGTGTGTGTGTGTGTGTGTGTATGTATGTGTGCACACTATTTAAACTATGGCACTAAATTATATTAAGAAAAGGTAAATAAATTAACAATATAACTGGCAGTCCATAAAATAAGCTTTCTAGAACAGACACCAAAATAATTTTGATCACCTGAATATGGGAATGAGGCATAAATACTAGATTTACAAAGGTGACTATACCTACAGGCAAAATCAGAAATAATTCATCTGATATCACACATACATTTCCGGTACTGGGCTTCATTGCTTTCATTAATGAATTGAACTCAGTCTCTTTCTCTCTCTATTTCTCTGATGCTCTCTTTCTCTACAGTGAAGTTTTGTGCCATTTTCTTTTATTTCTCTGATGGTCTCTCTTTCTCTACAGTGAAGTTTTGTCCCATTTTATCTTATATAAGGGTGGGAAATACTGCATAAATTAGTTCATTTAGCAAGTAGGAAGAATGTGTGGGCACCAAACTATGATTTGGAAGTCTGCTGAAAACCATGGTTATCAAGATCAGAAGTAACGTGCAGTGTGCTGCAGATTTAACTGTTAGATAAATGGGCTATGTGTTACCACACCAAGCAGTTCAGTAACTGAATCTCAACAGTACAGTACCATAAGGCATGCTAAATTATTCAGCCAACTTAGCTGGTGCCATCTTTATTATATAGTGTACACACTGCTGCTCCCATTCCATAGTGTGTGTGTGTGTGTGTGTGTGTGTGTGTGTGTGTGTGTGTGTGTGTGTGTGTGTGTGTGTGTGTGTGTGTGTGTGTGTGTGTGTGTGTGTGTGTGTGTGTGTGTGTGTGTGTGTGTGTGTTTGTGTGTGTGTGTGTATGTGTGGGATGCCCCAGTAGCTATATACCAGTGGCTAGAGAGAACCCATGATATGTGGTGGTGGGAACTCTGTACCTTGGGTGTAGGTAGCAAGAGCCTGAATTCACTACCATTTGTAAAAATAAATTGCAGATTTTTGCCTCATATTTGTTCTGTTCTGTTCCTCATAAAATCTGTGGTTTCTATATTTTTGTTTATTTACATAGTTGATGGTGCAGTGGTAGCATTGTTGCCTGACAACTACAGATTTGCTGGTTTAATTCTTGGCTGGGGTGCCTTCTGTGGGGAGTCTGCATGTCCTCCTTGTATTTGTGTGGGTTGGTTGTCTGGTCCCATGTCACAAAGAAAGACATGTGTCTGGAGACCTCCTCTGACCTCTCTGCTGAATTGGCTTTTTTTGTTCCAAGTCAGACTTTAAGTTAAAAGTTATAAATATATAACATTGATATATTTTATTTTCATTTCTTCATATTCTTCAGAAAGTACATGGTAACACAGAACCTTTTTTCTTAAATTTTTATTTTGATAATTGAAGATATGTATTTGAAATTTTTCTGTTTTTTTGGGATTGTTTATTTGCTTTTTTTTTGTTAAGCTTTTATGCTAAGGGATGGAGAGAACTGAAGAACTACTCATGTTTGGGGCTGTATACCCCTATGGCTTTGTTGTTTTGTTTTGTTGTTGTAGGTTGATAGGTTGATAGAGTGAGAGAGAACTGAAATGGTAAAATTTAAATTTCATTTCAGTCGCTGACGATTGGGGCAGGTATGTTGCTCTGACTGTTTGTTTTTGCGGGGGTGGGTTTTGCAGTAAAAATGTATGGTGGTAACAACTTTCCAAGATTATACAAGCAATGTTTAAAATGTGTCCCTGTTTTTTGGGCTTTTGTTCATCCCCCCACCCAATAAATTTTGGCTTTTTCCAGTTTTCTTGTGCTGCAAAGTTCAGAGATACAGCTGAGTGTTGAGTAGATTTTACAAGGATCTGAGAGCTGCAGGGAAAGAGAAGTTTAGTGCTGCTTATGCTGAGTCTGCTTGCATTGTTAATAGCAAAACAGGTAGTATTCTTGCTTTTGATGCAGAAGGCTGTGGGTTCTACTCCCACAGGATGTAGATACATCGCTTATACTGTACTGCGTAAAAGGGGTGGATGCTGCAGCCCCTTTTGGCAATGATACCTAGTAACTATGAACCTGTTATCAGTTTGCCATCCATTCCCTATTGCAATATTACTAGCTTATAATTTTTTTTAATGTAGCATAGGCAATTTATCCCTCAAGGGCAACAGGCACTTTATTTGTAGATGAAACAATGAAATATAAAGTTGTTTGCTAGCAGCAACCTCTTCATTAGTTACAGATCTATTTAATGTGGAATTATTTAGTGTTCAGAGATTGTGCATATTTACTGATACTGGTGGATTGTAGAAGTTTGAGTAGACTTTTATTATGGAAATGTTCTGAATTGGGCAGTTTTGTCATTATTGGTGCATGCCTTTTGTTTCATAGTTTACTGGAAAAATGTTCAAAACAATAAATTTAAAATGCCGTCTAACAACTGTACTGTATTGTACAAGGAATATAATTTAATACACTCAGGTATATCAAAGAGCATGTGTATATTTCGTGTGCAAGGGCCGTATGATTTGAAAACAGCCCAAAAGTTAATCTTTATCTACCACTGGCAAAGTGTATTTTCTTTGACTGTGGGTTTCAATGCTGTTTCAATGAATGTGAGTTTCAAGCACAGAGATGTTTTAATGCTAAGTTTATTTTCATTGTGAGACTGCATTATATCTATTAGTGTTTGTGCTGTAAAATGCAAGATAAAACTTTCAAATGAAATCTAAATCATAGCAGAAGTAAAGTAGTATGCATATTATAGTGTTTATGGTAAATGGAGCAAAATAACCAAGGAATGGGACATTTGAATGGCTGCATGGGGGAGGCTCCATTCGACCATGATTTTGTGAGTGTGGGAAGGGCAGCAAACTCAAAGACAGCCCCAGCTGAATTATACCTCTCAACTGTCCAGATTTTTGCAGAATAAATAGATTTTTGCTTCTTATTTTTGGTTTGTTTCTCATAACATTTGTGGTTTTCTGGCAAATCATTTAGGAATGAAATCACTAAATAATGACAGACATTGAGTTTCGGATGTCATAACCTTTCAGAAAAATGCATGCTAAGCAAGACCTGTTATTCTATCAAATAAGTTTATACAAGAGCAATTTTTAGTACTGTCTGTATGTCCCCCCAATATGTTTAGGCCTGTCCAGATTTCCTGCATTAAGAGGTTGAGAGGTATGTGCAAATAAATCACTTTACAGAATTAGGAATATCCAAACCTTTCAACTGTCCCCAATTTTGGCTCAAAGTGTTGCTCTCCCCCTAATAATCCCTCCACAAAATGGCAATTTTGGAAGAGAACGTGGAGGGTTTACAATTATAAATAACTGTAATGATCAGAGTTATAGATTACATGCATTTCTGAAATAAAAGTAGAGTCTCTTATTTTGTCAGCTGCTCAAGTTAACAGTAATAAGACTAAAAAGGTGTCCCTTCTTTGACAGGTTCCCAGCTGTATTGTGTGGCAATTTTATATTTTTGCATCACATTTGTGGTCCGTTTTTCATAAAATTGTCATTTTCTGGCAAATTAGTGGCAAATCATTAAAGACTGAAGTTAGAAAATATTGGCAAACATTTGCGTTTCAGATTTCATACCCTTCAGAAAATTCATACTAATGCAAGATCTACTACTATTCCATTATCTTTCTAAGTTTATAAGAGCAATATTTAAAATTTGTCCTAATTTTTGGGCCTTTGTCCCACTTCTATGTATGGCTTTGTCCAGATTTCTTGCTCTGAGGTTGAGAGGTATGACAAATGTGTCAGAGCCATCACTGGCAGCCAGAGACATTTCAAATTGTGACATACTTGTTGCACCCCACTCCCCCATGTAGTGACTCTGCATGTGTCCAAGAAAGGCAAGAAGCAGTTATACAGTGTAAGTGTGCAGAGTATTCCCCCTTCCAAGGTAGACACAAGTATGACAGTGGTTTTTCATCTGTCCTTGATTTTGCAGAATGTTCATATTTTTATACTGTTGATTTATGCTTCTTATTATTCAGAAAATGCATGCTATCACAGTGCCCTGTTGCTCTGTGTTTAAGTAGCAATGCTTTAATGACCATCAGGTAAGCTTGTCAGAGATTGTAAGATGCAAGTAAGCTTTAATAAGCATACTGTTAAAGAATTATCAACATTGAAAGCCTTTTTGTTGTTACCATGCAGTGAATATTTACATAACTAGAGAACGTACAAGCCTTAGGTATTGAAATGCATATATGATAGTATTTGTAATAAAGGACAGGATTACAGCATTTTCAGAAGCTTATTACATTTGTTGGAGACTTGCAGTCATCTTTGCAGGCTTTACCCATAAACTAAACAGAATGCCAATCTATCATGTGTGGTCCATAATATGTGCAGTAATCCTTTAAGCAATTTATCTTGAGCTTGTTTCTTGTTTGCTGTTCATTTTTTACTTTGATCATGTCTTCCGCATGAAACAAGAAGATAGTTGTTGTCGGGCAGCAGGTCTTTTTTGGATAAGAAACATTTTTACAAGTGGGGGTATCACAGAGATTGCTACTTTTAGCATGTTACTTGGTACTTTTATAAAGCTGAATATAAATTATAATTAGAACTGCAGTGCAAGGAGAAGTGGTTTGAGTTGAGTGCTGCTTGTTTTTTTATACTTGATTTTGACTGGCATTCCAGTAATGTTTCCATCTAGATATTAAATAAGCTGTCATGTTGCCAATGCACTGAAATATTTTTTTTCTTCTACACTTCATTTTGTCTTGATTGGACTCTTGTAATGATGGCTTGGCACCCAGGGCAGCGTATTTAATTAAGGTTCCAGTTGTTGTGGTTTTGAGCATAGATCCACCCCTTTCTAGTTGGCCACACCCTTACCCATTGGCCCCACCCATTCAACTGTCTCCTGCAGCCCCCCTTTGATTTGAAGTCACCAGCCTCCACTGCATTGTAGCATCCTTCTTACTTGCTAGGTGATGTGAGCAACATTTCACTGCTAATTGGAGGACAGCTCACAGGGGTTTGGCACATGCAATATATATTGTTTTATAATCTGCGTATCTTCTGCTAGGTGATACATCCTTGTATCCTAGACATTACAGCTCATCTATTTTACTTTCATTTGAGAGCTCAGGCTTATGATGACTGCAGTAGCTGTGTTACATTTGGATTGCCATAGCATCTTATTAAATGTCATGTGCATCACAACAAAAGGGTAATTCATTAACATCTATTTGAAGAGAGCAGGAGACAAGGATAATGCTTTACCTTGTTAGGTGACATGTTTTGTGCCTATCTGGACCACAGAAGGGGGTTAAATTGATAGGACGGGTCATGCTCCATTTCACTGACCTGATCTTGGAAGGATTTATTTACCAAGCTCGACCATGAGACAGAAGCTTTTCCATACTGGCTTACTGATGCTTGACAGCTTGACAAGGAAGTGGTCCAATTATCTGTGACTTTGGTTTGGAGCACATTGTAGCTGGCCCACCACCTTTGTTTAGTAAGTCTTACTGCTCTGTGTTTTCTCCATTGCTTTTACTGCTTTAATTCATAACAACCTGGTAACTTTAAGCATGTTTTATCTGTATTTCTGTGTGCAGGAAAATGTAATATGTAGCATTTACCTCTGTATTTGGCATTCTCTCCATGCTTGCATATGTGGATGTACAGTGGTCCAAATAGATATTGGTAACTGTATAATGCACTTAGTCATGCAGACCTTTTCAATGGCAGCTAAATATTTAAGCTGTATAAACCTGTATAGTTATCCGATACCTTTCTCTATTGTAAGTATTTATCCATATTTGCAAAATGATTTATATGTGCCAGTATCTGTTTAATGCCATTTTCTGTGCATCATCAATGGATGCGATTTGTACTGATATAGTTACTGGTGACTGCATTTGCCCATTACCTGCTTATCCCTGTTGTACCCAGGTTTGGTTGACTGGACATCTCCATTCCAGCACTGCTGATAAGTGTATACATTTTGTGATGGGTACAGTGTGATTTTTATTTGCATGTATTGAAAAAATTTCTAATGGACCATGTGAAGCACCTACACTATGTGAGAATGTTTTATATCTGGTGATATAACTGGCCATGCAGTAATAAGCCTGCAGTTAAGAGTTGTCAATTGTTTTACCCCTCAATATTGAATGTGTTGAAGGGAGTTGCATTGTTCTGTGTGTGGATATTGGATGCGTATGTTTGTGCAGTACCTTTTTCATATACTGCGCATGTTTGATATACGTCTATGTGACACATGTGAATGATGATTTCTTTAGAGTTGTAGGTAATGTTACTGTACTGGGTTAAGTTTTCCCTGATGGAGGATTGTTTTGGTACTGCTGTTCTTACTGCTGTTCTTACTGATGGATGTCCTACATCTGTTTTTTTTTCATCAGGGGGAGTAGAACATGATGCCCACCAGGTTATATTCCACCCATAATTACTTCATTTGCAGCATTGCTGGATAATGTCTGGTGCATGTTCCCTTATTCTGGTTATTGTTTGTCACCTTTAAATGTTTCCCTACATATCTATATCTCTTTATTTTGAGTTAGAGTTGCATCACCAATGAATCAACATCTTCCAAGAAGGAGAGCATTTCTTATTAGCAATAGTGACTCATCACATCATCATCAGATGACCCACTAGTTCAGCAGAACTCCAGTCTACAAGGTAAGGAACAATGAGGGGTAAAATATCCAGGTATTGTGAGTCAAGTGCCATATTGAAGGTGTCCTTTTTCTAGAATATTGGCCCCAAGCTTGTAGGAGTTCACATGTTATATGTTGAGCATTGTGGAGACATTGGTGGCATAAGACTTCATGGATCCACATGAGTAAACTTTGCTGCTTCTTGTCATTTTTTAGAGATGTGACTACAAGTGTGGCACCTGGATTTATCATATGGTGATAGCCCTGGTGCCTTTGTATGGCCACCAACTGATTCTCTACCCTATCTCTAAATAATTTTGTTTTAGCTATGAATGTGTTTGTATCATGTCTGTCTAGGTGTTTCCACCAAAAGTTGCATTTTTATAATTGGCACTGTGATGTTGAGCATTGCTATGCACTGCTGATATGATACATATATAGTACATGTGTTTCTTACACGTATAACACACTTATTTTAGATATGGCAAGTGCTACAAGTAACTGTGCTGTGGTGATGGGGTGCATCACATTTCCATATTGTACACCTTCTCTCGTATGGGATATGAATGATCATTATTAAAATCCCACTTGTCATGTTGTTTCTCTTCTGTACTTCTTCTCTGTTTCTGTCAAATATTATGCATTTTATGTTATTGTTTGACCATCTGGTTTGTGCTTGCTTGCTCACCACATTTCCAGTTCCCCATACAGCTTATTTTTTCTGTTTTCTCATTTTCTTTATAGAAAGAATACAAGACTTTAGCCCACAAAAACATTATTCTCCCCTATCTAAGCACTGATTGTCATGCTTTGCTTGTTGTGTACCTCCCATGTGTCCAGTACCATCACTGCAGTTATTGTATTATGTGTTAAACTGCATTATGGGACCCTAGCTGGATCACATCATTTTTTTTTTACTTTTTCCACAGTATAGCTGGAGACTGCTGTGCACCTTTAAAACAGCTGCATTTATTTTCATATATGTGGTATTCTTAAATATTTGTTTTTCTTCGTGCTGTGTATACTTCTGGGGACGGCGATAGTGACCACTCTACTTAGATGCTTCACAGTGAAATGTTATAAACTTTGCTGCCACTCCACTTTTTCACATTTGGCTGACATTCTTTTTACTGTTCATAATTATTTGCAGGCTAGAAGAGTGTTCCCTTCCTGAAGATCACATTATGCAATGCTCTGCATATGTTCTGGAGTCTAGCCTCCTTTGTACAGATAATTTAATTTTAGTTTAGCCAGCCATCCCATTTATTGGAGTAGCAAACAAAAAAAAAAGAAAGACAACTCAGGAAGAAGTTATAAGCATTAGACAGGTTGTCCCTCTAAAGTGAGATGGGTGCCTTCTGCCTCTGTACATGTAGTTGAGCTCCAGAGAACAAGAATTGTCATGGA
The DNA here is from genome assembly GCF_019279795.1 of Protopterus annectens. Taxonomy (NCBI): domain Eukaryota; kingdom Metazoa; phylum Chordata; order Ceratodontiformes; family Protopteridae; genus Protopterus; species Protopterus annectens. Next base: position 449,171,754 of record NC_056748.1, on the reverse strand, counting down.
GTCCATCTCCCTCTGCATCTGTTGTGAATGGCCTTTGCACATATTAAGTGTGTAAGCAAGAAGGTGTGTAAGTAACTATCTGAATAATACATCATCTGCATTTTCCTGCAAAAATACATGCATTCCATAGTTTGAGTCTGAAAGATGTGGTATGCAGTAATTGTATTATTTATTTAGTTTTATTTCAATAACGGTTATTCAGCTGGCCTGTGCCACTTTTTCTGAAAGCCTGCTTAGAAAAGACCCACTGACACAAGCAGACAGCAATGCAACATGTATGAATAGTCCTTTCTGAAATTTATTGTAGCAGTGTTTACTAACCCTTCATATATCAGCTGTAGTCTACTCTGTGAACATGACATAGGGCAAGTCATAAAACTTACCACATCATTAGCCGTGCTTGCAGACCATGGTTCATTAGTATGTCGTGCTAATGAAGGGAACTATCTTTGTTTTTTATTTATGTGTCTATTTACATTTGATAACTGGCCCACTGCAATTGTCTGAAGGCCTTTACAGACATGGCACAGGCAGTGCGACAGTATCTAAACATAGTGCATTAGAGTAGTGTATAGCAGTTGTAAAATACTTAAATAGTTTTACTATCCTTTAAAGAAAGTGTAACACTAGTAAAATTAAACATTACAAGTGTGCATTCCATTCTATGCAAGAAGATCATCATTATTGTAGACATTATGAAAAATGGTTAAACTGTACCATGTGAGAAAGAACAGCACTGATGACTCAAACATTTGTGCATGCAACATGCCAGCACCTCATATGCAAAATAAGCAAAATAATATAGGCAATAATATCAATACTTTCAACAGCTAAATATAAATAATACTGTGGCAGCAATGCATAATTAATCAGAGGGGTCAATTGTGAAGCTCATATAGTATTAAAATGAAGTACATAGTGATGCACTGTGTATTTACATGTTTGAATACAGCTATAAGTTTAACTAATTACATATTTATGTGGGAAATTACCAACAGAGTAACAATTTAGGTCAGTCTTATGAACTTTGAATAATGGAAGAGTAAGTCCAATGAAATTACCCTGGCCTGCTAAAGTAGTCACATTTGTTTGCTTCCATGAGTTTTTTTTTTGCAATATTATGCAATGTTTAAGTCTTGCACTGTAGAGGGTACCATTAGTGGAAGCACTGTTATATTAGTCTGTGGTCCACCTATCAGGTAGGTTCTTTTACACTGTTTGCATGAGTGGTGGTCTGTCCTTTAGGGGCTTTGCTGTGCCCCTACATATGCAGGCAGAAGGATATGATAATGAATGTCATCATAGGGAGCTCAGATGAACAAAGTTGAGTGGCAACATTCCTGTGAAGCAAGGTTGTGAGGAACATCACTGTGACTTTATTGTGATTAGTGTACATTAGTATCACCATAACTATGTTTTCTGCAAACCCCTAGCTCTGTCATTCACATTCTTGTGAATCAATGATGTTGTGGACCTAATCGGCATGCATACCGAGTAACTTTCATGTAAACAGTAATGTATGTCCTGAAGTCAGGGGATTTTCTGGAGTTTCATGAATTGTGAAAAGCTGTTTTTACGTGATTTTTTTTAAAATTCTTGTACAAACCCTGCACAGTTGTATGCAGTTTTCTTGAATGATGCTCAGTGAGCCTTCCATCTAAAGGAATGTTTACCCAGTGATAGTATTCTGTTTTACAATAAAAGCACCCAACACTCTCTCAGCTGATGTGGATGGTGATAAATCATAAATAGCTTTGAGCACAGATGGAGTCAAGAGAAATGAAAAAAAGGAGTTTACAAAACGGTAAAGGGATGAATGTTGATTAAACAAATTTTATGTACACTGCCTTACAGATACTTGTCAAGGTCTAAAGTACAGATAAGCTGGTTATATTTTTCTCATCCTATTTACTGTACTTCTAAATGTCTGTGTATTTCATAGTTTTGCAACTATGAAGTTACTTTTATTTGTGAATATGTTGATTTACTGCATAATTCCTACCTGTGGAAAGCGGTACAATCCCAGTATCCTAGCAACAGTGATGCACAGCGATGACATCAAGTCTCCAATAATACCAAAAAGTTTAGGAATTGATCTACAAGAAAAATTTGGAATTACATCCTTCTTCCTAGATAAAAGTGCCAGGGTATTTTGAAAAGCTCTTGTCTCTGAATTACAGGAATCATAAATCATGAAGCCCATTGTAATATTGGGCAAGATCTGGGGATTTTGATTGATTTCCTCAATTGCAAAAATCATGCCCAGCATATCTCTGTAAACTCGTATATGAAATCTGTACAAAAATAAACATGATTTTAAACAAGTTTTCCTTTTTAAAGTCCCACCCATATCAGTGAACCATATTAATAAAAAAGCTTTTGCAACAACATAGCTGCTTTTAAAGAAGTAATAAAAGAAACAAAAGCACATTCAGAATAACTAATGGACTCAGTTGGATGTTACATTCAAAGCTGTCCATTTTACCAGCTTAATAAACTTCATATAAAATATGCCCATATTATTGGAATTTATTTATTTTTTTCTTTTGGTGGTTGATTTCCATACACGTTATGAAGTCTGTGGCACCTATGACATCTCAGTTTGTGTTGCTGTCTCATAACATCTGGAATATCCATCTGATTCTTGACTAGAGTGCTGTCTATGCACAGTCTGCTTGTTCTGTGTTTCTTTCAGCATCTGCTAAGGCCTCATGTTTCTTCCATACCCCAAAGACATCCTGGCTTTGACTTGAGATTTCAAATTGCCCTTGGGAGTGACTATGTGTGTGTCTAGTTATATCCATCAATCCACAACAACTTTTCCCCACATCTGCACGTGGGGTTGGGATGTCACTTCAACATTGACAATTAGCTACAGCCAATGTTTACACAACTGGCGGCTAGCCCTGTTGCTGTAGTTCTTCCACAACACACATTTGCATGCACACTCACACCTATGACCAATATTTAGAGTGCCCAATCCAACTACTGCATGTCTTTGGAATGTGGGAGGAAACCCGGGCACATGGAGGAAACACACATAAACACAGGGAGGACATGCAGACTCTGCACAGAAGGCAGCCCACTGAAGAAGCAAACCAGGAACTTCTTGCTGTGAAGTGACAATATTATCCTCTGCACCACTGTGCCACCTTGTGTGTGTGTGTGTGTGTGTGTGTGTGTGTGTGTGTGTGTGTGTGTGTGTGTGTGTGTGTGTGTGTGTGTGTGTGTGTGTGTCATTCACAGTACACAAAACTGGGACCTGCCATCCACAAACTGATACTTGCTAACATTTGTGTTTTAATTATTAGGGGCTGACAACTCCTCCATATCCATTTCTACTTAGTATAATTGCTTCTGAGGATGACATTAAATGAGTAAAAGGAAATGCTTTTTTTCCACAGAAATCAAGAGTTTTTCTTTCTGTATTTTTTTTTGGTAACTTCAGTAAGAAAAATCTATTTTTTTTAAACATGGTGCTTGAATTTTCGCAGTATAGGCATTTGTGAAATAGGAATGGCTATAGAATGTAGTATGGTGACTGTGATTCCACTCTGGATAAAATCAGTTTCAAACGTCCTAAAAAGTTTACTATTTTATTTGCCAGCCTACTTACTGTTATTTATTTTATTTTATATTATTTATGTATTTATTACATATGCTAGACCAGGCAAAGAAAAAAGACACTGGGACAAAAATGACTGTATTGTATCCCCAACTCAGCCTCACTTTCCTGCTTTTTATTCACTTCCCACACCTTGAGATGCACAACTATCTCTTATAGTCTTTTGGCTTTGTTTAAAGGGCAAGACATAACATGGTTACATCTTATCAGCTACATATTTTACTCATTGTCTAGTTCTGCATGTATTATAATATGAATAATTTCACTTACATCAAAATCTGTGACTTTTTATTGGTTAGATTATGTGCACTTGAGACTTGCTTAAGTGAAATTTGGCTTCACTGGACATGCCAAAAAGAAGTGTGCAAATCAAAGGCTCATTTTGCCCACCAAACTTCCATTTATGAGTTTTCATACCCTGGATTCCCTTATTTAATATAATCTACTCCAAAGTCACACAAAGTCAGAGCACATTATAAACTTTTCAAAGAAATAAGGCACTGCTTTTACCTGTTGAGATTAATCACCGAATGCCCTGTTTATTACCATACTAATGCCCTGTTTATTATTTGTCGATGCCTACCCATGGCATACACTTATTCACATCTGAAATTCTTCAGTGCACCTGTTCTGTGGTCTATCTGCATTGTCTCACATATAGATATCTTGTAACTTTTATCACCAGGGCATAGCCAAGGGGCCATATGTGGCACAAGAAGAAGGTGTATTAGCATTATTTAAATTCCCCAAGTGAAGTTTACACAGGAAATCCACTCTCACATTGTTTTCCCTTGCTCATTTATACTGTTTTCTAGGTAATTCCAGTGCCTTAATCTTTTAGAAGTTTCTAGAGTGCTTGTCTATTACTCTCAGGCTACAACAGCATGTTGCTTCATGTGGGTATGGTGTATGCTGTGGCAGCTTACAGAGTAACCACAATGCAAATTCCTTAGCAGCTCTGCAAGCACTGGACTTTGGCAACATTTACCTTTTCAATATATACAACTATACAAATGTATAGAGAAAGTACAAGGATTTCCTGATACTACAATAATATCTGCTCTGTTTAATAAAATAACTAAGGTTAGACTGAGTAAGGGAAGTCCTTATTCTAGGAATGATGTATTATTAGTTATGCCTGTAAATTACCAAACTAAGTCAAAAGCTGCAAGTAGCACTGAATAAAAACAGACAACTTATGCTAAGTTTCCCAATGTGTGCATATTATTAATTAATGATGCAAATAGTGGGTGGCTGCCAATCATGCATTCAACTCTTCTGCATAAATCCTTAGTAACATATACACTGTTATACCAAGACTAACATTTCTCAACTTTTTTTTCTAAAACTTTCTGTCCCACTCAACTCCGTGGAATGCAACATTAAATCTTTCTATAGTTTTTGGATCAAGGGCATGAAATCAACTACCAATTATAATTAGTAGTCTCCTCAATACCAGAAGATTCATTGCCAGTCTAAAAAATAAGTTACAGAGCAATACAAAATACAGTAATTAATGGACACAACATTAGATAACCAGTGCATGGTTGGGTTATGTTATCTTTCTGAAGTTACCTTTACTCACTTGCCCCACAGAATTGTATCTTAGAATATCGAAAGTGGCAAACAATAGATGTCTTGCTTATTTATTTATTTGCCCTTTCATTAATTTGCTATTTCCATGCCGTGAATATTACATAGACTTATTGCGTCCTATATTTGAGCATTTATATTATTATATTTTATGTCTGAAAATGCCCTATAGCTCCAGGGTACTTGCATCATAAAAAAATTAAATACACAAAGAGGTTGTTCATGATCTTATACAGTAAATCAGGTGTTATTGTTTACACTTACTGAGATTTTCTTTGTTTCAGGAGCACTTAAGTTTTATTCTCAGTGCATTAATTTTGGGGTCAAACACATTGCTGATTTCATTTTCTTATTTGCTGATTTATTGATTTTGGTAATTTATTATAATTTCCTCCAGTAAAAGAGAAAGAGCTTGTATAAAATCTGGATGTGAATATATCTGTGAAACATATAGGTGTATGGAGAAGGCTTTTACATGATGTCTGGATGTTATGGTCAGGATTTTGTTGGAAGTTTTAATTCCAGTAAATTAGAGATTAAATATGTGGCATAATACTGTTGCATAATTTTTTGATGTTGAGGTTACTAAAATATCTGATGGTACTTTCAAGACTACATTATATCATAAAGCATATAAAAAGATCTCGTTTTTGAATGTTAAATGTCAATTGTTTGAATGTCAGCTAATGCTGAGCCTGTCATTCATAAATTCATAGGTTCATAGGTAGGTACTAGGCTATTGGCCCTAGGGCCTATATAAGCCTAGCCATAATGGTACCCTGGCTTTCACCACCCAAGAAAATTATTTTCCTGTGCCCCTGTAGAGCATAGCCACAGAGGTGATCCCTGGGGTGAATTTTCTATTTCCCATCCAATCATCAAGATTTTTCTTGAAGAGTGCTAATGAGGAGCTTTGTTTGATATAGATAGGTAGTTTGTTCCAGAGTATGGGAAGTCTCTGGGACAGAAATCTATCTCTCCAGCATGTTCTGTTTATTGTGGTGACAAGGTTTAGGTCCCTAGAGCATATAGCTCAGAGGGATTTCTTTAAGTGGAGCAATGCCAACAGCTCTGGGTTTGACATAGCTTTGTATGTTAGGCAGAGATTGCGAGTAGGTGATATGGGATGGAGTAAAGCTGGAGTTTTTTAAGACGGTCTGGGTAGGGCATCTGTTTGAGGCTGGTAATCCTCTTTGTGAGATATTTCTGTGGCCTTTCTAGTTGTTGTAGATGTCTTGTGAGGTACATACCAAAAGGGGCATTGTACTCTATAATGGGTCTAATGCGTGACGAGTAGAGGGGAACAATGACCTCTTTTTTCCTGGATGAGAAACCTTTTGTGATGTGGTGTGCCATGTAGAAGGGTTTCCTGACTACTGTCACAATGTGATTATCAATGTGATTATCAAAGGAGAGATTACTGTCCACCTGTGTCCCAAGGTCTCTTATCACACTTTCAGTGTTAATAGACTACCATCTATGTGGTAACTCATGGGAACAGTGTTTTTACCAAAGGGAATGACAATGCACTTTTTGGCATTGAGCTTGAGGCCATGGCTTTGACACCATGCATCTGTCTCCGTGAGGCCCTTCTGTAGGATATCCACATCATTAGGAGTTTCAGTTATGGCTCCTAGTTTGCAGTCATCTGCGAACTTAGTTAGCCAAAGACCTTCTGTGTTAGCCTGTACTTCAGAAAAGTAGATACCAAACAGGAGAGGACCCAAGACTGAACCCTGTGGTACTCTACTTGTCACTGGTCTGAAGTCAGATTTGGAGTTTGCTACTTTCACAGTGTGGGTTCTGTCAGTGAGCCAGTTGGCAACCCATCTTGTGACATAGGGATTTATACCTAGTTTTGTGAGTTTATCTATAATTCCAGAGTGGGGGATGGTGTCAAAAGCCTTGGTGAGATCTATATAGGCTGTGTGAACCACCTTATCCTCGTCTATGGCTTTGGTGACTACTCCAAAGAAGTCTATCAGGTTTAGGAGACATGATCTGCTTTTTACAAACCTGAACTGGGTGGGATCCAGAGATTGGAGATTACCAATGCCTTTGTTTATAAGTTCCATGATGATACGTTCCATGGCCTTGCAGGCCAGGCTCATTAGGCTAATGGGGTTGTAGTTCCCGGGGTCCGTGGTGGCTCCCCCTTTGTGGAGTGGGATAACCATCACTGTGCGCCATTCAGTGGGCACAAAGCCTGAGGTGAGGCTATGACTGAACATGGTGCTTAGGTGGGGTGCCAGTTCATTCTGCAGTTCATGTAGAACGTAGCCTGGGATGTTGTCATGTCCTCTGGATGCTGTGTTCTTGCTTTGGAGAGTGTGGTTTGTACCTGTGCAGCCGTGATTACAGGAACTTTGCATTCTTCCGGTATAGAAATGGCCCTTTAGGGGGTGAGAGGGGGTAAAGTTAACACTGAACCTGTCTGCCAAGATGTTGGCAATATCAGTTGGTTCTGTAAATTTAGTGCCATTGTGCTGTAACTCAGAGCAGATCTGAGTGTTGCCATTGAGATTCTTGACATAGCTATAGAATGCTCTGTGGTTGTCTTTAGATTCAGTGGAGATTTTGTTTTCATAACTAGCTTTGGAGGATTTTATGAGGGATCTCAGCTTCTTACTGAGGCTGACCATGGAGTTCATCCAATCATGGGATTTTACTCTTTTTTGCAACAGTTTCTTTCTTCTGTTGTAGAGTTTGTTTATCACAGGGGACCCACCAGATTGGCTTCCTTTTTTTGGAGGATAGCATTTTGGTTCTGTTAGGGATAGCATGATCCATGCACTCGTGTAAGTGCTTATAAGGTGCATTTGTGTAGGATTCAGCAGTCGTACCTCTATTGTCCATCTGCATGGGTGTCGTGAAGTTTGGCATTTCTGTCTTAAGAAGCGTGAAGTTGGCTTTGAAGAAATTTTTTATGGTAGTTTCCCTAATGGGGGGTGGGGGCGGGATGTGGATGTCAAGGGTGATTAGCTTGTGGTCGGATCTAACCAATGAGGAATTGACCTCTGGTGTGGAACACTGGTTGCCCATGTTGGTAATGACCAGGTCTAGGATATTGCTGCCTCTGGTGGGGGTGCGGATAAGTTGATCCAAGGTGTTGGAATTTATGAATTCCAGAAAACGTTGAGCAAAAGAGTTGGTACACGAGTAGTTTTCCCAGTTAATGGTGGGGTAGCTGCAATTGCCCATTATTAGGATGTTGGGTTATACCCTAATATTTTCCAGTGTATCAAGAAATAAGGAGTGGGAATAGGTTCATAGGTTGGTACTAGGCAATCGGCCCTAGGGCCTATACAAGCCTAGACATAACAATTCCCTGGCTATTTCTTCCCACAGTATTTACGTCCCTGGACCCCTGTCTAGCAGGGTGACTGACATAATCCCTGGGGTGAATTTCCTATATCCCATCCAATCATCAAGGTTCCTTTTGAAGCGGGCCAAAGAGGCTCTCTGCTTGACATGTATGGGCAGTCTATTCCAGAGTCTGGGGAGTCTCTGGGTCAGGAACCTACCCCTCCAGCATGTTTTGTTCATTGTGATAACAAGGTTTAGATCCCTGGAGCGTGTGTCTCTGAGGGATTGGGATTTCTTTAAGTGTAGCATGCCCAACAGCTCTGGGTTTGACATGGCCTTGTATGTTAAGCAGAGATCACCTCTGAGTAGACGATATGCGACAGAGTATAGGTGGAGTTTTTTTAGACGACGATCAGCATAGGGCATCTGCTTTAGGCCTGTGATTCTTTTAGTGAGGTATTTCTGTGGCCGTTCCAGTTGTTGCAGATGTCTTGAGAGGTACATACCAAATGGGGAGTTGTATTCTATAATGGGTCTAATGAGGGATGAGTACGTTGGGACAATGACCTCCTTTTTTCTGGATGAAAAGCCCTTAGTGATGAGGTGTGTCACATAGAAGGATTTCCCGACTGTTGTGATGATGTGGTTATCGAAGGTGAGATTGCTGTATACCTGTGTCCCTAAGTCTGTTATCACACTATTGGTGTTTAGTGTACTGCCACCTATGTGGTAATTCATGGGTAAATGTTTTTTCCCAAAGGGGATAACTATACATTTCTTGGCATTGTGCTTGAGCCCATGGCTCTGGCATCAAGCATCTGTTTCTGTAAGTCCCTTTTGTAGAATATTCATATCATTTGGGGATTCACTAATGGCTCCCAGTTTGCAATCATTGGCAAACTTTGTTAGCCGGAGTCCCTTAGTGTTGGCCTGTACTTCAGAGAAGTAGATGCCAAACAAGAGCGGTCCCAGGACTGAACCCTGAGGTACTCCCTTTGTCATTTGTCTGGAGCTGGATTTGGAGTCAGCTACTTTTACAGTGTGGGTTCTGTCAGTAAGCCAGCTGGCAACCCATTGAGTGACATAGGGATTAATGCCCAGCTTAGTAAGCTTATCTATGATTCCAGAGTGGGGTTGATGTTGAAGGCCTTGGTGAGGTCCAGATAGGCTGTGTGGACCAGTTTACCTTTAGATGTGCGTATTGCACACAGGAAAACACCACTTGTGTGAAAGGCAGTCTGCAAGATTTGCAAACGCCGAATGGAAAAAGGGTCACGCATTGCACATTCGACATTCTGGCACAGATTGCACTATAGTGGGAATCGGGAAATGGTTCCTTTCCTCACTGTAGTGTGATCTCAGAGTTAGAATAATAAAGTAGGGGGTGTGGCGGGCGCAGCCCCCCACATGAAGGGTGCAGGGGGACTTGTCCCCTGTTTTACACTTCATTTTTTTTTTGTACGCATTAATGAAAAAAAAAATTCAAATTTATTTTTTCTTTCAATTATAATCTTCACATGTAGTTGTTTATTCCTTACTATTGTTTGTTATTATTGTTTGTAGTACTTGTTTTCTTACTGTAATTATATATTGTACCTTCTGGAGCTTTTCTCCTCGGATCTCCACTGAAAATGGGACAAAATCCCAGTTGGACTAACCTGGTTAACAAATGTCAATAAATAAATAAATAAATAAACAAATAAATAATGTTTGAAAAACAACTAACCTGCTTTTCGATTTGCTGTTTTTTGAACATTAAGGACTGTCAATGTTTACACTTTCTTGGTTTTGAGTTGCTCATATAAGCACTCGAACCACTGTGATTCTAGATTTTAAAGGTAAACCATGTGGGCCACCTTACCCTTGTCCACGGCTCAGGAGACTGATTCAAAGAAGTCAATCAGGTTAAGGAGACAAGATCGTCCCTTCATCAACCCAAACTGCGTGGGGTCCAGATTTTGAAGGTTGCCAATGTCTTTGTTTATAAGTTCCATGATAATACGTTCCATGGCATTGCAGATCAGGCTCGTCAGACTAATGGGGTGGTAGTTCCAGGATCCAAGGTGGATCTCCCCTTGTGGAGTGGGATAACCGTAGCTGCGTGCCACTCAGCAGGCATGAAGCCTGAGGTGTGGCTATGATTAAACATGACATTTAGGTGAGGTGCCAGTTCATTTTGTAGTTCATGTAGTACACAGCCTGGGATGTCGTCTGGTCCCATGGATGCTGCATTCTTAGCTTTGGAGAGTGCATTTTTTACCTGTGTGGTCATTATTACTGGAATTTGGCAATCGTTTGGTATTGAGATGGGCCCTTTAGGGTGTGAGAGGGGAGGAAGGTTTGCACTGAATCGATCTTTAAGGATATTGGCAATATCCTTGGAATCAGTATATTTAATGCCATTCTGTTGTAGCTCAGAGCAGATCTGAGCATTGCCATTTTGATTCTTGACATAGCTATAGAATGCCTTGTGGTTGTCTTTGGAATCTTTGTCAATTTTATTTTTGTAACTAGCTTTGGAGGATTTTATGAGGGATCTCAGCTTCTTACTGAGGCTGGAAAGGGAGTTTTTTGCATCCTGGGATTTTCCTCTTTTCTGTAACAGTTTCTTGTTTTTGTTGTAAAGTTTATTTATGGCAAGGGACCATCAGATTGGCTTTCTGTTTCTGGAGGAGAGCGTCTTGGTTCTATTGGGGATGGCACGATTCATGCACAAGTGGATGTGCTCATACAGTGCCTTAGTGTAGTATTCAGCAGTTGAACTTTCAGTTCCCGTCTGCATGGGTGTCATGAAGTTTGTCACTTTTGACTTGAGTAGCATGAAGTTGGCTTTGGAGATGTTTTTACGGTGGTTTCCTTACTGGGTGGTGGGGTGGGATGTGGATTTCAAGGGTGATTAGCATCCTGGGGCATGGTAGGGGATCTTTATCAAGTTACAATTTGGATTGCGGTCTTGCCCAGAGTTAGTTGCACTATGATAATCTCGGATGCATTATGCTGAGCAACAAGCCTGGAGTTGTGGATATCCTTAATGAATATGGGCACGCCTCTGCCTTTAGTGTTTTGGTCCAGGTTAGGTGGCCGAAAGGTGTGGTATGAATTATAGCCTGGTAATGCAGGGGTGCTCTCTGGAGCCTTGAACCAGGTCTCTGTCACTGCAAAGATGTCGATGTTCTCCATTTTAAGGAGTGCCCCGAGTGAAGCAATTTGAGGTTTAGACTTCTAGCATTACCCTCAGATTTTGCTTCCTTGTACCTGTTAAGGTGGTGAATTTGTCATTTTAACCTTGAATAAAAAGGGCACTATAGGGGTGGCAAGAGTCTTAGCCATTATTCGGAATCCCAAGGGCGACAGGTGCAGTCCATCTCTGGCAAACCATCGTGGTCTGTCGTTCATGTCATCCCAGGCAGACAGATACTGGATCCCCTTAGAATGACACCAGAAGCTTAGCCAATTGTTGAAGTCATAATGTTTCCTTGTACTGTGATATAATTCTGGGTGATGGCAGAATGCTACTCAGGGCTAGGGTCATATCTGCCTGGGTGACAAGATCGGAGAGCTCCTCCATATCTCTTTTCATGTAGTTCAGGGAGGTACATCTCAGGTCATTCACACCACGGACAATGACAGAGCCGTATTTGTACTTGTTGTGGAGTGCGTTTGTTATGTGGCAGATGCTGGCACCTGACAGGCAGCTGACAGAAACTTTCTCCTTGTTTAGCCTGGTTTGTGGAACATCAGTGTGCCTGACTATAGAGTCACCTATGACTAGAGTGGTGGGTACGTTCTTATGCCTTATGGGCTGTGGTTGAGTGGCACGCTGAGTTTGTGGGCTATGTGTCATTTGGGTTGTGTTGGGGGGGGTGGATGTTGCTTGCATTTCTGCTTTGAAGGTCTCTGTTGCTTGAGCAGATTTTTATTGAGGGCCTCCGCGAATGTAGGTGTGTGTTTTGTGTTTCTATGTGTGTGTTTTGGTGGTGTAGGTCTCGAGGTTTATAACACCAAGATTTAAAAATGTCCCCCCACATTATTTTTGTCTTTGTCCAGATTTCTTGTGCTAAGAGGTTGCATGTAGACCCTGGTTATGTATAGCATAATGTCATGTTGATATATTGTACAGGTACTCATAACATATTCTCCTGTTGTGCATATATGTTTGCATTTATGTAGATATGCCTACAGTGTACTGCAATATATGGATTATATGGATTGGACTTTGCCACGAATAAAAAATATTTAAGCATTTTTTCCCCTTTGTGCTGGTTCGTTTTTTGGTTCAATTGTGACTTTGGTTTGAATCATGCACTAAGTCTTTCGTGCATGGAATTTAATTTGGTTTGGTCCAACAACACCAACCCCAGACACACCAGAGGCACTGATGAGTACTAGACGCAAAGTACAGAGCCTTGTAAACTACTGTCACAGTTGCAAAGCTCACACTTGGATACCAGTATGCCCCTGTTGCTATGTAGACTCAGTACCTCGCTGATTACTGAAGAGATGATGCTGAGTTTGCTTGCACACATGAAAATATGATGTCATGCTCATCATGATGCTTACTTAGTTGCAGTGAGAAACATTTAAGGAGCAGACACAGATGGTGTGTAAATGCTGCAGTGGTGGTGCTGTGGTAGCATTGTCACCTCACAGTTAGACGTTGCCCGTTCGATTCTCAGTTAGAGCGTCTTCTGTGTAGCGACATACGTGAATGGGCATTCCTTCGTTGAAGGTTGTGCGTTAGGCCTGGCAAGCCAGTCCGTAAAAATCTATTGCCAATCATTAGCGGACCAGAGTTCCGCTGTGGCAACCCCTAACCAGGAAAAGCCGAAAGACACAAACAAACACAGTTGGTGTGAAAATGTGGGGTTATGTCAAACTGGTCGAAAGACCAAATTGTTGAAAACCATATGGTCAAGAATTTGGTTCATTGAACCATTCCGACTGAGATTGCAGTACAGTAGGGATTGGGGTAATTGCCCTTTTCCCACTGTAGTGTAATCTCGGAATTGTTATAAATAATTAGCAGGGGGTGTGGAGTGCAGGGGAGCTTGTCCTGCTGCACAAACACTGTTTGTGTTGTTGTTGGATAGTGGTTGGATTTTTGTCAGTTTTTCAATTAACTGCATTATTGACCGTATGGGTTTCGACAGTGTGGTTTTTCAATAAACTGACCTAGATCCATAGAATTTTTTTTTACCAAAGAATACAAGACAGGTGTGTACATACATTTTATAATGCTCATGGTCAGTAAAGACTTTGTATCTCTGAGCAGCCCTCACAGCAATATATGGCATGGTACAGGGATACACAGATCACTTGTGAGTAAAGATGTAACATTATACATTCTACATTATACATGCACATAGGGCCTTCCAGGAATATGTTGGTCATTCAGCTATGAAAAGCCACAACACACATTATTTATACACATTATAACATACTCAGCTCCGCAACTTCAGAAATGGTCCCGTTTCCATATACCATCCACATTTCAGCTGCCTTTTGTCCTATATCCTACATTACATAAAGGGTGTGGGCTGGCCAAGTGATATATGATTAACTTATACAATACCCTAAGGTCATAACAATAGTCTTCTCATTGCGGCAATCAACAAATGATGAGCATATGTGACAAGCATACCTCTCGACTGTCCTGATTTTCACTGAATGTTCAGATTTTTTCTCATATTATTGGTCTGTTCCTCATTAAATTTGTTGTTTTCTGGCAAATTACTGAAGATTGAAGTCACTAAATAATAACATGCATTTGAGTTTCAGATTTAATATCCTTCAGAAAGTACACGCTAACACATATCTTGTTATTCTAGTAACCTTCTAAGTTTATAAGAGCAATATTTCAAATCTGTCCCTATTTTTGGACCTTTGTCCCCCTGTTATTTTAGGCTTTGTCCAGATTTCTTGCCATAACAGGTTGAGAGGTTTGGTAACAAGTGTTCAAATACACAGGTGTTTGTTTTCGTGTGTTCTGTCAATGTAACTGGTGTGCAGTGGTATATGTTAAAGACAATGAATTTGTGGTTGGCCTGGGTGTGGACTGAGATTGTGCAGGCTGGCACTTGGAGTCCTTTTCAGAGTTCCTTCTTTCTAAGTTTCATGGTTCAGTCTTAAGAAAAGTTGTCAGCATTTGTAAGTAGGGTGCCTTCCTTATGAGGAGCTGGGGCTAGTAGTCACCTACAGAAAACAACATAATGAATTTTCTCTGTTGCAAGAAGGCTGATCAGAAAGCAATTTGTTTACCACAATGAGTGTTAGCAGGTTACTTGTTGCTATAGCCTTCAGACTCACACAACCTAAGTATTTTTTTCTGATTTAAGTATGAGAGCATCAATAAAGTACTTACGCACCCTGTATAAGCAGATGATTCAGTTTGTCAAAGACAGACTGATTAACAGACAGCAAGGTTGTCATATCAGCTGTACCGCCTCCTCAACTCTCCTTCTTACCTCAGTATATTTTACAGCTTTGACAAAGCGCTTCTGACTTCAGTAATTTCTGTTGATCTCAAAAATATTTGGCAATTTAGATCCTGTCTTGTTCAACAGCTGTCCCAGTTATACGTCGGATCAACTGCCCTAATACAGCACTACATTTGACTACATTAATCAAATTTCCCCTTCAGTCCCCACTAGGGATACAACTATCACTTCTGCATTTTGGTAGTTGTATACAAATTTGTAAATAGTATATACATATCTAAACTTTAAACCTTGTAACTGGATGCCCTACTGTTTGTTGAGCTATAGTTGATCATTGCCCAGAGCATCAGAATTAAAAGATTGCTAGTGTCCTGTCATGGCAGTTAAACCCTGAGAAGGTTGAACAGGTGAGTGCTGCATTTTCCTCATTTTCTACCTGTTTTGAGTTTGTGTGATTTCAGAGCTGATATACAGAGTTGATTTGCCCCCATACTGGGGTGTGGTGGGTAAAAACAAGCTTGGCACCTTGCAAATATGAGTTTTGTGTTTTGTGACCCTGCAAGTAGTGTTACTATTTTGACTAGTGACCTTTCAATGTTTTAGATGTTTTAGGTTTGAATAACTGCATGTCTATTTAAATGAGATGTGATTATTCATGGTGGAGTCCTTGTAATGTTACTACTTTATATTATTTATCTTCAGTTCTTTCATATCTGCACTACAACTTTTCCACATATTGTTTTGATGTACCAATATGCATCTGATTTGTTACTTGCTTTGTTTTAATGCTTCTTGGCCTGGATTGTGGCTGAAAAGGGTCACTTGACTAGCTCACCCACCTAATTATTAAATATAAACAACCATTTTGTCAGTTCTTAGAGTTCTTTTCCATCATCCAGTAGATAATTGCCACCAGTATCAGATTTGCCCTGCAGTTTTCACAAAGATCACAGTTCATGCCATCCCTCCACAGCTGGTACTTCAACCTCCACTAAAGTGTTTTGGTAGTGATCAGTACATTTAGAACTCAGCAACTCTGCCAGTGGTGTTTGTAAACATCTGGCTGCCAGTACATATCAGAGACTCATCCTGTCCCTGATAACCCAGGGAAGCCAGTACATACCAGTGACTCATCCTGTCCATGATAACCCAGGGAAACCTTTGTCATACCACTCCTTCTGCTAGTACGTGGCACCAAATACCTGACTTGCTTCATCACTCTGCTACTGAGGTACACCATGAGTTGGCTCAAGAATCACACCTAACTGGAATAGTGAAAATTAGACAGTTCATTGTGTAACACTCTAAGCAATGTCTGCTCTGCCCCCGTAGCAGCCTGTTTGCTAAGACTCACCTTATTATCTTCCACCAGCTTTGTGGCATACTGGATCCCTGGTTTACCATGCCACAAGCCTATTTTCTGAAATATGCCTGGGGGCAGTATCTGATGTACCTATGCTATATTTGATTTAAGTCTTCTGGAATGGGGGAAATAACTGGTGTTATCATGACTTAACTTTGTTAAACATAAAACATATTTCCTTATATGATTTTAGAAAAATAAGGCATTAATGTATACTAAGACTAGGAGTGGGCTGACTGAACGTCTGAAAACCATAACCAGTATTGCCATAACAGTGAGAATTTAAGGACAAATGGGACAGGTATACTAATTCCATGGCTGTGCTATCTGGGAGTTTCACTTAGTCCAAGACATGGCAGTTTCACAGTTAGTGTAAATAAGTAGCAAGGCTATGAAGGAACAGCACCTCCATGTTCAAGGTACAGGAGGTAAAGGTCCCCCATTGAAAAACGACTTAAAATTATATCACTGAGTGTCAGAATTTGCTTATTTTTTTGGTCAGGATCATAGTTTAATTTTTGAAGTGTCAGGACATGTAGTATGCAGTCTTGAACCTTTAAACTGCATGCTGGATTTGAGGCAAATATTCATGTTCATACACATATGCATTTTTGTGGGCGGCCACGGTGGTGCAGCGGTTAGGCTTGCTGCCTCACAGCAAGATGTTCTCTGGTTAGATCCTCAGCTGTGGTGCCTTCTGTGCGGAGTCTGCATGTCCTCCCTGTGGTCACATGGGTTTCCTCCCACATCCCAAAGACATCCTGTATGTGGATTGGCCCTAGGCATGAGTGCATGCATGTGTGTGCCTTCTGTGGAAGGTTGGGCACCGGGCTGGCAACTCGACACTGTACAACTCCATTGCCAGATATGAACAGACAGGTGATCTGTTGCAGTGACCCCTAACCGGGAAAAGCCGAAAGAAGAAGAAGATGCACATATACATTCTTTAAATAGCCTTTTTGTATTTGACAGTTCATTACACAGTAAGGTCATTGCTGGTGCGGTTCAACTTTCAAGAGCTTACTTTAAGAATGTATTTTGTAGACTGCCTTAACTTTTAATGTTGCGCATGATTTCTGGACTTTCTGTCTTGCAATGAAGCATTTGTTAAAAACTTATGCAAAACAGTTGGACTTAACCAACGTAGACTAAGAAAGCATAGCAAATTTTCATGAGTAAGATATAATAGTGTCAACTGCAGTATAAGTAAAAGACATACTTGCTTTAAACAAAATAATACTAATTGCAGCAGGTGTGTTTATAAAACCCCTGGAGAAATACAAATGAAATATTTTGAGGGCAATATCACAGGCAAACCTTTTGCTTAAATGATAGATTGTATATTATCCTTGCCATCATATCCACATGAGTTTGAATCACTTGGGATATATCTCCTATATGATTGTTATATTTTTTGAGAAATAAAAAATAAGTAAATTACGGTGCTTGAGAGGGGTGTTATTGATCTGACAGTCATCAGCTGTATGCCTCATTTAACAAACATTGTTTCATCATGCATGCTGCTGTCAACAGCTTTATGTTTGCATTTTGAGCAGTAGGAGCTGTGTCTGACTTCTTAGCATTTTTGTGATCTACAGATTTTTAGTGCAGTACTTTCTGACAATAAATTCCCATATAATGAGGACAGACTTAAACAAGCTTAACAGACTTGACTGACTTCATACCATTTATTCCAAAGTACAGTCACAGCATGATGAAGACAAAGATAATGCAGCACTGGTAAATGAGCTTTGAACACACACACATCTGCACCTTGGCATAGGCAGCTTATAAAACTTAACATCAAATAGTTCATGTACAGAGAGAATTCCTGTAAATTAAGTGACTTTGCATCAAAAACAAAAAATCAGCTAAATATGCTGCAGGAACTAATGCTATCTTGTATCAGAAATATAAGTAAATGGCTTATTTTCAACCAATTTTATATTTTTCATTTCTCTGTGAACATGCACAATGGCTTCCTTTCTGTGCTTCATTAGGTCACTCATTTCTTCTAGGGGTAGCAGCCAGGCATTCCAGATTAGGCAACAGCTCTATGGTCAATTCAATCCCACAGGGGACTCTGGAAGGTGAAAGCTGGGCATTAGGGAGCAAACCTGATGTTGGTTCTGTAGAGGTTACCATCCCATCCCACTTAACTCCACCCCAGCAGGTGCTTTCTGTACTCATAATGGCTATTAAGTCAGGGAGAGAAATAAATGTTGCCACACATTTCTACCTCCTTGACTCAGAGGTATTTGCACCACTTCTAACAGTGCAACCCTTGTTAGCTTCTTCTAGGAACAGTCATACATCCACTGGAAGGTTTCCTGTTGTCTCCCCTGATGTGTGAACTGGCACTGACCACTTAAGCCCATTTTTCTCAACCCTGTCCGTCTCTGCTATGATGTGAACATATGTCATTGCATCATGCAACATATGCATCATAGTCAGGGTTTCATCACACTAGATCATGAGGCTGGGCTTCAGTTAATTTCAGTTGTGCAAAAAAAATATATATGGAGAGAGATAGAGACAGAGATATAAATATATATAAATATAGCTAGATATCAATATATCAAGTTTAATTTCTAAATAAAAAAACACTAATCTTAAACCTAAACAGGGTTACTGAGAGTTTGTTTAGCTGTGTTCTCTGAAGAAATAAATAGTTTGAAATGTCACTTGGAAAACGCTATTGGCAGTGAAAGCAAGATAGAGAAAAAATAATCAAAGAAAGCAAGCAAGTACCTGCACATATACCTGCCTATTTTTCTAATTTTATGATACTAAACTTATGTCAGGTCTACAACAAACATTTCCAACCTTGTAAGACTAAAATGGGGACAAAGCTTACCTTAGAAGACTATAAACTTATCCACATACATTTCCAAATCTTGCCAAACACACATCTGTGGTTAGATGTGGCTACCATGCCCTTTCATAATGTTACTTCCCAATAATGTCAGTCACAAAGACAGAAATCTCCACTTTTTAATGTATACTGCTGTTTAATACATTTAAGATGATTTCAAAGTCTTCAGGCTTCAGTAGTCATAAAGATACAGATTGAATATTTCTGGCTCTCTGATTGTAGATGTAGTGGCCAGATGTTTGTATCTTATCATTAAGGATGAATGCGTTGACTAATGCCAACATGTTTTTTTTTTGGGGGGGGGGGCTTAAATCATACTGTGTTGGGATGGGTTTGCTATTTTAGTACAAACTAACAAAAGTTAGGCTGGGTAGTGGGAGACAGAAATTGACTTATACCAGACTGAAGTAACAGGAAACAAGGAAACATTTTTGGTTGTGATGGCAATTCAGGTAGGTATACGGACTCCATATAATGACATATAGGCAAAAGATAGTTTTTTTATGCAAATACTGGGAATATAGACAACATATTATCTTTACTGTCACTGTGGACAGATACTTCAGTCATTGAGTAACACTAATGTTCTGAACTGTAGGTCAGTTATAGCTATACACGGAACATTTGATTTGACATTTGAATACTGCAGTCACTAGAGAAATTAGGTTTCTGAATGGAGGGCATCTATTAGCCATGATTGTGCCTGCACAAATGCTTTTAACTTGGCAAAGGACTTCTGTGTTAGACAAGCCAATCCCTTTTAGTAGAAATGTTTGTGAATTTTACCATTGCTGGCAGAATACAATTCATAGGAGGCATGCTGAATCACAGTACTGCAGATAAGCTTTTGTTCTTTTTTCTCTCTATTCACATTCATGTTTTGTCTTTTTGCAATCCCCTTTTCTCCCGGATGTAAACATCTGGATTTTTATTTCTTTTATATCAATAGGCTTTTCTCTGTTTGGTGGAAATGAATGTGAATCTTAAGGAACCGTACTATGTGCAAAGATACATTTTTAACATCAGATTGTGCCATGCATGAGAAAACATCAGAACTAAGGCTCTCCTACAAAATTGTTCATCTTTTTACAGTTGAAGCCCAACAAGCTATTGCCTTAAATATACTACCTCCATGGTGTGAATTTGGGCTGCATATCATAGCCCTTGGCTCAGCTGTCAATACCACTTGGCTCCAGCATGCCAAAACTCAGATTCATTAATCTCTCAAGCAGATATGAACAAGGCAAAATGGCTACCAGTCAGTGGCAGGGTGACTCACTTCCTGAGTATACTCATCTTCAAACTTCTCTTTCAAAGGTAATTCCAGCCCTTCTCAATGAATTGATTGTTAGAGCCCACCCCCATACTCTCTACATAATTTTATCTCTCTTCAGCTAAGCAAGCATTCCTTTAGTCTTGCTACCATTAAAGATCCTTCTACAAACTTCTCTCTTCCTGAAGAAATAGGGCAAATTGATGATCTCACATCCTTCAGAAAGTCATTTTATTTCCATCTAGTTAAGCAAAATAAATGTAATTGCTTCCGTGATACTGGTTAAAGAAATTAGTTTAGACCACCGTAAGTATATTACCATTCTGATTATTATTCCTTATTTATATTAATTATATTGAATGCAAATGCAGTTTCCCCTTGCATGTATATATATATATATATATAGATATATATGTCTATGTGTAGATATATATATATATATATATATATATATATAGATATATATGTCTATGTGTAAATATATATATATATATATATATATATATATATATAGATATATATGTCTATGTGTAAATATATATATATATATATATATATATATATATATATATATATATATATATATGGGATCCATACGGATCACCAAACAGCAACATAACTGAAACAGATTCGGCCGGGCATACTTGCGCGAAAGTGCTTTTCACCGAAAGGCACTTTCGCATAAGTATGCCTGTTGCAGAGAACGCACTACAGTGGGGATAAGGGAAAATTCCCTTTTCCCCACTGTAGTGCGACCTCGGAGTGAGAATATTTAAGTAGGGGGGATGAGGAGGGCACATCTCCCCACGTGGGGGGGGGTGCAGGGGGGCTTGCACCCCCTGCAAAAACGTAAAAGTAATGTGTTATTTTTTGTTTTTAAACACACTTTAACGAAAGCGCTTTTTCGGTGAAAGCACTTTCGTTAAAGTGTGTTCGGTGATTGTGGATTCAGACTATTGAACTTTCATTCAATAGTCCTAGATCCATATATATATATATATATATATATATATATATATATATATATATATATATATATATATATATATAGACGTGTATGTGTGTGAGTGTGCATGTGTAAATATATATATATATATATATATATATATATATATATACACACACACACACACACACACACACACACACACACACACGTGGCCACGGTGGCGCAGTGGTTAGCGTTGCCACCTCACAGCAAGAGGTTTTCTGGTTCGATACTCGGCTGGGGTGCCTTCTGTGCAGAGTCTGCATGTCCTCCCTGTGGTTATGTGGGTTTCCTCCAGTTGCTCTGGTTTCCTCCCAAGGACATGCAGTAGGTGGATTGGGCACTCAAAATTTGCCCTAGGTGTGAGTGTGTGCCTTCTGTGGAAGGTTGGGCACCGGGCTGGCAACTCGACACTGTAAAACTCCATTGCCAACATGAGCGGACAGATGATCTGCTGTGGTGACCCCTAACTGCGAAAAGCCGAAAGAAGAAGAAGATACACACACACACACACACACACACACACACACACACACTCATGTATATGGATTCCCCTACAATCCATTGAGAAGCCAACTTATAGGGGAAAAAAGCCAGAGCAGCTGATTGAAAATCCTATCCCTACTGTATTTCAGTGCTGGTTTAGGTAATTAGTGGGGTCAGGGGGGAGTGAATCTTTGTGATTCAAAGTAGTGTGTATTTGAATCCTTACGATTTAAACAGTTTTTAAGTCTATGACATGTGGTTAAAGTTCTGATACTTCGAGCAACTGTAGTAGACATATATATATTCACATACACACTATGAATATGTATATGTATATATATATATATATATATATATATATATATATATATATATATATCTTGCTAAGGTTTTTATTTTATTTATTTATTTTATTTGCAGTTTGTTAACTGGGAGAGTCCATTGGGCCAGATGGAGCCCTTTTTCAATGGAGGCCCGGGGAGAAAAGCTCCATGTGAATAGATATACAAAGCTACAGACAAAAACAATTACAAAGACAATGTTTAAAGAAACAATACAACGTACAATTGCTTATGAAATTTACAGAGTATTATGACTGTAAAAACACTGGAGTTAATACAACAATTTTGTTTGAGATAGCAATAATGCTTTATGTAGGTTGTTAAAGTCATCAGAAAAAAGGAAACAGTAGGAGATAAAAGAGATGGGAGAAAGCAACAATGGGAAGGGTGAGTTAGAGTGAGGAGGAGAGTAGGAGAAGGAATATAAGATGGTGGTGGAGTGGAAAGTGGAAGGTGGAAGTGGAAATTAGAGTGGGAAGTGGAAGGTATGAGGGGTGGGAGCAGGTGCGTTCCCATTTGGAAGAGAGGTAAGAATGAAGCAAGATTTTGAAGGTAGAGAGGAATTGTATAGTTCAAATGTGGGGAGGAAGGGAGTTCCATTTTCATGCTAGGGAGTAAGATAATAGGAGTTGGCCTGGAGTGCATAATGATTTGTATACTTTGAGAAGGTTTTGATTGTTAGATCTGAGGGATCGGTCAGGAAGATACGTAGTGAAGGTAGTAGCTAGAGAAGGCCAGTGTGAGGGTTTGAAGATGAGTTTGTGGGCAGTGGAGATTTGAATGTAAAAGAGATAGTGGGGAAGCTCTAGCCAGTTGTTTAAAGAGTGTAGAGAGTTACAGTGATGTGAAGATGATTTGGCGCCTATGGCAAACTTTGCAATTTTATTGTAGCGGGATGCCAGTTTAGCTTTGAGGGAGGCTTGGAGATTGGTAAGTATGGGAGCACCATACATAAGAGAGAGAGAAGATAGGTTGTGCAGAGAGTAAGCTTAGAGGAGGGGGTCAGAAAGCAACTGTGGCGATAAAGCATACCAAGCTTCTGGTGATATTTTTAATGCTATTTTGAAGGTGTATATCAAACTTGAGCTGTTCATCAATAATGACTTCGAGAAGCGTGGTGTGGGACACTACTTCAGTTGGAGTCCTGTTATTACTTGTTATGATGAAGGAGTTTTTATCTATCTATTTTGGTGTTTTTGTAGGGGTGAATATCCTAATTCTGGATTTGGATGGATTAAGAGCTAGATGACTGTTAAGCATCCATGCCTCGGTACTAGAAAAGGCTGCCTGAGTAGCTTGCAGGAGGGAGGGGAAAGATAGACCAGAGCAGATGATAGTCGAGTCGCCAGCATACTGGATAAGTTTAGTATTGGGTATGCAAAGACAGAAATTGTTTATAAAGATGTTGAAAAGTAAATGACCCAGTATTGAGCCTTGAGGAATGCATGAAAGGGCATCTAAATAGGAGGAGGTAGAGTTTTCCCATTTAACAGCATGTTGCCTATTTCAGAGATAGCTTGAGAACCAATTGATGGTTAAAGGAGAGAGATTGAAATTAGAGACCTTTTCTAGTAGTAAGTAATAAATAGAAGAAGAAAAGTACAGCTATACATTGAAGAATGGTGTCTATGATTCATAAAATATGGCATACACAGAGCGACCCCAAAGAAATGTTTTCCCTGATGATAACTGAATATCATAATGGAATCCTAACATTAGTGATTACTTATTGGATATCAGGAGTTGACTATGTTTACTGAGAAGATTTTAAGACATTCCTAAAAAGTATGAAGGATATAATGACATTAGGAAGGGATCTTAATTATATTCATATTAACCAAGATGCTAACAATACTAGAAACCATAAAATTTCAGCATCAGCAAAAGCTGTCAGAAACCAGAGTAAAGCACTTAATGATAAAGACATAAGACAGATTTACTGAATTGAATCCTTAATATTTTACTCATTATGTGTATCCTTTTGCTACACCAGTATAAACAGAATATATGTTTCCATTCACCTGAGGGAAAAATTGGAAAATGCAAAATGTAATACGGTGTCCCTTGTCAGATTGCAATGCTGTGTAATTTATTCTTTCATATCTCAAAGAAATTAAATAATTAGTAATAAAATTCCTTCCTCTGTGACAAAACTAAAGGATTTTCAAGTGTGGTTACTTGAACTAAAGTCTTTATATCAATAAATAAATAATAATGAGAAAGTAAGTGAGACTATGCTTTAGGACTTACTGAAAGCATAGTGTGCCTTCATCAATAACACCCTTTTCCCCCCTTTCAACATGAGGTCAGGGTGCCAATATTTTTTTTAAGATCTCTTAGTTCAGAGACACACACTTACCTTGTTTGTCAGTGATGCCTGCCTGTTACAGGTTTTCAGTAACACAAACCATCCATCTGTTGGCTATATGTTCTGATTTCCTCTTGCTGTCTTCCTATTTTTCCCAAATTTTCTTCAACAGAATGTCTTCTGCTTTATTGCACATGTGACCAAATCACCATAATCAGTTTTCCTTGACATTCAATACAATTGGGGCTATTAGTCTTCTGGTATGATGCCCAGATATCTGTGTTTATCGCACAATGTGCATACTACTACCCATATCAGACTTTCTGTCTCCATCACCTCAAGCTTTCTCTGATATTTTGGCTTTCTTGCAGAAGTTTGTATGGGATCTATATCATAAGCGCAAAAGATCATATGTGCGACTACATATATATCGACACATAAAACACGAACGCTGTAATCAGTGAACGGCCACGTCCTTGAATTTTTTCCTAGTGAAATAATTCACGAGGCTATTTGCAAAAAAAAAAGTTAGAAACCCGATTCAGCTGGGGGGCTTCAGCCCCCCCCCCCAACTAAATATACCAACTCTGGGATTGCGCTACAGTGAAGGAAAGGGCAACACCATGTAGTTGGCCAGCTACCTCTTTGCCCTGTGACATATTCATTGAATTGCTTAAATGCATTTCGATGAATATGTGTCGCTCATTACGTGTTCGTTTTTCAACAGTTTCATACTTATGATATAGACCCGTTTGTATGCCATACAAAAGAAGTGATTGTACCACTATTTTGAATGCCTTGCTCTTTAGCTTTTTTGGCATTCTTCTTCTATACACTAACCCTGACACTTTATGCCAGCTGGCTAAAGCATTCCTGAGTCTGGTTTTGCATTCCTCATTTAGACTTCCCTGCCCCTCAAACACAGCACCCAAATGCTTGAAGTTGTTAACCTGCTCCACTATTTCTCATTCTATCTCAATTTTAGCTTCTCCTGATTTCTTCCATTTGCTGCCATGACTGCAATCTTATCTGTATCTAATTTCATCCCACGTACCTTCTCCTATCATTTGCTGTAATTCCTCTTCTGGTTGTAATGTCACATTTTCTGCATATGCCAGCTTTATTGCTGTTTCCTCTCTCACCTGTTTGTAAATGTCATCTACCAGTATGAACAGGTGTGGTCTCAGAGGTAAACCTTGATGCACGCCCATTCCCACTTAGAAACCACTCTGTGAGTCCAAGCACTGTTTGTTCTTGTGTCACTGGGACATTTTACATAGCTTGCACTAATTCGACCAATATTTCTGTAATTTCAGATCATTGCAGGACTGTCCTAAAAAGCTTTCTTGATACCTAGTCAGATGCTTTCCCTTAGTCTAGGGATACCTAACTACAGTCTTTCCTCAATTTTAATTTCTCCAGTTTCTGTCTCATTACAAACCTCTGGTCAGTTGTACTGCATACTGATATGAGTCCAAATTGTTCATCTCCCATCATACTTTCTGATTCTCTGTGAATTTGTTCACCTTCTCTGTCAAATTCATGCCACGTGACAGGATTTGATATCTATATACTGTCCACAGTTGTAAATATCGTATCTTGTACACTAGCTCTAGAATGGGTGGCCACAGTGGTGCAGCAGTTAGCATTGTCACCTCACAGCAAGAGGCTCTCTGGTTCGATCCTTGGCTGGAGTGCCTTCTGTGTAGAGTCTACATGTCCTCCCTGTGGTCGTGTGGGTTTCCTCCGGGTACTCCGGTTTCCTCCCACATCCCAAAGACTTGCTGTAGGTGGATTGGACACTCTAAATTGGCCCTAGACGTGAGTGCGTGTATGTGTGTGCCTTTTGTGGAAGGTTGGGTGCCGGGCTGGCAATTCGACACCGTAAAAGCTCAACTGCCAATCATGAGTGGACAGGTGATCTGCTGTGGTGACCCCTATACAGGAAAAAGCCGAAAAAAGAAGAAGAAGACGACGACACTGGCTCTAGAATGTTTATTTTCCACTCATAGGGAATGCACTTTTCTCTGCAAACAACAATAAAACATTTCAGGAGTCACTTCTTCCCCAACAAACACATCTTGATCATATCTGCTACAACTTCACCTTAGACCGCTGCTTCCCTGACTTCATTTTCTCTACTATCGTTGGCTTTGATCTGGAGCTTAACGATAGTGCTAACTTGTTGCAGACCCAGCAAGAGGTTTCATCTTACAAAATTAATTGAGCTATTTTCACAAGATGACCGTGTAGAAGAGTGAGACAGAATGAGAATGCCGTTGCAAGCACCAGGAGTTATGGTGGAATGAACAGAAGCGACGGGGTGGAATTGCAGAGTAAGAGAAATATCGCTGACAGGGATGGAAAGCTGATGGGTAACAATGGAACATCGCCGCTTGACAACGGAGGACAATCTTACTCAAACAAAAGCTCTAAAGGTACTGTAAATATTAATGTACAAACGACAGACAATACGGCACCTTATTTAAACCAGTCACGGCAACCTGTTGGGGTTGGTGAAAGTCACGCTACAAGTTATAAAGACATTTTAGAAAGAGTTTATGTGTTTGATAAGTCTTTGAACTCTAATCGTGATGAGGTGCAACAACTTAAAGGAAACACTTTTAAACGCAAAGAAGAAACATTACATACAAGATATTTGACTTTGAGAAAATGTTATACAAATATAAATGTTTACAAATAGACAATAATTATCTACACCAGTGTTTGATTAAAAAGGTAGTCCCTCAGGGACTAAGATTTTACAAATACCCATTTGGTATTAACTATACAGACAATGTTTTGGCAGATTTTTATTCTTTTTTCGATGACTGTGGTTTTGCTTTAATTTCTAAACTTATCAAATACAATGAAGTGCAGCTTAAGAAAATGCTGAATGAGGTTAACTGTGTTCAAATGGAAATAGTGAATGATTTAGTTTTTGAACAATACGAGGGTTTATATTTCAAAATTTTGAAAAGAATAGAAAATAAAGTTGAAAAGGTATATGAAAGGAAACAGGGCAAACTATTAAGAGACAGAGAACAATATAAAAAAGGTAAAAGCTACCCTCTTCCTTTTCAAAAAGTATGGAAAAATACAGAAAATCAGGTGAAAAGGAAGGATAGGAACACTTTCAATCACAATGAAGGTGGGAGAACTAAGAGAGTGGAATTTCATGAAAGATTTGAACAAGGGAAATATACAGAGAGGAGAAATGGTTATTTGGATGAATTAGATTCTTTTCATGAACCAACAGAAACTTTTTTAGGGCCTCGAAGATCAGAAAGACTAGCCAGCAAACAACGGATTCCTTCGGACCCAGGCCCACAAGAACACATGGGTGGGAACGATTTTGCATGGAGAAACATGGGAAGGAGAGGGAGATAGATACAATTAGGCAAGAAAGTAATGGGATTACCTTCCAATATAAAGGTTACAAGATACACAACTATACGAGTTTGAAATTAGAAAAACAACATTTTGAATTATTTTCAAGGGGATTCAAATTATTTAGCAAACATATTGTTGGAACTGAAGTTATACCTTAGAAAATTGAATTTAAGTTTAATTAACAATCAGAAAGAACCTTTCAACAAAAGTAATAAAAATATACAGGGTGGCATTTCTGAGGGAGATATTGTTTTCACTTCTCCAATGTTAAAAAGGAGCAGTATTTACAATCCCCCACTACATCCGATCATAAACATTTTTGAAACCATAGTAACCAATGAAATTTATGAGACATATGGAAAATTTAGAGGAAAGACTACAATTAATAATTTAAATAAAGCTGAAATAAAACTTCTTGAATCCTTAAGGGAAAAGGTTGATTTAAGGTTTATGCAACAACAGGAAGCATATAATGATGTGTTAACTACTTTGTTGAATGACAAAGAAACTTATACAACAGTTTCATTTAATGAAGTTCAAACAGCTTATAAAAGGATAGATTCACTGTTGGAAGAGTACCTTATAGAAAATAGGATAGAAATTGGGATTTACATTTTTTTAAAACAAAAGTATCCACGTATATCCCAATTCTTTGGAATACCTAAAATTCACAAAAACATACTGGAACCTCCTTTTCGTCCTATAGTTTCAGCAAAGAATTCTAAGACACACCCACTGGCAGTATTCATTGATCAAATATTAAAAGATATTGTTAAAAAACAAGAACATTTAGTTCAAGATTCATGGGATTTCTTGGGTAAAATTAATGAAAATTTGTGGTCTGAAACTTGCAAACTGGTTACTGCAGATGTTAGGGACCTTTTTACCTGTATTCCTAGGGATGTGGGGTTTGAATATTTTGAGAACATCGTCCATAGATACCTAGAGGCTTCAACTGACACAAAACTATTAACATTAGAGTTGACAGAAATAGTTTTGGATAACAATTTTATAACGTTTCAGGGAGAATATTATAGACAAGTGATGGAAATCTTGTCCTCCTTGGTTGGGAGGAGAAATACATCTTTCCTAGTATATTCAAGAAAAATATTAAAATCTATCTTAGGTTCTTGGACAATATCTTCCTTGTTTGGGAAGACGATGATGAAAATGAATTGGAGGAATTCATGAAGTATATTAATGAAACCACCAATTTTTTGTCATTCACCCATGAAGTACAGGATCAGAGTATTAATTACTTGGACATTACTCTAAGTAAAAAAGTAAAAGGTTTCAAGTCAAATATTTTTCGAAAAAATACCTGGTGTAATAGCTACCTTAATTTTAACAGCCTACACCCGTTTCATCAAAAGAAAAGTGTTATTAAGGGACAGGCTGTTAGAATTGCAAGAATGACCTCAAGTTTATATTTCTGATGGAAACATTTTTAGAAAGAGGATATCCTAGAGAATTAGTTGGTGAAATTTTGGATGAAATATACACAGGGTGGGGTAATAAATACAAGCCCCTGTTAGGACAAAAATTAGCATATAAAGAACATCAAAGTCACAACACAAAAGATTTTTTGAGGGCATGTATTACAGAATATAATGAGTTTTCAGATTGTTTTACTAGAATTTTAGAAGAAAATTGGTCCATTATGAAGACCAACAAAGAAATATATGAAATTGTTGGAAATAAGCCATTATTGACGTATAAGACTGGCATGAATTTTAAAAGATTATTTGAGAGAGATAGAATTATATTTGACAAAAACATAAAGAAAGGAACAACTAAGTGTGTGTATATATATTAATCAGGCCAAGGACATAACACTCAAGAATGGTCTTAATAGTAAGGTATCCTTTAGCTACTTGTACTAAATGCACCTCCTTCTATGTAGGCAAAACTGAGAGGGCAAATTTATGAGCACACCAATGACATTAAGGTGAAAAAAGAGACCAGTGCCCTCTATAAACATTCTGTAAATTGTGCAGGTTTTACAGATTTCAAGTTTGCCATTTTAGAATTAATGAAAACTGACACTAGGGGAGGTGATTTTAAGAATAACCTACTACTGAGAGAGATCAAGTGGCAGTTGAGACTGAAATCAAATTATTTCCCTGGTATCAATGAATATATTAATATAAAGGCGATACTAATTGATAAAGCTGCCTCAGTTTGATCCTGTTCTAATATTAATACAATATTATTTATTTGGACCATGAATGATTGTTTTTATTAATAAAATTTTAGATATTTATTTATTTATTATATGTTTTAACTAACATTTTTATGATAATATGGATATTTTACATTGTGAATTTCAAGAGTACAACTCACTACACACACTACACTAATATATGTGTCCTATTAATAACAGTCATAAATTCACTTTTCTCATTTCATCCTTTTTTTATATATTCATATGGTCTTCTATTTATATGTTTATTTATTTATTAGCCCTGCCAAGTATACCTAATAATATTTATTATGTACAAATTTTATTATATAATAAGTTATATTATTTATGTTTATTTTTGAGATATAATAACCCATATTGTAGTATGAAACGATACAATTATAATAAGAAACATAATCAAAATATATTAGTACATTTTAATAATATACAAATTATAAACCATACAATATATGTAATGACAGCATCTGTAGTTTTAAGTATTTATATGCACGGTAGCCCTTTTGACAGAGGATTAAAGAGAGAAATATACCAATGGGTTAAATTCAGTTTGGACAACCTAACTATTTATATTCACTGTTATATTAACAGGTTTATGGAATGATTGATTTGTTTGTTGTAATTGATTAATTTGTTAATTATTGAATAATTACTGCAGCATTAGAATGGTATAAAAATGTGAGGCACTGTTTATTAATTATTCTGATGAAGTCTGCTTAGGGCAGATGAAAGTGCTCAATTTGGTGGATTTTAAGCTACATTAAAGACTATCTGTTTGTGCAGTTTGGCTTTTTCTATATTTGTGTTCATTTTCTTTAGTGCCATTCTTTCTTTATTCTTCTAGTGAGGGGTAGGTTCCCTCTTATTTATCGGAAAATAAAATTCTTGATACTGTAGTAAGGTAAAATATTGG